>NC_139962.1:22474148-22571648 GCF_963454915.1 Gymnoscopelus microlampas
ATTTTTGTTTTCAGCACACCTAGTGACTGCACCTTTTCAACAGAACATGATCTATTATCATTCTAATTGTGGCAAAAAAATACGGGATAGTTTTGTCTGGAATGTTGAAAACCGGGACATTTTAGTGTTTTACAGCTGTTTTGTGGGGACTAGTCCGTACTCCTTTCCCATTCACCCTTTTCTACCTTCACAGGTTGTGCGAAGTGTTTATTCAGCTCATAGGCTGTTTCAACCGTGTTTCTTTCGGCAAGAGGGCGTAGGAACTCCACTACTCCATGATGCCTCTGCTGTTCCTGGAGAGATTCCCCTGGCCCAGCCTGCAGACCTACACGGCTCTGAGCGTGGCTCTGCTGGCGGGCAGCATCTTCAGCGCTTACACCACTGTGACGGACCAGTCGTTCGGAACCTCCGAGGTGGACGAGCCCCCGACTCCGCCCGCCGACGTGGAGGTGGAACACCTGAGGACTGATGTTGGGGACGCGGAGTTGGCCACGACTGTGCTCTGGTATCTCGTCACTGACAGTCTCTTCGTATGGGTGAGTCCCAAGCAGTGGTGTAAAGTAACTAAGTACATTTACTCAAGTACTGTACTATTTTTACTTTACTTGAGTATTTCCAGTTTTCAGTACTTTTACTTCTACTCCACTACATCTCAGAGGCAGAGCTCACAATGCGTTGCGATGTGACGCGTTGTGAGCTTGTAGATTTGCTATTTTCAAACATGTTAGTACTTTTACTTTTGGTACTACGTATACTACGTATATTTTGATGCCAATACTTTTGTACTTTTACTCAAGTAACATTTTTAACACAGGCCTTTTACTTGTAACAGAGTATTTCTACATTGCAGTATTGATCAACGTTGTGGGACTTTGCATTGTCTGATAAGATTGTGTGATTCGTTTTACTTTCTTTTTCTTGTACCCCAGACATACTAATGGCGTAATTTGTTTTGGCAGGTGTTGGTCAACACATTTTGCTGCACTTTAATGTTGATCGCCAAGATGATCCAGTGTGTGGTTTTCGGGCCTCTCAGAGTCAGTGAGAAGCAGGTGAGTTTTGGAGTCGCAGTAGTGCTGTATTTTACAAGTCAGTGGCTTTGCTGGCTGGACCCCGTCCCCTGAATCACAACCACGTCCACTCATTCAAATCGTCATGCCATTCACGGGGATTGGCCCTGCTTTTTCTCTTGGCAGGAGATATGGACACAGGGTAAGTCCCAGATGCCTGATTGGATGGTTGACAAACCTACTGACGCCATCGTAGTACTTGACAAGACAACAACAGAATGGCAGCACTGCTGTGATTTGACGATTAAAAAGCCATTGAAGAGCAGCAGATGTAATAAAATATGTACATAAGGTCCATGGTTTAAAGAAAATATCAATAAAATGATGCAAATGGAAAGCAGCAGATATAATAACAACCATTGGGGGAAGCATTGACATTAGTACATCATCTCACAGAAGGGCAGGGCCAGTCAGTTTCTCCTCTTATAAAATATATTATGTTCCCATACTTGAACACACACCTCTTTCATGATGGCTCCCTCCTTCACTAAACACACAAATACTTTGGTGTCAGACTGCCATCACTAATACAACCTAGCCTTTGCTATTTGACACAGTCTATTTGATGGCTCCCTCCTTTGTTAAACACACACATACTTTGGTGTCTGAATGCCATCACTTTGCTATTTGACACAGTCTATAACACTTGTTATAACACAGTTTTGTTCTGACACTCCCTTTGTGCTCTGCCGCTTGCAGCACCTGAAGGATAAGTTCTGGAACTTCATCTTCTACAAGTTCATCTTCATCTTTGGCGTGCTGAACGTGCAGACGGTTGAAGAGGTGGTGATGTGGTGTCTGTGGTTCTCTGCCCTGGTTTTCCTTCACCTGATGGTGCAGCTCTGCAAAGACCGTTTTGAATACGTAGGTTTACAAACCACACTACATTTTTTACAGATCGGTATCACTTAAGGCCGAAAGATACTATACTGCCTGTACAATGCATGCACTATCTTCTTTGCAGATGTTGAATATACATTCTTATGGCACTCTCATCCTTGTACTTTCATGGTCGGTTTTACTGGTCCAGACACTATACTGTAGGTGTTGTTTTGTTGATTTACCGACTGCAATAAAGCCTTGTGTGCGGTTTGGCTTTTGGTTATAATGCAAATACTTTCTCCTAGTGAATTTGTGTAATTATGTTTGATATAGGTACAGTATTTACATGCAAGAGTACGGTCCGCCCCTCCCCAGCTTTTCTCCTTTATTGTGATAGAGACAGTGAACAGAGAGACGGGAAGGGTAGAAGAGGAGAAAGGGAAAATGCAGCAAAGAGCCTCAGGTCGGATTAGAACCTTGGCCAGCTGCGAAAGGAATGTAAACCTTATTTATGTGGTATGCACTTTTACCAGGTGAGTCTTTGGGACGCCCCTGAAAGTACTGCATTTGATACTTAAATCTTTTGAGGGCGCAGGTTCAGATGTGAGAGCTATGCAAGCCTACAGCTGTAAGAAGCACATTTTGGCGTTTAGTCATGCAAAGTTGACTTATTACTGGTTACATATACTGCTTTTAGTCAATGGATAATAACAACTGAAAACCTGTTTCTCTAAAATAATGTAGGGACTTGTTTTAACCTTTCCCCGACCCAACTTGTCGTCGGTCTGACCTAGATTTACGTTAACACTGTGCTGCACTGTACTGCACTGTACCTCCTACCATTCACTGATGTGTGTTGTTGAGTGGTGAGATTCAAAGTCACAAGGGCTGGCAGCGTGTGGATATGATTTTCTGCTTTTGGGTTCCCCGGCCCTCATGAGCTGATATTGGTCTGGAGACATTATACATATTACTGCTGTAACACTACAGAACAGCTCTGTAGAGCCCATAGAAGGTATGAGGAGACTGAAGCACAGCACTGGCTTTTTCAGCTGCCATGTCATCATTCTTTAGAAAGAAAAATCAATAAAACTACGTTTGCGGGGTGCATTGAAATGTGACCGGTTTGTGTGTCAACCACGATGTAAATACGATGTCTCAGATTCTGTTCCAACCTCGAGACCCGTATTGGGTATGAAATCCGGCCCTTTTACCCTTGGTTTCCTATGTCTCGCTACATTGTCTCATGTCATTACATGCACAAATGCATGCCTAAAAAATCGTAATGACTTGTGCCCTATTTTATACTTAACTTGTTTGAAATCTTGTGAAAGTTTTTTTTGCCTATAATAACATGGTTACAAAAACCTTGCCTTCTGACTCTAACTGAATCTTTGAATCGTTGACATAACAACGCATTATAGAGTTTCCTTGAATAGGTTTCCCTTTATGACCCACTATGAGGCCTGTTTCTTTTTTAGGATACAGAGTAAACATGATAGGCACAGGCCAGATTTCTCTGTCATGTTTACAGGCTGCACTACCCCGGTGTGTTGCGTTCCACTCACTGAGTGACCATACAGTACTTGTCAGTATTTTGGCTTGGTTTGTTTTTTCTGATACTATTCTTGGTGACTTTGGCTGCCGATGTTGTGTTCTGCATGTTGGGCAAAACAAAATATCAGATTAAGTTGTCACCTAATGTTGGAAAAAGGTGTCAGGTTAACGTCTTACCTGTTGTTTATCTGTTACACTGCTTATTCTAATGTGTCAGCAGAAGGTCATGCTGTCCTCACCTCCTTGTAAATTAAGGAGACAAAACATGGTATTATAATTGAAATGTCATCAATGAAATAAAATAAAAATAGTAGTAAATAGGCCATTTATATGGTGCGTTTATCCAAAGTGCTTTACAATGTACAGCGGAGAAAACCTTGCAAGACACCAACTTGCTCATCGGGAGCAGTTAGGGGCTCAGTTTCTCGCTCAGGAACACTTTAACACTAACTCATGGGGAGCTGGGCATCGAACCGGGAACCTTCCAATTCCCAAGCGGCTGCTCTACCTCCTGTGAGCCACTGCCAGCCTCGCATTGAAAATGTCATTTGTCATGAATTTCAGAATTGTCGCTAGCTATGAGCACATTTGCACGTGCATGATGTGAGAAAGTGAGAGAGAAGGTCAGATGAGGGAGAAAGCATTCTCACACTGACAACATTGTTCCTTTACGCATTCTGGAGCTCTTATCAGTACATGGTACAGTACATAAGGCTGTACATATAGTCAAGAGTTAATAGAGTTTTAATGCTCTGATGGTGTCTCGGCAGGACAAACAGAAATAAATGTAAAAGTAAAATAATAATAATACAATCATTTTCATATTGAAAACTGGTGTTTGGGAAGGGTTCTGACAAAAGTTAGTTAAGGCATTTGTAGATTGAATTGCAGATTGCGGTTTTACTTACTTTTTTAGTCTGCTGTGTGTGTGTGTGTGTGTGTGTGTGTGTGTGTGTGTGTGTGTGTGTGTGTTGGTATCTGTGACTTGCAATCTACAGCACTGTGTATAGACAGACATTAGTCTATATAGGTTAGCAGTGTGTCAGCACTGAGTTAATGTGTAACACATCACCCTAGACATCTGTCTGTCTGTCCTTCCAGTAGAGTTGTGTGAAAAGCTGATTAGATGCAGTGGAGTCCTGTTCCTCTAGTGGCTTCTAGCGTGTGGTTAATGAACACACAACCATGCTGAGCTGCTCCAGGCCAGGGGAGGACGGTTACGTCTGTATCCTCCTAGTCTCGCGTGGCCAGACTGTTGCCTCCCACAATTTACAAATGTTTCCGGCATACAGTCTGGGACTCGGAAGCTCTGATCATGCTTAAGGGGAAAGCGGAAGCCCCTCCCCTACCCACTTCCGTTTTAGCATTGTGCAGTGGCGCAAAGGAGTCCGACTGGAATCAAAACAACAAGTGTTAAATAATATAAATATGATATATATATATATATATGAATATATATATACAAATATATATATGTATCATATATGATACATATATGAATATAATGATAAACAATCCTCGCACAAATAACATGAATCTACCTATGACTCTATGATTCCGCCTCGGTTCCGTTTCCACTGGGACTACAGGTCCGCGGGCACTGCGTCGTGATTGGTCGAATGTTTTTACGGTCTGAGTAGCATAGAACAACTTCCGTTAAGCAGCTTTCGGGAAGTGGAGTTCCAGACTCTATATAGCATTCAGAGATTGTGGAATAGTTGTCTGGTGACGCGAGACTAGTATCCTCCTGAAAACATTGGAACACTTTACTTATCCGGAATAGAGAAACTCTGCTTTGAAATATGCTTTGGACTTATGATATTATTTTAAAATCTTATAACACTTAGTAGCCGTGGTGTACTGTATAATGTGCTTGGTAAACTGTGGATACTGACATTGCAGTTTAAAACCTCTATTCTTAGTCAAACAGACCTGAGTTCCAACTGTATTTGGACTGTTTTTTCCTGTTAAAACTGCCAAAAAAAAAGCCAACGAGGCGAGAGCTTGTAGATCTGTAATTTCTGGCTAATGTTCCCCCCATAATATGGATGCTTGGGGGTGTTCAAGTCGTTTACCACTTTCATCCTGGTGTCCCTATTTTGGGCATGTTATTATTGTCAAGAACGTTGTTTTACGTATATCTATTTACGTATGTTATATTTTCGTACATCACCGTCGTACAACAAAGTATAAAATAGGGCTTATTGATAGCACTATTACAGTATGAGTTGTGAAAGTCAAAGGCGTAGGGGAAGTGGCTGAAAATGTATTGAACCACTAATGTGCCAGAATTGATTCTTGTGACCAGCAGCATTAGAATTTAGTGGAACTGGCAAACTGTGAGATGTATGTACAGTATGTCGCCCTGCCTCCACTTGCTGCTTTTGCCCAGGCTAGAGTCACAGCAACAGCTACTCTGAAGTTCCTGTTTAGGTTGGGGCATAACGTTCACACTTGGGGCTTAGTAACTGATAGTTTGTAACTAACTAGCTACTGGATTTGGTAACTTGCGCTATATGTTCTTAGCACAAGACCTAGTAAGATACAGACGCTCTGTAAAGTAATGTGTAGTTGGAGTATACTATTATGTCTACCTAGGATGATCCAATAAGCAGCTTTCACATTTGTGAACCTTGATATTGAACAGGCATGCTGTTAAAACTTCTGCTTTGGTGAAAGCTCATGTTTTATATGGTTAAGTGGTTAGGTTTAGGGTTAGTTGGTGTAGTTGAGTTATGTCTAATTTGTACATAGTTGAATGCTGTTGTGTTGCCTCACACGACAGCCGTTCTAACTTCAACAATAAAACTTTGTATCCACTGCTAGTGTACGAACGCTAGCTTGATGTCGATGAACACAAGGTGAACACGAAGTTCATTGCTATCAGTGACGTCATCGATATAATGAAATCCATCCGCTATTTATTTTGTTCCTTGTCAAGGGCTTGTGTAAATATGAAGTTAATACAGGGTCATGTAAACAAATCATGTTTTGTGGTGCAACACGGTAATATTTAGTAGTAGTTATGTTCTAATTTAGATTAGTTACCACTTAAAACAAGGCTTAGTACTAACTTACTTTGGTGCAACTGGGCCCTTGTCTTCACTGTGAATGAGTGTCTCTCAATGAGGAAACATTATATTATAGTGCAAATTCAAAAACGGCAAAAGTAGCAGACCTACAAGTTCAGGTTTGTGGATCTGTGACGCTGTAGTATGATCAAGTACAGCATTAATTTACGAAAAAACACAAAACGTTTTTACCCGACAGTGGTCTCCCTACTCTTCCATTGAGACATTTAGACCCTGGTGTCGGGTAGGACCCCTACCGATTGACAAAGTAGTACTGCCTTGAGCTCGAATGCAAATAGCTCTTCTGGCCAACCGGGGATTCCGATTCCTTGGATGCCGCGCTCCAAATGTGTGCAAATCTTTGAATATATATATTTTTAAAGCGAACATTTGGAACTCAAACCTTTGCTTCTGTAACCTGACACAGCCAGATCCGAAAAGCTGCTTCACACATTTGTTATCTGGTCAGGTTATTGCTTCTGGGGATCCCTGGAACAAAATATTTTGAGATGGGGGTCTGCGGCCAAATACATATCATTTTGGGGGTCCTTGACATGAAAAAGTTTGAGAACCACTGCTTTAAATAATATACTGTTGACATGTAAGCAAAAAAATCCCTACTATAACTCCTTCCGTCAATTGACCTTTTACTTATTCTGTTTTCCATCCCTGGTACAGCTGTCGTTCTCTCCCACCACCCCCATGCACAGCCATGTGCGCGTGCTGTCCCTGCTGGTGTCGCTGCTGCTGGGCTGCTGTGGCCTGGCTGTGGTGTGTGGGCTGCTGGGGGCCGCCCACGGAGCGCACACCCTGTCCTTCATGGCAGCAGAGGTGAGACACCGTCAGCATTGGTCTGACTAACACAAACAAAACACATGGCTCTCTCTCTTTTTATTTTACATTTCGTTTTTGGGGCTTTACTGACTTTATTCGAAAGTACAGTAGAGAGACAGGAAACAGGGAGAGAGTCGTGGAGTGACACGCAGCCTGGGAATCAAACCCGGGACTCGGCGCTGTCAGACTGATTGATTGATTGATTGAGTACTTTATTAGTCAGAAATGTAAACGGCACGGAAGTGCAGTAAGACATTTAACGTTTTTCCCCCTGGCCCCACACACACACACACATGTAAAGCGGCTTGAGTACTTAGAAAAACGCTATATACATTTCAGGTATTATTATTTAGGCTAAAAGGATAACACAAAAAAGTTCTTGTTTCCATTGTGGTCCTATGTATTCAATTCATCAACATAGCATAGGATATTAACACAATAATAGATGTCATTAACAAATACAAAAAACTATATGTACAAAGGAGAAAAAGAAGAAATGGCGTGGTTAAGCATTAGGCATCAATTAATACAGATGTTTATTGTAGGAGCTTATGTTTGGTACCATTTTATTTTAGGGAAAAATGAGATCATCCTAACTTTCTTACAGGTTCATTAATCTTAACATTTTCTGTATATGAGCAGGGAGACGCAACAAATTTTACAACAAAATCATTACACCATATTGACAAACATATTGACCTGCGTGTTAATGAATGTATGCTTTTTCTTCTGCAGTGTCTGCTGGTGACTGTACGCACTGGCCATGTCATTATGCGGTAAGCGCTTTTAAAGCCCAGTACCACACACACACACACACACACACACACACACACACACACACACACACACACACACACACACACACACACACACACACACACTACTGCAGCAGCACTGATGACATAGCCTTTGTAAATTTAGAATGATCCAGGGACTGTGCTATCTGACATTAGCACTGTCATTAGTTTTTTCTCCACTCTGTTTACAGGAGCAGCATTTTGAAATGCACACAAATGTTTGTGTGTGAGAGAGGGGGGTGAACAGGATTAGCCAAGCGGCTAAAGCTGTATTGAAGAAATGCACTCATTAATGAGTTTAGGCTGAACCTAATGCGGGTAAACCGCAGTCTAGTGAGGATAGCCATGAGCATTTCACATAGCAGAGCATGGTGTGTAGAAACTCATTGCCCTGGTCCATAACACAGCAATAGATTGAGTGCTTTGTGCAAGGAAAAGCCCCGTCACTGCCACTGGCTTATTTTTGACTCTGACTAGAAACCTGATGGATGAATATAGATTATCACCCAGGCATTTATTCACAAAACAACAACAAAATAAATAGCATTTGATCAAAAATCTTAATGAATAGATTAATGTCTTTACATGATAAGGGTATCGCAGCCGACAAATTTGGCAAGAGTTACTTCCTGCGTCTTATGTGGGGTGGTTGGCATAGAAATCGCTCCCTTCAGATGCTGTACGATCAACTGAGGGCAGAGCTGTATGTTTCAGACCTTATGACTTCATAGGGTTTTCAAGTGGACATTCCACGGCAACTTGCCCACAAGACCCACTACACCTCAGTGTTGGAACTGGTCCCTGGGCCGCTCAGGTCTTCACCATTCAGCTCTGCCCTCTCTCTCCTCTGCCAGTCTCACTTCTCTTTAGCCGAAGCTCTCTCTGCCTGCCTTTCACCTGATTCTTCTTCTTTCTTTTGGCAGATAAGATGTCAGGTGCTGCAGTTGTCTTGCTTGCTGTTTTCTGCTCTATATTTAGGTTCCCTTGTGCTCTGATTAAGTCTAGTGTGTCCTCAGCCATTAATTCTACCAGACCATCTGCAGCAAAAGTGTCTGGCAGATGATTTTTGCCCAAGTTTTTCTTTTCTTTTGTATATTTGGCAGTTATGTTCCCGCCCTTTCTCCCAATTTATTCGTCAGCTCATGGTAGGACTTTAGCTCATGGTATGCTAATTGGTCAGCTACTGCTGTGACTGATACGGCTTATCATTTATTTCTGTCCTTTTATCACCCCCCACATCCGTGGTAAATGGCCCTACAGCCTAGGGCTGGTAACTGTTCTGTGCTTTTGTTTAATTTTGTCACCTTTCTTCTATATGTTCTTTCCCCATTAAGGTCTTTGTTGGGAGTTTGTCTTTGCCAGATTTAGTGTCTAATGTCAGGGGTGTTATTTTTTTGTCATACCGCCCAGCCCCATATTATTACACTACATACTTATTGCCAGACCCAGGGGCCAGCCAATATAAGTCCATGTCACTTACTGCTGGGGGCGGCAGGGGCTCAGGAGGTAGAGCGGTTGAACCGATAGGTTCCCGGTTCAATCCCCGGGTGCTCCTGTATGGCTGTATCATCTCCTCCAACGTTGTATGCATACAATTTATTGTTATTTTATTTTATTATTATTATTTGTTTCACATTCATGACCATTTACTGTTTGCCCCGTGCAGTTATTCCATCCACCTGTGGGACCTGAACCACCCAGGGACTTGGGAGGGTAAAGGAACGTATGTCTACTACACTGATTTCATCATGGAGCTGGCTATGCTGTTCCTGGACCTGTTGCATCATATCCACATGCTGGTGAGAGAGAGAGACACGCACACGCACACGCACACAGACAGACAGAGAGAGAGAGAGAGTGTGTGTGTGTGAGAGAGTGTGTATTCCTACAATGGACAGTAATTAATTATTTAACCACTTAGGCTCTGTACATTTTATTGTACGATGACAGCAAAAATTGTGAAGGTAGTGTAAATGAATGTTTTGTTTTGGTTCAAACTAAACCTAAGGTTAAAAACGAAACTAATTGCTATAGAGCAGGGGTCTTCAACAGGGGGTCCGGGACCCCTAGGGGGTCCTCAGAGCTACTACAGGGGGTCCGCCAAATCTTTGTGTGATATTTCTTTTTTTTACCTTAACCACTTGAACCCTAGCATCCCCTTTTCTGAGGAGAACTTTAGCCAAAAATAGCAGATCTACAAGCTCTCAACGCCTCGCGCTGCGAGGCGTTGAGAGCTTGTAGATCTGCTATTTTTGGCAAAGAGGCTATAGGTGTAGAGGGAAAAAATGGCAGACTAAGTAAAAAAAATGTTTTCATCTGAAACACAATTTTATACAATATATAGAGTAGGATATACATCAGGTGGGTTGTCAATTTCAACCAATCAGGAGAGAGAGTAAGCATTTATCAGATTACATTTTATATTGTTCCAGCTTTGATTTTGTCTGCTCACTTCTTTGTGTCATCATTTACAATTGCACGTTTTATCCTGTATCCTGTATGAATTGTGTCTCCTGATTGGGTAAAATTTGTATCATGACCTAAAAATACATTTTCTGTTTACTAAAGAGCTGAAGATATGGTGAGATCCATATTACTGAACAAAACAGTATAGCAAGGATTATTATCAGAATATAGAGCTACTTAACACCCACTGCACGATTGATTTTGAGATACATTTGCTTTAGAGACTCCTCAGTGCATAGTCCATAGTGCTGATCCAGTCGGTCTTTTATCAAACTCCTTCCCCTGGCAGGATTTTTTGTCTGACCCCCACCCGAGGCTTTGTAAAAGTTCTGCATTTGCAAATATAATTCTGTGCGAAGATAAATATTTATCCACTCGCACGTGACCGATAACCTTTTGTTGCATAACAATCATTCCCTTTTTATCTCGGCAACAGAAAACTATAATTACACCCTTATAATATCAGTGCTGCTATTGAATATAAATGGCAAATCAAAGTTGTTTTGGCAAGATTTTCAAGATGCCTTTTCCATCATTCCAGCATTCTGTGGTATTAGAAATATCGCAACAATCTAAATGAATGAAAGAAAAAAACAATCCTTCTCATCAAAGCCGGTGACAAATGAGCCTGGTTAAGATAGTGGTAGTGGAATGAGAGAGATGGAATACCTCCTGTAGGGAATATACTAATCATAAAACAAGTGCGTGTTGTGAGTGAAAATATCATAACTCCAATTATACTGTAGCAGGTTTTACGGTAATTTCAAATCATAGAGAGCTGAGTAATGTTGATAAATATGAGCTCAGTCTTATCCCTCTGACATTTTCTCACTCTTCCTGTGTGTCATTGTCCAACCTTTCTGTCCACAGCTGTTTGGTAACATCTGGCTGTCCATGGCCAGTCTTGTGATCTTCATGCAGCTGCGCTATCTGTTCCACGAGGTCCAGCGCCGTGTCCGGCGACACAAGAACTACCTCCGCGTTATCGACAACATGGAGGCCAGGTGACCATACCACTTATTTCACTATCACTGATGTGATTGGGACGTTTCAGCTTTGGTTTCTTTCCAGTTTTCAGGATTCATACACGTTATTATACCATTATTTATAATGCAGGTTCCTGTATCTCCTACCCCATTCCTAAACCTTCGGGGTCGAGACGGCCACCCGTGACCTTTTAGGATAGACTTTATTCATTTTGAATTATCACTGTCCTCATAGAAGGTAGAAACGTACTTTAACGAATTGGCCTTTTCAACGCGGTCTCCGTCGCACTAATACTTCATTCAGACGCTTTGTAATCCAGCCTTGAACTGCACTCCATTTTTGGAAATCCATCAAAAAAGTCTTGTTTCTAACATTTCTGCTGTCCATGTCAAACGAGACGACACAACAGTTCGGAAAAGTCACATGACGCGTTGGTGAATCTACCAAACCAATACAAACGTCTAATTTGAACTTTAATATACATTACAGGGCTGATGTTTTATAAGCATTTTAACACAAGAATTACAAGGGGAACCAAAACAAATTTTCACACGCAAAAAGCTTATAGCTTTAGTAGCAATGTTTTTTTTGTTCCTTTGTTAAATGATTTTAGTATTTTGTCTTTGCTCATTGCTTTACTTGAAATTACTTCAATTGTTTGTGTATGTGTGTGTGTGCAGGTTTGCAGTTGCTACTCCAGAGGAGCTTACAGCCAATAATGATGACTGCGCCATCTGCTGGGACACCATGATGACAGCACGCAAGCTGCCATGTGGCCATCTCTTCCACAAGTATGTTTATCTTTCCAGTTGGTAGCAATGAACCAGTGTTCTGTACTGTGCATGCAGGCACGGGATTCATGGGCACCGCTAGTCTGGTGTATCCTTCCATGTCACAATAAAGGTCAGATGATGTATGCAAACCCTTCACACCAAGCCTGATGCTATACATTTTAAATGTTCTGTTCTCTTTTCACACCACGGCTGAGTAACGTTTCCTTTACCGACGCTGTCCAGGGGCTGAATATCCACTGCAATGATAATAATATTAAATAAGTTATATATATAAGTTATATAACACCTTTGCAAAATTGGCCTCCATTGAAGAGGTTACCAAGTGTGTTTCATGTGAGTGAGGTTCTGTGTATGCGTTTCTGTAGCTCCTGTCTGCGCTCCTGGCTAGAGCAGGACACTTCGTGTCCCACCTGCCGGATGTCCCTAAACATCAATGGGGACGGGGGGCAGGAGGCGGGCCAGCGACAGCAGGGCCCCTCCGAAAACAACTTGGTCCCTGGGGGGCCTCCTGCGGACGCCAGACCCCACATCAACCAACACAACCACTTCTTTCACTTTGACGGTGAGTCCTTCTAGCACTAAGGAAAGACAGTAGGCACAGATTATCTAAACAATACGAAGAAACCTGTCACATAAATTTGTTTTGGGGATTTTTTTGTTTAGTGACCACTTAAGCGCAATACATGCTCGTTCGGTTACATGCTTTTTTTTCGGAAAGGGAGGTGTTATAACTACAGTTTGACGTCATTTAGAACTTGTGGATAGCTTCATCCTGACCCTCCAAACTGCACGGTACATAAATAATATAATTATAATATAACTAATATTAAGTAAAGTAAACATTATTGATGGACAATATCTAAAACGTTTATTCTGTAGATGACAATGTGCCTGAGTAGCAGTTATTTATATTATTTTGGATTATTATAATAAGTTGAATGTTACACTAGAAAATGTGCTCCTCAGAGCACAGGTCTCCGCCAGTACTGTTCCTGATTAATCCTGTCTTACCTCACTTCAAAAGATATAAATGGTCTTTTGAAGTGACATACCTATTTATAGGGCTCTATTTCATCATGCGTCTCGCTAGCCAATCAAAGCACACCCTTTCAACATATTGTCACGTGTCACGTGAAGCTTGACCAATGTTAGCTTGGTGGACACACGGAAGGACGAGAACGAAAACATAGTCTCCTGGCGGAGACAATAAGCTTTATTAAACCCCTCGGCCCATGTATGAGGCAAGGATGTTTAGAATGATGAAACTGTAATTGAAAATGACGCAGAAAGCATTATTTACAGTAGCCTGGCTGAGTAATTGCACTTGCTTTATGGGGTGTGTGTGTGTGTGTGTGTGTGTGTGTGTGTGTGTGTGTGTGTGTGTGTGTGTGTGTGTGTGTGTGTGTGTGTGTGTGTGTGTGTGTGTGTGTGTGTGTGTGTAATTGAATACAGGGTCCCGTATTGCCAGCTGGCTGCCCAGTTTCTCAGTAGAAGTGATGCATACCACCAACATCCTGGGCATCGCTCAGGCGAACAACTCTCAGCTCAACGCCATGGTGAGATGACGTCTACAGTCTTATCTTAATTTGCAAACCCATGTTGCATCATTAATATTGCTTATGTACAGAATTATTGCTCTCATTTACACCTTTCTCACAAGTTGCCTGTCGTCTGGGTAAAATCTACCATGGGGATTTTGAGTTACTAAAGGTCCAAATTCACCCTGCTGTCTGCTAGGAGTGTGCATATTTTCAGCAGGAGTCAACCCTTGCCGAAGCCATCATAGTCTCGCGTGGCCAGACTGTTGCCTCCCACAATTTACAAATGTTTCCGACATACAGTCTGGGACTCGGAAGCTCTGATCATGTGTAAGGGGAAAGCGGATGCCCCTCCCCTACCCACGTCCGTTTCAGCATTGTGCAGTGGCGCAAATGAGTCCGACTGGAATCAACGAATCTCATAAATATCGTTTATGTCTACTAGTGTCTTCTTTCACATTTTTTTCGGCGTTAATTCCATGATACCTTTCTCAGTTTTCTGTGATAAACAATCCTCGCACAAATAACATGAATCTACCGCTCCTATGACTATGCTTCCGCCTCGGTTCTGTTTCCACTAGGACTACAGGTCCGCGGGCACCGTGTCGTGATTGGTCGAATGTTTTTCCGGTCTGAACAACTTCCGTTACACAGCTTTCGGGAAGTGGAGTCCCAGACTCTATATAGCATTCAGAGATTGTGGAATAGTAGTCTGGTGACGCGAGACTAAAGCCATCAGGACCCAATTGATCACCTCCCTTCCTCCTGCTGTGTACAATGTGTACACCTCCTTATTTTCTCCCTCTTCTCCTTCACCTCCTTGTACCCTCCCTCCAGGCCCATCAGATCCAGGAGATGTTTCCCCAGGTTCCCTACCACCTGGTGCTCCAGGACCTCCAGCTGACCCGCTCCGTGGAGGTCACCACAGACAACATCCTGGAGGGTCGCATCCAGGTGCCTTTCCCCACACAGGTCAGTTATTGCTCTTTTCAGTTACTACCCAGAACCTACCAGAACCCGTCAAGTTTCTGTGATGTTTTTTTTGGTTTACATTTTCCATTATGACCAGACCCAGCCCTGAAGGAGGATGTACATCATTAACCCATTAAAACCGGGAACACATCTCTGTCATTTTAGATTTCTTTGGCTATTCAAAAATAGCAGATCTACAAGCTCGTAGTGCGGCACTCGGTGCGGCGCTACGAGCTTGTAGATCTGCTATTTTTGGAAAATCGTGAAAATGTGTGCAAATCTTTGACTATATATATTTTAAAGCGAACATTTGTAACTCAAATCTTTGCTTCTGGATGTCCCTGGAAGAACATATTTTACAAATGTTCGCTTTAAAAAATATATATTCAAAGATTTGCACTAATGTTCACGATTAAAAAAAGAATAGCAGATCGACAAGCTCATCGCGACGTGTTGTGAACTTGTAAATCGTCAATTTTTAAATAGCCAATGTACTGTATATAATAAGGTTAAAGTGCTCATGTGGCTTATAGCCTCTACTTTTGGGCTTGTTTTCATACACCTCGTTGCTTATTTCTCTCGCAAAATCTGGTAACTTGTGTCCCTATAGGCAGCAGAGCGGGCCTCCATACTGGTGAACCCGGCCCAGGGGGAGCAGGCTGGGCCCAGCGGAGCGGCGGAGGCGGGCCCCAGCGAGCCTGACAACATGGAGGTCAGAGGGAGCCGCTTCTCCAAGTCGGCTGAGGAGAGGCAGAAGATGCTGAAGCAGAGAAAAGAGGAGCTACTCCAGCAAGCACGCAGGTTGGTTCACTGTTGCCCAGAAGTAGGGCAGTGGTTCCCAAACATCTTGGGTCTCAGATTCATTTTTATTGGTCGGGACTCGGGAGTAAATATCCCTAATTTCTTTTCGTTTACTACAATTATTTTTGTTTTTTCAAAAGATTTTCGAAATGTCTATATACTATAAAGAAAACATCACATGGATGCACCTGGGACGTATCATCAGTGTTGTAGCCTGGGGTCATAGGGTGTTTTGGGTCTCGCAACAACATACACCCTCGCCCAGGTGACCCAGCCAGGGTTGATCAAGCCCTGACTTACGTCCCAGTAGCTACCCACGGTCAGTCCTATAGGGAAAGACAGGGCCACTCAGTCCGCTTCTCCGGAACTACTCTGCCGGGACCGGGCGAGGCTCTGGCACGTGGAGGGACTAGGCTCTGTGGGTTGTCTCCTGGCTGGGCTCCTCCTTCGCCTCACCAGATCCAAGACATGAGCGCTGTACCATATCCGCTGCACCACCCTGATCCAAACATTTCCTTCTGGCGTGATGGTTCCTTGGGCCGTGGTGGTACTGCAGGCTCCACTTGCGGCTTGCTTGAATGACCCTCCTGAAGGCCTCACAGTGGATTCAAACATTTTTCAAAAGAAAATACATCTACATGCTCGAGAAAAAATGTCAATGTTGTACCGTTTGGTGCCCCCACCAAGGTTGGTGCCCTGTGCTGTGCTGCTTTTATCCACCAGATTGGGACGTTCACGGCATAGCCATCACGGTGCGTTAATCATCGGTGACGAGTGCCTGTAACACAGCTGCTGCTGGCTGCGTGCAGCGTGCTGCGAGTCGCAGCGTGTCTGTGTCAGGATGCGAGGCAACACTCACACAATCACGTGCAGCCTGCGTCCTCTCCCCCTGCGCCTAATGGCTGTACATGGGGCCGTCGCGTGCTTTAGCGTGATTGTGTGAGTGTGGCTTCAGGAAGGAAATTCCTAGCCTCGATCTCCAGGCTTTTGTTTTTTAGTTTTGCTAAAAAATAAAAGTTTGGAAATTCCTGTCCCAGCTGTTGGTACGCAAAAGCGCCTCGCGTCGTCT
Organism: Gymnoscopelus microlampas; assembly: GCF_963454915.1. NCBI lineage: Eukaryota > Metazoa > Chordata > Actinopteri > Myctophiformes > Myctophidae > Gymnoscopelus > Gymnoscopelus microlampas. Next base: position 22,490,927 of record NC_139962.1, read on the forward strand.
GATGTGCCGCGCACTATTTATTTTGGGTGAATATGCGCACCAGTTATGTGCACCCCTGATCATTAGTCACACGTAAACTCAGACCAAAAGCCTGTTTGGAAGAGTATATATTAAGCTTTGAGCTTCAGGCAATACCTCTTGTCTACCAATAGTGGTCCTACCCGACCACAGGATCTAAATGTCTCAGTAGAAGAGCAAAGGAGACCAAATAGAACCATAGCAGTTGTTTTACAAAAAAAATAATTTAACATTTGAATCACTAAAACAAGTTATGCAGAATTGCAGCTTTAATATGGCTTATTATTATTTGCCTACAGGCGATATCTGGTCAAGAGCCCAGAGGAACAGGAGGAAGATTTGCCGAGATTGGAGGAGGACTCGGGCCCCGTAACGGACTTGACCATGTTGAGACGCAGAACCATGGCGGCAGCCGCAGAGAGACGTATGCAGAACCAACAGAACCCAGCACCCTGAGACCTTCTCCATCCACTGGAAAAACAAAACACCACACCGTTATTATCCTAAGAGGAACTGACCCAACTCCTTTCAATCTAACCTCTCCACTTCCGTATATGATCAATAGTATTAACCCACGCAAAAAAGAAAAGAAACAAATGTTGCAAGCATGGCCTTTGCCTGCAAATGGAGTTTTTTGCTGTTTTCTAGGCTGCATAAGCAAGACGAGACCATTGTGAATATGGCCTCTGCATTGTTCATTTCAGCCACACCTTCTCGTCCGAGTCGTCCCTTCTCGTCGGGAGCACCGGTGGAGATTCAAGGGCATCGAAAGTGCACGGTTACATTGCCCTTATTTATCTACTGCCACATATTACAAACACCAGCCACAGTACGGATTCAGCGTTTACCACTACTGGGGGTGGCTGTTTTCAAAACAAACAGAAAACACAAAAAAAACAAGCATGCATCGTATAAAAGAAAGTTTTCTTTCTTGTCATATTTTGAAGGTGCCACTGCTACAGCCTTGGTCTTAGTGATTTTACTTTTATCAGTTTTTAAAAAGATTTGCGTTCATAAGGCAGAAATGTATATCTTGGGTGGAGAAACTCAACTTTTTTTTGGCGCGTATTATACGAGATGAGTTTCAACTGTGAATTGACAGTAAGTCAGAGGACATAACACCCAGCTTTCAATGCTTTTATTTCTTACCGCCGAGTAAGAAAATGTCACTTTAGTATTTTTGCTGCATTTCTGTGAAATATGAATGTACCTCTCAACATGATGCTACAGATGAAGTGTCTGGCCGTCACAGGCATTTGGGTGGTTCTGTGTCCAATGTGCGAAACACTTGGGGTTTTTGTTCTCATTTAACAAGGCAGAGTTTTTGTTTATTTTGCTCTTTCTCCTGAAATCCCATGGTAGCATACTAGATACTTGTGTACAAGAAAAGGGGGGTGCTTTTTATTTCTGCCATTGCTTCTGCCCTCTGCTTAACAAGCAGCTCTGTCCAAATGTTTATTTTCTCCTTATACTTTGGAGTAATACGCTAATGGTTTCAGCACTCATTTAGATATCATCATTTTGGTAATTCTGAGAATGTGCTGCCATCATCCTAGATTCATCTGAATGTTAGTCTCGTGTAGCCAGACGATCAGAGATCCCCCGTCTACTGATAACGTCTGACATCTAAATTCAATGTTGGGGGTAAAAATTGGTGGGAACAATTCAGAAATATAACGGCATCACAGAACCAATGCAAAGACTTAAGGGCGTTCCTTCATATGGGATGGTATCAGGATTACTTTTAAAAGCAGAGAGTGTAGGCTTGTTACTGCTGGTTTTTCCCCAGCGTCCAAGCCCGTACAGTGACTTTAGATTGCCCCAGACCTATGAGAAGACGGAAATCTCGTCTGACACCGAAGACTATCTGTATGGGGGATAAGTGCGACAGAGTGCCAGCGGTTCCCTGTGCACTGTAAAAGTGTATTTAACTCTGAGACTGTAGAAATGTGTACACTTGTACACTCTCAGAGTTACAGACCCTTAAAGTGTCCAAATGAGTGAGTTAAATGAACACGGAGGATTTTACTGTGTTCAAGCCACTTATTTTTGGAGCCTGGGTGAGACAACTTAAAAAGTGTGTAGTATTTTTGTGAGTCTGTTGTAATGTTACATCTGTTGTCTTGTACACATTTGGCGCCCTCTGCTGACAGCCAACTGTTGTAAGAAAACTTGATCAATTCAGCAGGCAGATAAAGCAAACTGTATTACTAACAGCATTGAGTAGCAGCACAGGCAGTAAGTGATGTTCTTTTGTTAGTAAGTATTAAATAGCTCAATATTATGATATAAATCATTGCTATGGAGTGCTTGTTAAGCAATGGGTCTCCAGTTCTCTTATTTTCAGCTTTGGATGTCAATTTGATTAGGAGAGAGAACTCATACAGGATATATATGTTAAATTGGAAGTGATGTGACAAAGAAGTGAGCAGACGAAGTTGGAACTGGAACACTAAAACTGAAGTGACCTAAACATGTATTTTTGAGCGGTGCAACCGCTCCTATAAGAGGGTTTAGGACCCATCCGTGGTGAAAGTTTTTCCTTCCGTCGTGAAAATTTGTCTTTCGCTGTGACGCCATGCTGTGGAAAACACGCCCATAGGCTAAGCTTTGCAGGACGTGCTGTGATTGGCTAGCGAGACACATGATGAAATTAACTTAAAACTTCGCAGACGCGCTGTGATTGGCTAGCGAGACGCATGATGAAATTAATAATAATGTAAAAAATGTAAGCACGTCACTTCGCAGGACGTGCTGTGATTGGCTACCGAGATGCATGATGAAATTAATAACTCATAAATAGCACCGCTCACTTCACACTGGGTGTGATTTTTTTCTTTGCCGAAGAGCTAGAGAGACGGGGGAGACCGCTGTTACTGAACAAACACTATAGCGTGGGTCTTCACCGGGTGGTCTGGCAGGGCCCCTAGGGGGTCTTCAGAGTTACTAAAGGAGGGCACCAAATCTTTGTTTTAGGAACTGTTATAGTATCTACAAGCTCACAACTGCAACGCATTGTGATTTTAGAGATTTGTTGTAGAGGGAAAAAGAGCAAACAAGTATTGAGGGTTTAAGTGGTTAACTATCTTAAAATACACATCAACAAAAAACATGTATATACACAACACTGATGATAGCTTGTGTTGGATCCTGAGAAAACATTGAACATCTATAGCAGTGATTACTATCAGAATGTAGAGCTTTAACCTTTTAATAACACACTTTGTTTTAAGCAAAAAATATCACTTGCCTACCTTTAACTGTGCTGCTGCCAATCCAGTACACGAGCAGTGTCTTTGTACATCGTTCGTTAAGAAAAGACCACTGTTCTTCCTCTCGTTGTATAGAAAATGAACAGTGTCGTTGCAAGGCAGTGGGCTGAATTCTGGACGTATTGCAATCATGGAGACGATATGTATTATAAGTGATTTCTGAGAGTGCAAGGGTGGTTTGGAGTTGAGTTATATGAGTCCAGAGATGTTGCTTTGTTTTCTTTAGATCTCTTATCCCAAAGAGCGCCCCATAAATTTCCACTAACTAACGGAGGTCTTGTGATCTTTTGTGTTCTTTTATTTTGTCCCCAGTAATGCAGGAATTTAATTTCAGAGCTTCATTGTTAGTCCAAATTCAACAGGAGAAATTAGACCGTTGTCTTTAAATTGTTTGAAATGTTTCATATTCATGGCATAGTTTCCTATTAACTGGTTATTTTTTATAACCATGACATTTAATATCTAATCTAAACTGAATTACTCTTTGGACTGAGGTTTCCTGTATTTTTGTGCCTGAATCAGAAAAATGGTCCATTATAAGTTAATTCTGTAAATAATGTAGTTTTTCTTTTTTGTAAAAAGTGTACTATTAATACAAAAGACCCAATAAACAGAGCTTCTCTTTCAGCTTTTTAAGGAAATAGTTCCATTATTTTCCTTGTTTGTGTTCTGTATACAATTTTAAAGACCCTAATGAAATGGAGAAATATGTTTTTTCACTCTATGAGAGCAGTAGATTTTCAGGCCATTATGTGGCCTTCAAATCCAGTCCCGCTGGCAGACCCCTGAACAGTGTTTGTGCCAAGTAAGGTGCAGATTGGAGCAACAGTGTGCCTGTTACCCCCGGAGGTCCCTGATGTGGCCCCTTGTGTGACTATTGTCATGGCAGACCCCTGAACAGTGTTTGCGTGGAATGGGCGGGCTTGAAGGTGAATCAATTATTGTTCCAATTTTGGTTACTTTCTGTTTTTACCCATTAAGACACTTAGATTAGATTTTTCAAAAATGTGAAACTAAATTGCAGCTCGCAGCGCAGCACGAGGTCACGCGCTGGGGCTGGGCTGGTTCCTCGATGTTGGATCCGGTTCAACCCGATCCCTCCGGTTCCGGGTCCCAGCCCTAGCTGCCCGTGACCTCCCAAAAAAATCATATTTGAACTGATAAGCACTTGAAATGTAGGAGTTGAGACATATTGAAAATATTGCAGACTGCTAGATGTGCTAACAACAAGTGAAGAACTTCTCTCTACTTATTTGAATCATGAATCTACTGGAAAACAAGCTTATCAGCTAAATACTGATGGAACAAGAAACAACCTTAAATCGAGACTCAGTTCTTAATCACAGGGAATCACAAGGTTAATAATGAACTCACCTGTTTAAATCTGCTGCAGTCTAGTGTGTGTCTGCTGTAACATGTGTGCTATAGAATAACATATCTACCATAGTAAAAAATGGCACAACAGTTGAAACTCTGAGGTTGACTTATTTACTTTAATTATTTACACAGAGTGTAGATGGTAAAAAAAAAAAAAAAACTCTTTGTACAGTGTATAGGCTATATCATTTTACTGTCTTTATACTTGGATAATGGGGATATTTGATATTGAGTGCGTGCGTGTGTGTGTCTCTGTCTGTCTCACTCTGTCTCTCTCTCTCTCTCTCTCTCTCTCTCTCTCTCTCTCTCAAAAATCATGGTTATTGAGTTACAAGACATGAATTTAATTTTAGGGGGTTCGCGGTACTCGCAGCCTAAGAAGGTTGAGAACCACTGTTCTAAATCATTCAGCAAGAGGAAGCACTTCCTCAGGGTTGCGGGGTTTTTTGGCTTGTTTTTAAAGTTTAGTTGCTTATTTCGGCTTGCTTCCAAATGTATTGTTTATTGTTTAAACCAGTGGTTCTCAAACATTTTCATGTCAAGGAACCCCAAATGCATATGTATTAGTGCACAGACCCCCCATCTGAAATTTGTGTTGTTAAAATGTTTCCAAAATGTTCCCAATGTTGCCCTTTTTTCCCCTCAATATCTTTTTGAAAAAAACGCGTCGCATCGCAAGGCGTGGTGAGCTTGTAGATCAGCTCCTTCAAATAGCTGATATATATAGGTTTAAAGTGGTCTAGTTGCTTCTGTTGGGCTTGTTTTCATAGACCCGTCGCTTATTTCTCTCGCAACACTGGTCAGAGCCTTTACTTCTCCTGATCCATCAGCCTGTGCACCGGCTCCCCAGTTCTCCTGCTGGAGCTCCTCTGTCCTATTTTGAATAGAAGTCACTCTTGCAGGCGAGATTAGAAGTGGTGGAAGTACTCAGATTGTTTTACCTAAGTAAATGTAGCGATACCACAATGTAGGAATACTCTGGTTTCAAGTCAAAATGCCTGGATTCAAAATGTTGCTTGAATAAAGGTACAAGAGTAAAAGCATTACGGTACCAAAGTAAAAGTAGTTATGAATGACCCATTTCACAATTATTAGTAGAAAAATAAAATGATCTACAAGCTTGGCTATGTTTATATTGACGTGCAATACTGTATCCTCAATATTGATGACGTATTGATGACACAACAATGATGACATCAGCCATCTCCAAATATTGGCTTCAGAGATTCCTGAAGACTAGTGCATGATGTGAAATAGGATATCTGTGTATGTAATCTACTAGAAGTTCGGGCCGCTAAGTCGTTCACTTTGCAGTGCCACCTTACAGGCACCTAAAGAGGTGACGTGCATCACCTCTGCAAGCCGTCGAACTGGTGCGATCTGACGGCATCCTAGAATTTATAGGTAGGATGTGATGTCATATACCGTCTCATCGTGATGTCAGATTACGTCACACTGGCGTGATGTCAGATTACGTCACACTGGCTACATACATACATACTGACAACCGACATGGCGCAGGATTCAAATTGTATATATAGATGTATCTGTCTCTCCAAATACGGGGTTTCCAGGCTGACGTCATCAATATGAAGTCACTGCAGTGAATTGGCAGTCGCCCGCCACTGAACGGTCACCCCAAATAAGGAGATCCATGTGTCTCTAGTTGGGAGCGGTTGTTGTTAGGGGTACAGGTAACAAAGAAAAGTCTATATTTGGAAATGCTTGCAATACCTCTCAACCAATCACAATGTGAGGTCAGAACTAAGGCTGACATCACACCGCCAAGCTGACATTATTCAACTTGCTTTGACTATCCTATTAACTTTAGCTCCAAGTTGCTGAGAGAGCTGATCTACAGCAACAATGCAGACCATTACCTTACCGCCTAAAGAGAATGGTCTCTTCAAGAGGGTCCTGCAATGTTATGAACTCAAACAGTACAGAAAAGGACTCAAGTTCTGCAAACAGATCCTCTCCAACCCCAAGTTTTCAGACCATGGAGAAACCCTGGCGATGAAGGGCTTATTTCTGAATCTTCTGGGGAAGAAGGAGGAGGCCTCTGAGCTGGTGAAGAGAGGCCTGAACGCCAGCTGGAGTCACACCTGCTGGCATGTGTACGCCCTGCTCCACCGATCCAACAAGAACTACGATGATGCCATCAAGTGTTACCGCCACGCGCTCAACTGCAAAAAGGACCACCTGCAGTACCTCGGCGATATCTCCGTGCTCCAGATCCGGGTGAGAGACCTGGAGGGTTACAGGGACACACGGTACCGGTTGCTGCAGTTGTGTCCGACCCAGCGAGCCTCCTGGATTGGCTACGCTATCGCCTACCACCTCCTGCAGGACTACAAAACAGCTTCCAAGATCATTGAGGAGTTCAGGAAAACGCAGCAGGTGTCTCCAGACAGGGAGGACTATGGGTACAGTGAACTGCTGCTATACCAGAACCAGGTGCTGAGGGAGGCGGGCCGCAATAAGGAGGCCCTGGAGCATCTTACTAGCTATGAGAATCAGATCTGTGACAAACTGACTTTGGAGGAGGTGCGTGGAGAGCTTCTGTTGAAGCTGGAGCGTCTGGAGGAGGCTACCGAGGTCTACCGCCGCCTACAGGAGAGGAACCCAGAGAACTGGACCCACTACCATGGCCTGGAGAAGGCCTTAAAACCTGGCAGTGTCGAGGAGAGACAGAAGATCTATGAGGATGCCTGGGAGAAGTTTCCAAGGGCTCTGGTTCCTCGTAGGCTGCCACTAAATTTCCTTTCTGGTGAGAAGTTCTGCGAAGTCCTGGACAGGTATCTGAGGATGAACTTCAGTAAAGGCTGTCCACCCGTCTTCACCACCCTCAAGTCACTATACCTTGACAAAGACAAGGTTTCAATACTAGAAGACTTAGTTGTAGGTTATGAAACGTCATTAAAAGGCTGCAGAAGGTACAACCAGAATGACGAGGGTGAGGATGAGGAGCCACCGACCACATTGCTCTGGGTGCAGTACTTCCTGGCGCAGCATTACGACATGATTGGTCAACAGACACTGGCCCTCGAATACATCAATACAGCCATCGAGCACACGCCTACCCTCATAGAGCTATACGTTGTAAAAGCAAAGATATACAAGCGTGCTGGGAACATCAGGGAGGCTGCACAGTGGATGGATGAGGCCCAGTCCCTGGACACTGCTGACAGATTCACCAACTCAAAGTGTGCCAAGTACATGCTGCAAGCCGGAATGATCAAGGAGGCAGAAGACATGTGCTCTAAATTCACCCAGGAGGGGGCATCGGTAGCAGAGCACCTGAACGAGAAACAGTGCATGTGGTTCCAGACTGAGTGTGCGCTAGCCTACAAGTCCGCAAACAGGTTCGGCGAGGCCCTCAAGAAATGCCACGAAATTGAGAGGCATTTTGCGGAAATCACAGATGACCAGCTTGACTTCCATACGCACTGCATGCGGAAGATGACGCTGCGCTCGTTCATAGGTCTCCTGAGGCTGGAGGATGTTCTGCGGGTGCATTCATTCTACTCCAAGGCCGCCCACACCGCCATCAACATCTACCTGAGTCTCCATGACAACCCCCTCACCGACGATAACAAGGAGCTGCAGGCAGACACAGCCAACCTCTCAGCCACACAGTTGAAAAGGCTGCGGCACAAGCAGCGGCGAACCCAGAAGAAGGCCCAGCTGGAGGAAGACAAGAAGAACGCTGAGAAGGAGAAGCAGCTGAAGAACCAGAAGAAGAAGAAGGACGATGACGATGATGAGGAGATCGGAGGCATAAAGGAGGAACTCATTCCTGACAAGCTGGCCAGGGTAGAAAAACCGCTGGAAGAAGCTATCAAGTTCCTGACACCTCTCAAACATCTGGTCAAAGACAAGATAGACACACACCTTCTGGCCTTTGAGATCTACTTGAGGAAAAAGAAGTTCCTGTTGATGCTCCAGTCAGTGAAGAGAGCATTGCCCATAGATCCAGACCACCCATGGCTCCACCAGTGTCTAGTACGCTTCTTCAAAGGAGTGTCGGAGAGCAGGGACCTGCCAGAGGTGGTGGGGACAGTGCTTAAGCAGGAGATTGCGCGGCTGTTCGGAGAAAGCAACGCCAAGAGTTTCAACCAGGCCTTCCTCACTAAGCACCGTGACTCTATACCACACAGACTGGCTGCTGCAAAGATGATGCTGTATCTGGATCCATCAATGAAAACGAAGGCTGTGGAACTGGCCACAGCGCTAGATGAGTCGCTCAACAATAGAACCATACAAATCTGCACAGACGTCCTGGAGAGTCTTGGTAACGGTGTGCTGGGCAACTGTAAGGAGCGGGCGGAGGCGTACCGTGCAGGGTGTCACAAGCTTTATCCTTATGCATTAGCTTTCATGCCTCCTGGATATGAGGAAAACACAAAAAAGATTGGTAATGGAGACGTCTCTGTTGAGATTGACGTGCTAGCCAATGAGACGTGAGGTGCAAAGGTAACTGCAGGCCGGTGAAACTGAAACAGGCCGAGCACAGAACCTTGGGAAATGTCCGGTAGTCATTTTGCAGAATCGAGAATCAAGAAGGGTTTAATTTGTCACTTACTCATACAGGTGAAGCAGCAAAATGTTGGTGGGACATGTTCTGCAAAATTGTGCTAACGTAAGAACTCAACGCTAGCAACACAACATAATTGTAATAAAAATAAGAATACAAATAGTGCAGTATATTATAGAGTAATAACACTGGATGAGATGTAAGGAAAAGTTGGACAGGTAGGACGGCATTATGATAAAATGCAGTTCTACCTGGACAGTTATCATAGACATAATATATTGTATTTTTATTTATTTTGCAAAAGTGTCAAAAGTTTGCAAAAGAAGCAGAAGGCACAAATGCATATATACATGGGGAAAAAAGTCACTTGTCTATTGCTATGCTTACTTGCTATGTACATGTGCAAGTAACATTTTGAGCAGCTGCTCAGGGTTCTTTATTTAGCTATTTTTGTTCTTTTGTTTTTTGATCAGGAGGGGCAAGTAAGACCTCTGCCCTCTGTAAGACCAAGCTCTGAGCTTGTAGATCTATTTTTAAATAGCCGATGTACATGGTTAATTGTGTCTGTATAATACATAAAGCAAAGACACAGCACAAATAAATAGGGTCATTGCCCATGATGATACAATGATGCAGGGGATTAATACAATCTCTAACATCACCCTGATGATTCATTTAATTGTAAATCAATTAATTGGCATACTAGGATAAAAAGATGATTCAAAGACACATCGAGCCATTAAACTGCTATTTTTGTACTAACAATAAGTTGTGCTGCATGCCAGTAGTAGGCCTAATGAAACTTGAATGGCCAGGACATTTCCAGGTAAAGGCTGCAACTATTTATCGACTCTAGTTATTTTTCATTACTTTTTTCGAATAAATGTGTGTTTTCTTTGATTATAAAATAAATAAGTAACTATTTATACATACGGTATATACAGTACTGTGTATATAAATAAATCGACACGAAAAGATTCAAATGGAACGGACTGATTAACCACTTTAAGACAAAGAAGAAATAGCAAAAATCAGCAGCTCTACAAGCTCACAACACGTCGCATCGCGACGCGTTGTCAGCTTGTAGGTCGTCTGTTTTTTGCTATTTGTTTTACAAAACATTTTAATCGATTTGGTTGAATAACTGTCTCACCCCTTACTTTCCAGGGTCCACCTGGTGGTCAACTATGACTTCCCAGAATCAGTGACGGACTACATCCACAGGGTGGAGCGCGGAGGACGGGGAGGGGCTCAGCTTCATCACTCATCCCTGGGATGTGGAGCTGGTGCAGAAGATAGAGACCTGAGACCTCTGCCAGGAGGAGAACCAGCCTACCGGGGATGGAGTCTGACATCCATGAACCTAAACCCAAACTAGTAGAGTCTGCTATCCATGTACCATAACCCCAAAATCTGCAAATAATGTACTGTACATATATTATGCAATACAATTACTAAATTATATTTATTATGTTTAAATGTGATCTTTCTCACTTTGTCCAGTATGTCTGTCGTCCTACATGGGTCTTCACTGTGGCAGAACAGACTGAGCTCCTTTAGCCTTGTTCTCACAACAGGAAACAGTGTCCAAACCACAGGTGCCCACATCCTTCTTCCTTGTGTTATCATCGTGTCCTGCTCAGTAGCGTACACCCTCGTCTCAGGGCCCACATCCTGCCTGCTGGTATCTGTGCTACAGTAAAAACACTAGTGCTGCTTGCATTGTTTTATAGATATTTAGTATGGTATCAAATTACTTGATGGTCATTGTATAGTAATACAAAACATACTGTATGTGACCTTATTTTACTTACAATTCCATACAGTGTATGTCATTGTGTATCCATTGATCTGCACAGGGAGTAGGCCTAGATCTCCTAGTCCATTGATTCTCAACCCTTTTCATATCTCTGGGACCCCAGTCTACACAGTGAAATCCTCAATGCTAATTTAAATCTGAGTGTACAAATGGAACCAAATGGACCCGTAGGCGGATCTAGATTGTCATAGGCCTGAAAATCTAGATTTGGCTCAGGTTGTCACCCATTACCTTCTAGATCTCTCATTGGTCTGAACTTAGACTGAAGTGGTTTCACGAAAACAAGATGGAGTCTAATAACGTCATGGCTTCATGTGTATCTCACACTTCATGTGGTCAGTCTACGACAGGTTCTCAAACTCTTTATTTTCAAGGACCCCTATACATTTGTACACTCGTGTTATAGACCTGTAAGGGTCCATTTGGAACCCCCTCAAGTAACCCTTCATTGTACTACAGAAATAGCACAAATCACAGAAGTACAAGTGCATAACGTGACATATCGTGGCGAAACAACTCCCATCCCCCCCATCGATTATTAATGATATATTATTTGTATTGATTATGCCTTATTTGTTGTAGTGGATTAAATGTATGAATTGTTGATCAAACTCTACAGGTGACAGACCTGGGCAGCATGGTGACTGTGAAGAGCAAGGGTCTACACTTCCTCATGCCCCACGTGAAGCACACCTTCCTGAAGGTCAGAGGAGCTGACAAGGTGCTGGAGCTCCACCGGATCCTGAAGGTCATGCAGCCAGGAGGTAGGACTGTCACAAATATTAACTCGTCGTTTCCATTCGTCTGTATAAAAACAGCTGCATGAAATGAACAGAGATGAAAATAACAGATCTACAAGCTCACAACGTTGTGAGCAGTTATGCTTTTGTGAACATGTCTTCCATTCTATTTCACTGTTTGCAAGATCTGATACTCTGATTATTTTAAAGATAATTTACAATCTAGGTATTTAGCTGACGCTCTTAATCCAAAGCGATTTACAGACTAGTAAACAAGATAAACACAAAGTAATACATCAAATGCATAGAGTGTAGTGCCTAACTACAAGAAACCAAGAACCTATCATCATTCTAAACATAATATCAATAAATAATCTGTACATTGAAACTATAGAAACTATAGGATGCCAGGTCAACAAATTAACCTGGCATCTGTCTACATAACATGCTATCTAAAATACATTTTAACCTTTCAATTTGCATAAGACTGCATGGTCATCAAGGTTAGGTCATGTGCTACGGGCTAAGGTGGAGTCTGGAGATAGGTGAGTCTTCAGCTTACGGCGGAAGATTGGGAGTGAGTCTACAGTTCTAACTGCAATGGGGAGTTTGTTCCACAGTTTGGGAGCCAGAAGGGAAAAGAGTCTTTTCTTTAATGAAGTGAATTTAATGATGCGAGTTTCTGTCAAGGTGAAGATCACCAACATAACCTTTGTTCACAAATAGATAATCATGTGTATGATTTTTATCTTATTGTCCATATAAGTAAAGACAAAATAGATTACATTTTTGTAAAGGTAACCCCCATTTATGGTTAAGGTTGAACTCAAAATGTTAAGAAAATAAATAGATACAATGCAAATCCCACACATTTAGATGTCCTTTAATGATGCCAAATACGCTTTATTTGATTAATTAGTCAGTACACAAATATTTTTTTATTCGACAATTAGTCATCCAATACCTTGACACAATTGATGCCAATTGTTGAGATGCAAAAGTGAGCATATACACACCAGTCTTTGGCACAATCTATTCTAAACAAGCATGCTGCCTCAAGTGGAGATACTCATCATCATCAGTGCATTTCTTCCCATGGAATATTGAAAATACAGTTGACACTTATGGAAGTTATGAAGGCCCATTATAGCACAATACATGCTCCTTACCACATCCAAACTGTTTTTGGAGCAAGGGAGGTGAGATCTGATATATTTTAACATCATTCAGAACTTCTGAAAGCCTTTATTTAAGTGACACGTCAGCTTGTAGATCAGCTATTTTCAGCAAAGAGATGGAAACAAGAGCTGATCCTGGTCAACTAAGCATTAGATTACTAATTAAATAGGGTTTAAGTGGTTAAAGCAAAATAAATAACCACGTTGCTAAGCCATAATAGTTGGTGTTTAGTATTAATGTGATAATGGATACAACATTTTTTTGTTGTTGTTTTTGTTTTCAGTTTCTCAACTAATTAGTACTGTTTGACTTAAATAGTCAAAGCAGATCACTAAGCTACAGTTTCATCAATGAAGCTAAGATGAATATATCTTCACAGATCCAAGCTCTTTTATCTGCCACCCAAGTAGTTGTCTTCAGAGTTAACAGATATTTACTCTACAAAAACAACAGTAGTTCACCCAAAAACATGATTTATTTTCTATCAATTACACTCCCCATGAAGCCTTGAATTCATGGACACGTTTTTATTTATTTTTTCATATTCCTGAGCCAATAATTTGATGACCAGCAGAGTCTTCAGTAGGAGGCTCGATTCTCCTATTGGTTCAATCAAATTATTGGTTTAGGAATGCAATAAAAATAAAAACAAAACTCCATGAATTCCAGGCGTCATGGGGCGTATAATTGATAGATAATACGTTTTTTTGGGGTAAACAACTCCTTTAAGCTACTGTGAATTAATAACCACCCTAGTGGTGGTTTGTATTAACGTGATTATGGATACACCCGTTTGTACAATTAAACTGTTTTCCTCAGTTTCAATACTAATTACGACTGTTTAACTTGCAGAACACTAATTAAGCTGCGGTTTCATCAATGAGATTAAGATACATACATCTTCTCACAGATCCATCGTCTCTTTACTGAACATAACGCATTATACCAATCATTGTGCCGGCGGGAGTAGTAGGCACAGTCCATGTCTTCAAGGTTATAAGGATATCCACTGGCCCATTTCCTGCGGAATAAACATGATGAATTTTAATCACATCCACTCAGTCACTCGCATTCAGTGACTTCGATAGAATTACAATATAAAAACTAATACAATGTCTCACTGTATTGTCACTGGAGTTCCGTCCACCCACGTCCATTTTCCTGCGGTTCGTTTTAGACCAATCCAAGGTGCTCCATTGCTGATCAATCCATTGACGAATCCCTGATAATATGTGGATAATTGAACAATAATTATTTTCTCTAATACATTCAGGATTTCACTGTAACCACAGAATTACACGCACGCACGCACGCACGCACGCACGCACGCACGCACGCACGCACGCACGCACACACACACACACACACACACACACACACACACACACACACACACACACACACACACACACACACACACACACACACACACACACACACACACACACACTAACCTGCACTTCCCAACTGTTAATGATCACCAGATCAGCCCCAGTCTTCTGACATTCTTCTCTGCTTTCATACCAGGTTTTCCATTCAGTAGAATGAGTACCGGTAGATCCATAATAACAGCTAAATCCAAACTTCTTCCATCCACTGGGACACGACTTGACTAAACATCAAACAGGAGTTTTACTGATAGATTTTCAATGAAGTGATCATTCTAATAGTAGTCAATACTTGTTTGTTTTCTTTGATTGATCTCTCTTCCCCCTTGCCTCCCCTCCCCTCTTCTTCCCTTTTCTTTTTTTTTATGGAAAAAACAAAGTGATAGAACTTTTTCACAAAAACTAATTTCACCCACTTTTTTACTCCTGTAAACCTGTGATGTGACAATAAACCTGATTCTGATTCTAATACAAAACCTAAGTAAGAAATGATTTGAGTAATGTTATCAGAATTATAGACTATATATCTGACTGAGGAAAATAAAACATTTCGTGTTTATTCTTTGTTTGTACCACTACATGCTTGACAATAATTAAGATATCCATAACAATACACAAATTAATATTCATTCAGAAAAGGATTATACCCTCTCTCACCTGCTGTCTTTCTCTTAAGCTGGTTTAATTCACTTTGCAATTGGTCTTTCTCCAGGGTCAGGTTGTAGTATTTGGTGTCAAGCTGGTCTTTCTCCAGGGTCAGGTTATGACAGTTGTTCTGGTTATTGTCTGAATGATCTGTAAAGGACCAACAGGTGATGATAAACACAGTTGTTGTTACTGTTCATGATGAGGTGAAGCATCTGTGTGGATGCAAACAACAATAAACTACTGTAGAGGGAGAATTATTTGCCTCAATGGTCTGCTGGGAGGGGGGGCACATAGGCCATTAACACATTGAACAAGATGGTGAGGAAGGCTGTAATTCTAAAAACTATACAATCAGCCTACGTTTTCACCCCCCCCCCTTTCAGTCTTCAATTTTTATCATATTTGTTTAAACTAATTTTCTTAGCTGTGTCTCTGTATCTAGACCTTTGATGTGTAGCTGATATGATATACACCTTGAATATAAAGGTGTATCTATCTCTATAACGCCAAATGTATCATATATGATACACACAACTAATTATTTTGTAATAAATCAGTGTAATCAATGCTTGGACCAAGAACCTGTTGTATCATATCTGACACATGCCCACTTCCCCCTGGACCATACCATTTGCACTGCAGGTATTTACAGAGCCTCAGGTGGTCTGACCCAAAATGGCTGCCATCAACTAAACAGGAGAGGTTGATGCACTATTACAAACAATTATTTTTCAAGCAGTTCTGGTAAGTTTTCCTAGTATATATTTACTGATATTTTGAAATAAGTGTTGGATAACTTGAATGCAGTTATGAGCTCTCAAAATGTAGCATTTGAGTTTGTTTTTTTACGATGTCAAAGTGTTTGTATCATATTCGATACTTTTGATACTTATTTGATACTACAAGTCTAAAATAAATGTTAAAGTTGTTAAAACCGACTTGAAATACCCCTTGTAATACCCCTTGTATCAAATATGATACAACAAATAAATTATACAAAGGAATGTTAAAAAACATAAAACAAAATAAATAATGTTTTAAGACCCAATAAAGTGTCCCTTTTCAAAATTTTGGAATGTTCTGACCTTTCCTTCATAGTTCAGGCTTTACAGGGTTAAACATAAAATTCACACAAAGGTGTGGCTTTTTCCCCTGCTCATAGCATTTATTAGTAGCTCTGTATAAGAGCTTCTGCTAAATGGCTGAATATTAAATTGTAAGTTGGTTAATGCTGTGGTGGCCTTTGTAGTTCCAACAGATAGATAAATGTCAATAAATTCAATCTCTCCATACTCACGTTGCACAGCCTGGCCAATGATGCCACCCAGCAGTATAAGACACATCATCCCCAGACACACTGCAACCACTTTGAGAGGACTCACTGTTTTAGAACTCTGTCCTGTAACACAAAGTACATCAAAAACATGTTTGTACGTCTACAAACATGGGGTCAAATTTGTTCTACTGCTATGCCACCAAAATGTGGAATGCCCCCCCAACAAACATCAATAAGTGTAACTCCTTACCCTCCTTCAAAATCCCCATAAAAGAGCACCTGTCTGCCATTTGTAACTAGCCCTAGGATAATCTTCTAAATTGATGCCCAGAAATGACCCCCCCAAATGTTAGATTGGTGGGGTGGGTGGGAGAGGGTGAGCAAGATATCTATGTATTGTATGTACTAGTTTATTATAGTTATTATTATCATACTCCTATTACAGAGAAGATTTCATACCCCCCACTTTTTGCACAAAAATTTTTTTTTTTGATAATAAATCGGTAAAATCAGGCAAAAATAAGAATTAAATAACATAACCCTAACCCGAATCCTAACCCTAAAACCGAAATAAAGTAACCAAAAACTGGAAAAAAACGAACCCAATCCGCCCAGAACCGCGAAAAAAATTTGCGTACGCGCGTGAGGGGTTCATCTGTCCCTCATTGGCCCTGTTTGGATCTGGTCACCCAGAGACAATGGAGCGCATAGCAGAAGCAGTCCGCGCCGGTGAAACATGATCTCTCGCTGCCTTGCCAAACCTGCGCAGTGCGCAGTTTGTGACAAACTTTAGACAAACTTACAAACAAACAAACAAACAAATGACTCAAATTACTCGCGCATGCGCCTGCATCCCAATTGCATATATAGATGTACGTATCTATCTGTTGTTGATGTTGTTATGGGACCCCCTCAATAATCAGATGCTGCATCTCAAGGGGCTATCCCTTCAATAAAAATCAGAAATACACTGACAGAGAAAAGTCTTAAAGCCACAGCCACACCCAACCGGATACAAATAATTTCTCTAATAACATTCTCTCTAAAAGATACTTTTACACTTCAAAGAAAGTGATTGTGAAGGATATATACTTTATTAAGATTTGTACTGCAAAAGAATTAAGAATTCAATCTGAATATTTTTCCGAAGGGAAGACAATGTCTTGTTTTTGTACTTTTTCATTAGTACGTTGTCCAACTCACCCTGAGTGTGTCTTCCTGCTGTGGGGTCCCTCATGTCCTCCTGTGGTCCAGAGAGGATGCCGTCCACACTCTCATAGATGTCCACCACTCTGTCCTCCCTCTCTCCTCTCTCCTCCAACTGTACACTGTCCTCAGCGTCCTCACCTCTCTGTCCTCTGTGTCCATCTCTCTTTCTCACCTTCTTTGTCAAGTCTGGAATGGCATAAATATCTGTAGCCATCTCACAAGGATGAGAGGCTTCTAGTGACTACAAACTAACTATGTTGTATATTCCTCTCATGTATTGATTATCTATATCTAAATACTTTACATCATTACTAGATAAATAGCCTACTAAGATACTTCAGTAAAATGTGACCATGTCTGTCTGTGGCTGGTTGTTACAATAGTGATATTGACAATAAGGAAGTGTAAGTGCAGTAAGTAAAACGGAAAACCACAAACACCTACACCCAGCCAGCCTGCCCGCCTGCCAGACAGCCGCACGCACGCACGCACGCACGCACGCAAGCACGGAATGTATAGCACTGCATCTTCAAACATTCTTCAAATCAGAACTTCTTGGGTCATTTTCATTTTGATGAAATTTGAGCCCAAATTACATACAAGTAGCCTATCTGACTAAAAAACATACCAGACTTTTTTTCATTTATAGCAGGGGATAAAAGCAGTATACAAATGTTTCAGCCAACAGCCTGGTCTCGACTGCAAGTAACGACCACACCACGAAAACGTGCATAGATTAAGTTAGGTTGCAAAATACACATTCAACAAAGCTTCATTAGGACATATTTCATATTTGTATTCTTCTCACAGGTGGTAAAAGTACCTGCCCACCATAAACACTTATTGACCGTGTTCGGGGGCATCTTCCTTGTTAAGCATAGTGATTAAGGAGCAAAGTGAAAGCAGTTTATTTATTGTAAAGTGATACAGTATGTTACTGCAGCTCCACACAGAGATCACACATCAAACATCAGGGACATTGTTGGACAGGGTTGTTATTATGACCATAAAGTAGTGTGTCCAATTTAGTGTGCCATTTGCTTCAAGTAACTTTACTGGCATTGTCAACAGGCAGTGGTGGACAGTAACTGAGTAAATGTACTTGAGTACTGTACTTAAGTACATATTTTGAGTGTTTGTACTTTACTTGAGTTAGAGTTTATGTGAGTAAATTATATATTTTTTACTTTTAGATTGTCCGTTCTTTTTTAGTTTTTTTCCCCTTCTTCCCTAAAATGCAATTGACCACATGCTGTGTTCTTCAAAGAAGGAAACCTATCACAGTACACACTATCCACTGGGATCTACATCATGGGTATTCAACAGGGGGTCCGTGACCCCTAGGCGGTCCTCGGAGTCACTGCAGGGGGGCCACCCATTTTTGTCTCCGCCAGGCCGAAGGCATGGTGGAGAGTATGTTTTCGTTCCTGTCCCGCTGTGTGTGTGTGTCCCCCCTAGCCAAGCTAACATTGGTCAAGCTTCACGTGACACGTGACAATATGTTGAAAGGGTGTGCTTTGATTGGCTAGCGAGACGCATGAGGTGTGTCACTTCGAAACATTGTTTACATGTTTCGAAGTGACATCAGTGCCATCAGCCAAGCTAACATTTAGTCAGGGGATATTAGCAGAAAAAGTTCCAATCTTGGAATAAATTCCTTACCAAAAATCCTCACCAATGTGTTTGTAAAGGCGTCTAGTAACACATCTCACAAAGACGGAAATGCAGTTTCCCTAATTCCCAGTTTCCCCACACCTATCCATCAGCCAAGCTAACATTGGTCAAGTGACACGTGTCAATATGTAATATTGACAGGATTAATGGAGAGTATCTCTTCCTCTCCGTCCGTCTCTATGTGTCCGTCTGAGAACACCCAACATTGGTCAAGCTGCATGTGACATCACATGCACGACCTCGGAGCACAGGTCTCCGCCAGCGGACCTGTGCTATTTTAACCAAAGGAAATCACTTACCCTATCTTTAATCACCTTTAACACCTATCCATCAGCCAAGCTAACATTGGTCAAGTGACACGTGACAATATGTAATATTGACAGGATTAATGGAGAGTATCTTTTCCTCTCCGTCCGTCTCTATGTGTCCGTCTGAGAACACCCAAAATTGGTCAAGCTGCATGTGACATCACAATATGTTATATAAATAGGTAAGACAGGATCAATCAGGAACAGTACTTTCCAATACAAATTACCCGACCGTGCGTGTGTGTCCGTCTGAGAACACCTAACATTGGTCAAGACCTGCCAGTGGCTGGCAGGTCTATATTACATATTCTGATGTAATATAAATAGCTTAGACAGGATCAATCAGGAACAGTACTTTCCAGTACAAACTGAGATCACAGCTGAGATCACACAATGCAACTAACTCCCAGTACGCGAACTGAAGAAGCAGCAAATCATCGTCTGAAGCTTGGTGTAGTAATAATGACTGTTCGATGGTTGATTTGATTGTGGTTGCTTACCACCTCTGTATCTTATTACTTATTGCTATAATAATAATATAATTGCTATGATATAGTAACATGTTCTATCTTTGGTAAGAATTAGAACATTTCTAGAAAACTATGGTTAAAGATAGGGTAAGTGATTTCCTTTGGTTAAAATAGCACGGGTCCGCTGGCGGAGACCTAGTTTTTTACTGATACTTTTTTGTTTTGTTTTGAATGTCTGAAAATATGCACGAATCCAAGTAACATACTATTAGCAAATGTAAATTGTAAGAAAGACTACCCAACTATACCCCCAACCTCCACTGTGTGGAGGACAGTAGCAATTTAGGCAATAGATAAGTTAAACAATATAGACCCAGTCTAGTAAAAGTATACATATACTTCATATAATTACTAATATGAATGATAATGATTCATAGATAAGCCCTAATAAAAAGCCTGTCAACAGAACCTACTGTAGCAAGTTCACACTTTTGAGTTACTTGCAGCTATAATGTAAACCACACTTCACACCCACATATGTCTGAGAAAAGTTTAGCCTACATTTCCTTCTTCTGCAGCGTGTTTTTAAAAGTGTTGCATAGTGAGTGCTGACAACTTAATTTGCTATTTTCGTCCCTTTTATACTTTGGTTTAACAAGATACATGGAAACTGCCATGCTCAACTAAACGTTGTCAGACTTGTCAGGATGAGAAAACAAAGCGACCTAGCTTACATTGCATTGAATGAGAGCAGGGTGGAAAGCAACTGTGGTTCAGCAAGACCGATATTTAGATAAGAGAAAGGCAATTTCTCCTATGAAAGCAAATAGGCAGGTGCTCGAGCACTGGTTGGCTCCTATGTGTGCACCTGATGGAGCCACTGCATGCTACACAGGGCACAGGTTAAACTGCATGCTACACAGGTCACAGGTTAAACTGCATGCTACACAGGCACTAGGGAGTCACCATAACGTTGACAAAGAAATTAGCGCTGTATTGTCAGATGTCATGAAAGCTGTGAAGAACACACTGCTCTACTTCACCATTCGGAGGTTCGAGGGATATCACACACGACAGTGTCCTTCTCACGCATGGTGACGTTATGTGTCTAGTTAGGAGTTTTTACTTCTCCAAAACTGCACAGAGCTGGCTGACAATTTCAATGACGATGTCTGGGTTGTGAGCTGAACAGACTTTTAAAGTTCTATGCAAGGCCACAATGCCAAGCCATTCACATTTCTGTATGACAGAATGGAAAGCATTCTAAAAAATAAGAATATACAGTAAGGGGTCCTTGCTTCATCTCTCTATCAGCTAAGGGGTCCTTGGCCCGAAAAACGTTGAAGACTCCGGATCTATAAAAGCGGAAATACGTCACCCAGGCGCGCAAATGTATCCATATATCCACCACTCTTTTGAGTTCTTGTTTCAACTCAAAACAAAACACGGTAATAGCGGCAGCAGAAGAAGAACGAGCTGAGTCTGATCAGCATTTGAATCAGACTCAGCTCGTTATATATATATATAAAACAAATGTACATCTACTTTTACTTGAACTTGTACTTGCACTTAAGTATTTTTAAAAGCATGTACTTTTGAATACTTAAGTATATTTAAAATGTACTTGTAGTGGAGTAAATTTGACCATTTTACTCAAGTACTGGGGTTGAGTACTTCGTCCACCACTGTCAACAGGTGTACTACTGTACATAGAAAATATGAAAACCTTTGTCCATATCGTCCAGCCCTACTTGGCATTTCGACCACTGGTATGGTCCTTCATGTTCTTCTGTTGGGGTGACAACAGCTTCTAGTGACCAAGTTTGTCATCTGAGCAGATACATTTGGAGGTAAAGATTTTGTTTGCTTCCTGTATATTTGTTCTAAATACAGGAGAATAACGTCGATTGATTTTATAATTATTGGGAATTATGTTAATTTTACTAGCAGATGGTTGTCTTGTTTTCTACCTGTAGGCTACCAATAAACTTGTCATAATTGGCATCTGAATCTGCACAGAGGGAATCACAGTTATCTTGCCTTTCATAGCTTATAAGGCCAGACCAATACAACTCCTTGCAACTGCCATTGCCATGGTTGCAAGTAGTTGCAATTAAGTAGTTGCATGTTGCAAGGAGTTGCAAGCAGTTGCATGTTGCAAGGAGTTGCAAGCAGTTGCATTGGTGTGGACTGGCCTCAAGGTAGTGTCCTAAATCTATTAACCCTGGTGTCCCTATTTTGGGCAAATTTCCCCAAAAAATCAAATTCTATAAAATGTTTCCAGAAATAGCTAAAATACACAAGCTCATAAGGTGTTGTGATGCAACACGGTTTGAGCTTGTAGATCTTCTATTTCGGTCTTGAATGGTTAAGCTTGGTCCATACTATGTGAATGTGAGCAGTGGCAAATGTGTGACATCCCCAGTAATTGATGGATTTCTGTAGCCAACTTGAATGGTGCAAAACCATACAATTTCAAGTATTGTCTCAAACATTTACATGTCAAGGACCCACAAATTGATTGTATTTGGCCACTGCCCCACATCTGAAAAGATTTTGTGCAGGAAGATTTTATAGTTGTTAAACATTTTCTGAATTATTCCAAATTGTTCACAATTTTTCAAGATCTTCCAGATGTTTTGAAAACAGCAACCCAACCTCAGAGCTTGTAGATTGGCTATTTTCGAACAGCGGAAGTATAAAATAGGAGTAAAGTGGGTTAACTTAGCTATACTCATTTTGCTGCAGATCCCCTGCTACCCCCTCAAGGACTCCTGGGGGCCCCCGGGACCCAATTTGAGAACCAGTTAATGGAGACTGATACAGTATGCTTGGCAATGCATTCACATTCAGGCTTGCTTTGCTGTTTTACCCCAACCCAGCATTTCCCCCATTAAATGTATGATTGCACTTTCTAGTAAAACAATTTGTCTTTTGTTGTTAATATTTAATTTATATTATCCATTATGTAATGGATAATGTATGTTTATGTATTTACTTTAACTACTTCCTGTAATTGGGGTATAACAATGTAAAAAACACTCAAAATCATGCTGATCTATGTAGCTAGTTGTATGAGATGCATTTAACCACAAGATGGCAGCATTTGTTTATTTCTATGTTCAGTGACAGCACTAGGCCATAAAATCACACCAAACAGACTTGCATCACTCTGGATAAAAATCTTAGATCTTGGATTAAACTCATTTGCAACTTCAATTCAGTAAACCTTTTATGTTAGTGCTGAGCCTACCTCATCAAAACAACCACAGCAGACATAATCATTAATCTCTGGTCAGTTTGAACCAAAAGGTTCATAATTTAACTTTAACAAAGAGAGTTAACGACCGTAGGAGTCCATTTGGTTGGGTCCATTTGTATTCTCTTCAGAGTTAAATGAACTCTTAGGATTTTACTGCTTATTGAAAGGACAACATTTTTTTCTAAAATACTAGCAAAGGAGGAAATCATTTGGGTCCTCTTTTAAAAAGGGAATGTAAGTGGGCCTGATATGAAGATTTCTTCCGCATTGAGTCTTATCTTGTCTTAAGAGTTATCTAGTCTTACGAGTTGTTAATAGTGGTCGTCAACGTGAGGTACAGGGACCCCCAGGGGTCCTTGCGGGGTTCCAGGGGATCCCCAGCTAAAATGTATACTTAAAGGTAGGGTAAGTGATTTTCTTTGGTTAAAATAAGTGTTAAATAACTCTATATTCTGATGGTACTCATTGCTATAGAGTGTTTCTTAGAAGTCTCCATGCCTCTCCAGCTCTTTATTTAACAGAAAATGCATTTTCAGGTCAGGAGACCAATCAGGATAGAGAACTCACACAGGATATACAGATTAAACAAATGAAATTGGATGAGATGACACAAAGAAATTAGCATACAAAATTGGATCTGGAACAGAGCATATAAAAATGTATCTGATAAATGGGTACTCTCTCCTGATTGGCTGACATTTTGTCACCTATACGGATTTTTTCCCCCCTGGTTATCAATGCCTGTTACTGAACAAACCCTCTATAGCAATGATTACCTACTATCAGAATATAGTCAAACTTTTTGTTTTAACCAAAACATATCACTTACCCTACCTTTAATGTTCCCCATTATTGTGTGCAAATAAAATGGAAAACATACAAGAATGTCTATTTTGATGAGTTTCACTGTACAATATAGGAATTCTGGACCAAATCTTGTCTATATAAATGTTCTTAGATTGGGTCCCAGAGATAAAAATATAGACCTTTATACTTATATAATATTCAATGGGGCTCCACGGCCTAATGCCTGGTCCTTAGATCTAAAAAGGTTGACAATCATGGGTTGATAACACCATGGAAAGATTGTAAAAAGAAGAAAGCCAAATCAACCAACTTTCAAGCAGATGAGTTTGGGTAGCTATGGTCTAGGTCTGGGATTCTCATCTAGGATTCTTATATGGACCCTGGGTCCAAAGAGAGTTAAATTGAAAGTTGTAACCAAATGGACCCTTACGAGTCCATTTGCACACTCTCAGAGTTACAGACCCATAATGGTCTGTAAGGGACCACCTGGCAGTCCCCGAACCCGACGTTGAGAACCACTGGTCTTAGCAGAGTGGACCCCAGGGGTCCCAAGGAAGGTGCACAGACATCAGTGACGGTCGCCAAGTGTTCACATCAGAATGTCTGGAATTTTGCAAAGATTGTGTCTGTGTGTGTGTGTTGGGGTGGGGGGGTCAGCTCACTGTATGGTCTCTAAGCTTCACATTTCTCCCAACTCTGCCCTGACAACAAGGACTAAAAGGATTCATTTTACAGGGACACCCTGCCTTTCCTTTTATATTTAACCTGACCACCCACCCACACCCACACCCACACCCACACGCTCAACGTCAAAAATAAACATTTAAACAAGCACCAGCTAATATCTCTTATTTGGTTCAAGGTTGACTGCAGACAGTTCCCACTCCTATAATTAAAGGAAAAGGGTGAGATATTAGACTCATGAGCTTTAGGTAGTACTACTTGTCTCCTTCTAAATCCTAAATATCCTAAATGACTAACACCACAGTCTAAATGTCTCAATGGAAGAGTAGGGAGACAACCTCCAACCACTGCACATGTAGTTATAGTATGTATGTACATATTCAGACTTTACAACTTTACTGTATCATACAGATTGGTTAAAATAACCTATTCTTTCAAATGTGTCCTGTGTTGTAGCTTTAAGGATTCTGGTAGAGGAGGAAAGCATGCAGGTCAAGATATTCTCACCACTGTGTGGACTACAAGCATAAAGATCAGATCAGATCAGACAGACAGACAGACAGACAGGCAGGCAGGCAGGCAGGCAGGTAGGCAGCACACACACACACACACACACACACACACACACACACACACACACACACACACACACACACACACACACACACACACACACACACACACACACACACACACACACACACACACACACACACACACACACACACACACACACACACACACACACACACACACACTCTGTCTGTCTGTCTGTCTGTCTGTCTGTCTGTCTGTCTGTCTGTCTGTCTGTCTGTCTGTCTGGTCTTCCTACTTGTAGTCCACTGTGGTGAGAATATCTTGACCTGCATGCTCTCCTCTTTTACCAGAATGCTTAAAGCTACAATACGGGACATATTTGAAAGAATAGGTTATTTTAACCAATCTGTATGGATATAGGATTTTTAATTTATTTCAATGGATTGATATTATTTTTCCAGTTATTTATTTATTCACTTATTTAGGCCTACCTATTTACTTATTTGTCTGTTTGTTTGTTTGTTTGTTTGTTTGTTTGTTTGTTTAATTTATCTATGTATTTACCTATTTATTCATTAATTCCTCCAGTTGTAGTCCTCGTGAATGCCATTATCCCTAATGGACTACAACTGGCACCGAGTCCATCAATTATGACGCAGTTCCTCTTTTCTCCTCTCGCAGGAGGATTATCCAGATCCACCCCCTCCCGATTCACACACACACGCGCGCACGCCACATACACGCGCCCTCTCACACACACAGTCACACACATACACAGCAGCACCTCCTCTGCGCTGTGTGTTTTTAGACCACTTGGAGATTGTCTTTAACCAGGAGGAGGAGGATATAATATAACTGTGGTGGTTGTGAGAAGCTGCATCTTCTAACGGGACTGGAGCGGTGGGATGATCCAGTGATCGGACCGGGACCCTGTAGGACCGGGGTAAGGAGGATCGCAGGTTCTATAATCCCGTTTATTATGATCACTATCAAACACACCAGCCTTTTTACATTTTATTTCAAGGACCCCCCGTTGTAGCCTAACTCTGAGAGCGTACAAATGGAACCAAATCCATTTGGAAGCTAATGGACCAATCTGTACACGCTAAGAGTTACAGATCCATTCGTAGCCCCCCTCAAGGAACCCTGAGGGTTAAAATATCGCCACTTGGATCCATGCTGGCTGCAACAAGCATGCATGTGTCCCACCAGGCTGTGGAATAAACTGTGTGTGTGTGTGTGTGTGTGTGTGTGTGTGTGTGTGTGTGTGAGTGTGTGAGAGAGAGAGAGAGATGACAGCAGCAGCAGGGGTGTTTTGAATGAACCATTATCACAGTTTTAAAAATAATTGTCAGTCGTTTTTTGCTCCAGCTGACTCTGGGCGACTTTAGTTTTTGTAAACGAACAGAAATGGCACAGTACGCGTGCACCACACACACACGCGCACATATGCGTGGGGTGCATTTATTAACTTGCCTTTTGAGGGTTTTTTATTTTTATTTGGACCGTGTGTGTGTGTGTGTGTGTGTGTTTGTGTGTGTGTGAGAGCGAGAGAGAGATGTAAGTCATTCTGCAGAGTTAAAGGGTGCTATGACTGTTGAGCATTTGAATGGTCTAAGACACGTAATAAATACCCGGTGTGTAGTAGAGGTGTGTGTACCCTACTGTGAGAAAGGGTCCAAATTGAACCCTGTTTTCTCCGCCATGGAAAGCCTCATTTATACCCCGTTGTACGTCGGTGTCGCTCGCCGAAAAGAAACAGACCTCCAACGCGTTGTTGGGCTTGGAGGTCTGTTTCTTTTCGGCGAGCGACTCTAAACAACAGTCTTCAACGGATTGAGTGCATGTGGTTTCTATTCACACGCACTACAGCTTATTATTATCGCTACCATTCAACGCATAATATAACACTAATGCAAAGGCTACATGTAACTAATATTATGTCTACATTGTAACTAATGCGTACATTCAGGGCTGTGCTTTGCTGTAGGCAACAATGTACCTACAATGCACGATACATTGTAGGTAAAAATACTGCTACATTGTAACTAAACTAATGGGTGCCTTTCTAAATGGCTACTCTGTATCAGTGCATGCTTGATGCCACACCCCTTCCATAGAAACCCTCACACTGGCTTCCATTTGTCTAATTAATTAATAACGGCCAGTGATTTGTTGCGTCTCTGACTGACACACATGAATTATGAATACTCTACTAGTCTATTCATTCATTTTCTCATGTTGAATTTATTTTTATTTCTTTCTAAGTCGAATTGACTTCAATAAATCAGAATTGAGTTCCGATATAATTCTTCAATGATTCACGCTTTATATTTACAAGCCAAGTTTGTGTCTGGGGAGAATTGATGGCAATATACCCTGCTCATTAATGAATGTGTGAGGATTAATCACAGGCAAATTAATTGTGGCAGGGGGTGTCTTGGATTAGGCCAAGCAGACAGGACTGCCGGTGATATAAAGTAGGGGTTTTCAAATGCCTTCATGTCAAGGACCTCCGGATTAATATGTATTTGGCCGAGGACACCCATCTGAAAATTTGCCCCCCCCCCCCCATACAAGATTGGTGTTGTTCAAATGTTTCAGATATTGTTTGAAAATAGCAGATCTACAAGCTCACAATACATCACATCGCAACATGTTGAGCTTGTGATGTATGGGTTAATGTGGTTAAATTGATTCCTGATGCGATATCAACTAATTTTGCTGGGGATCCCCGGGAACCCCCTCAAGGACCCCTGGGGGTCCCCGGACCCCACTTTGAGAACCACTGATATAAAATGAGATGAGGCAGAGATGAAGTGAGAGATGGGTGAAATGTTTGCTGTACAAGTGAGTTTTTGTTGTTGTTGTGTGGCAGTTTTATAGGTAAAAGTAAATTGTGGAGAAGCCCACCACCACACCACCCACCCCCTGTCCTGGCCTGACTGCTGAGGCCTTGGCTTGTCACCAAAAGATGCATGACTAATACTAGCCTATAGGCTGCAGGCTGCATACAGACAGAGACTGAGCACTTTGCTATGGCACCTAAATGATCATTGTTTGTAAAATGTAGTACGATATTGCATAGCCATCCTTTAAGGCCTTTCTAAGTAAACTCAGTCTTTGGGCAGAGTTATTTAAATCCAATCCAGTCTGTACATGAGGTTTGTTTTCTGACAGATCCTCATGCTTGCGTTGTTATCTTGCTGATTCACCTGTCTGGTAGTGCTGTTATGTAATCTCCCGTCTCACTTTAACCACTTGAGCCCTAGTCTCTCAAGCCAATTATTCCACAATCTCTGAATGCTACATAGTCTGTAACTACACCACCTGAAAGCCCAGAATGGAATGGGTTGGCCATTGCCCTATACGAAAATATATATTTTTTAATATCGTATAGATATTTTAGAATGTCCATTTCGTCTATGCAGCAACCTATACATCGTTGCCGTCGGGTAGAAACCTTGTATATCCATATTTCAAAATGTTGTTTTATTTGTGTAAATTAATACAAGAGTGTCGCACAAAAGTAGTGAAAATAGCAGATCTATAGATCTGCTATTTGCACTATTTTAATTTGAAATAAATAATAATAAAAAAGGAATGGTTTTGGACATACAAGGTTTCGACCCGACACCGTCACGCCAATGATATGCTTTGCCTAATTTGATTCACAGTTAGGACAAATGTGTGCGAATGCAGAGATGAAACGGAAGTGGGGGAGAGGCGGACATCCGCTTTACTCTCTTTGCATTTTCAGCGCGGTGTCGTTGCACAGACCGTTTTGTTGGAAGAAGCATTTGAAAATTGTGTGAGTCGACCGACTGTCTCCAGAGACTACTTGAGCCCTATAGCGTCCCTATTCTTGGGGATCATGGGTGGGTATTTGCTGAAAGTAGTCGATCTATAAGCTCAGCTCACAACGCACGTCACATTGCGATCTGTTATGAGCTCGAAGATCAGCCATTTTCGGCGAAGAGATTTTTTGGGGGAAAAAGAGCGCACCAAGTACAGAGCCAAATTGGGTCCGTTTTACTAAGTATAGAAGGTGTAAGTGCTGAACATTTGGCATGCAAGCTGTTGCCCACGGCAGCTCTGATAGTTTATTAAACCGTAGCTTGACTGAAACTAAACAACAAACCGAGAGCATTTTCCATCCTATCACCAAACAACAACGGTGACCTTTCTGGAAAAACGTGTTTATCCATCCATTATTATAATGGCCTAGAATTAACCGGTCTCTTCTCTCTCTCTCTTTCTCTCTCTCTCGCCTCTGTCTCTCTCTGTCTCTCAAGCTCTCTCTCTCTCTGTCTCTCAATCTCTCTCTCTCTCTCCCTCCATCTCTCCCTGTCTCACTATCGAAGCCACATGATTGGCAAACGTTGCTGTTTTACTATTTCAATTGTGCCGTTGTCCAATTATCAGTTAGATCAGACCGCATGGAGAGAGCAGCATTGTGACTTAACAATCAAGCTCTTTCACACAACACTGTCGTTTGATTCTCTGTAGTACTGTACAGTACGTTTGTTCCATGAATCACTCTCCAATAAGATGTTTGGTACATAATGAACTGTGAAGACATTTTGCCTTGGTGCTAGAAATGGAGGTCTGCTGCTCAGGAATTATGGTGCGCAATTTGGAGAACTATGGGAAATTAATTCTGGCAACATGGTTGCTCTTAGCACTGGGAAATATCAATATTGTAACCATTTTGTGATATGAGACTAGATATCGTCTGGGGTTTTGGATAATTTAATATCATAATATGCCATAAGTGTTGTCTTTTCCATGTTCAATCACTTAAGCCTTATTTATACTTCAATGTATTTATCTATTTTTAGAAAAAAAACGTCTCCAATCTTCAAGGTCACAACGGGTCGTGATGCGACGTGCTGTGAGCTTGTAGATTTGTTATTTTAGCTATTGAGGTATTTGATCAAAAATATTGTGATTTGATTTCCATATCGCCCAGCCCCAGTTGCACATTCTGTCAATTTGATTGCCATTTGCGTTGGCCTATAATAGTCTGTTCTTTTTCTAGTGACATGATGTTTGATGTTGCATATGGAGCTGCAGGAGCGCTCCCGTAGGGGAGGGGCTTTGAGCGGCCATGTGTTTATTGCTCATAAAGACCTTGGAGGTCAACCGCATTCGGTCATGTAGGAGTTAATCACCAGAAGCACTGGGCTAATGTATCGATCTGGACCCTTTGTTCTACATGAAAAAAGCCATGTGCTGTCACCAGTGGCTACAGGGAGAGGAAGTAATGAGCGAACCCCTACTGTCAGCATGGTTGCAGAGAGGCCCGTGTGTTATAAACAGAGTGGACCATGGGAAGGAAGCCAGCAGCGCTGTGGCTTGTCTTCTAGGGCTGGGTGATATCACTTCAAATCAATATCACCATTATTTCAGAACTTAAAAAAAAAAATAAAGAGGTGAAAATACCTACAAGCTCACAATGCATCACGTTGCGAGCTTCTTCAAGCTCACAATGCATCACGTTGTGAGCTTGTAGATTGGCTATTTTTGCATGCCAGAATTGTACAACGTATAAGTGGTTATTGGTTAATCAGACTAATTGATTCAGTCGATTGGGGCGGTCATAGCTGAAAGAGTAGAGCAGCCGGCTGGGAAGCAGAAGGTCCCAGATTCAATTCCCCGTCCCAGCAACACTTAACCCCTAACTGCTCCCCCCCTGCACTCAAGTCTGACCACTTGGGCAGCAATCAGTATAATTATAATAATTATTATTTTTATAATAATAATAATAAATAGTTATTATTTGTATTATTATTATTATTATTATTATCCTACTATATAATAAAGATACCTTTGTCAGTCAGTCAGTCAGAACCTGTCTGTTCCGCATGGTTCTCCTCAGTGGTTTGAGCAATTGATCTGAACTTGCACACAGGCATTGATCATTAGCATATGCAGTGCACACAACCACGACCCCTGATTTTCACTTCCCAAAATGTAAGCTGTTTATTAGCGTTTCTGTGTAAACAGTAACGCCGGAGAATTGGAGTACGGGCTATGGGATCTGTCGTCATGGTTACAGCCCTGCAGCCTTTGGGATCGTAGCCGCTGGCCAGACACTGCCACACAGAGAACGCCACAACACACACACGCTGCAAACTTATAAAGGACTTTTATTTACGCCCCGTGTCCAGAGAGGGAGAGAGAGCACATTCCTGGGTATAGACTAGTTATTATTGATTATAAATAATCTATTACAATTTGTTTCTGTGTCGATTTGTTTACATAAGAAAAAAGTAATATACGCCTATCAAATATTCAATTAACCTACATGAGAAAGATTAAGTCTGTTAGAGGTTCTAAATTTCCGTTTCAATATATCATTTTCGGTAAATTGCCCAGCCCTACTGTGTAGTACTCCTGTCCTCCCTAGGCTCCATCCCTAACCAGCCAGGCAGGGACTGTATCTTCTCTACGGCAGCCAGACAGCCCAGTCTGAAGAGAGAGAGTCACTGCAGTGCTGGTGCTTGTTGCTGCTAATTTTCGACATGTGTGATGATTTGTCTTCTCCCTGGCGTGTGTTACTGTTGTTCCAGTTGGAAGCATCATGCTGGGATGCAGGTGAACACACAGTGGGGTGTGATGATAGGCAGCATGATATGGGATGCAGGTGAAGACACAGTGGGGTGTGATGATAGGCTGCATGATATGGGATGCAGGTGAACACACAGTGGGGTGTGATGATAGGCTGCATGATATGGGATGCAGGTGAAGACACAGTGGGGTGTGAACTGTGAATGATGATAGCAACGCGATGTGTTTGTGTCCAGAGCACAACTTGGATAAACAGCAAGTTGATAAAAGATCATCTCTGCTGTCTGGCAGGCAGCGAGCCTCCACCATATTGGTTGCAGTTGTTTTGAAACTGTTGTCTGTTACAGCAGCCTGGCGAAGACAAATTCTTGATGTACTTTTACAGTGTCTCTTTATTTCTTTCAAGGATTATTTTCATACAACGAAGGCTAAGGTCCACACAGAAAAATAATGCTTCTTAAAGGTTTTTTTCAAAGGCTATATGGTTCCATGAAGAACCACCACCTTCTAAGGAACTATTTCATTTAGTAAATTGTTAATTATTACATTTTTATTGTCAAATTTCTTTGAGGAACACCCCCCCCCCCCAAAAGCTATCTTTATTAGTTCAAGTTCAATTTTCAAAGGCAAATTGGAACAGTCAGACATTTTATCTTTTTTCCCCCTTGTTGTTTTTTATGCTCCTTTCCCCCATAAATTATAGATATATAAACTTGTAATCCTTCCAGTCTATAACTTTCAATGATAGTTGTAGTTATTGATAAATCAACTTTGGAATGTTCAGCCTGAAAAGACTGCTCTTTGTATGATTGCAGGCATTAGACACTATTTTACAGATGTTGATTAAATCAACTAAATACATTTATTGACAAATTGCTCCTGACTACATCAATTCTACTCCAAAGCTTCCACCATTGTGACCCCCTCCTCCTACCCTGCAGTATTTCACTCCGCATTCTGGTTCGATTCCATCATCCATGTCCAATGTATACCACTGCCTCACACAAGTTTCTATTTTCAGCAGATCCCTAGTGAAAAGCAGCACTTGTCAGAAGTTTTGATAACTTTATAAAACTGGTTTATAGGTCAGGAAGATCACGGTCTGCATCACAAATCATCTGTTTCAAATGTGATTTCAGCATTTAGAAAAACACTGACACAGACCTGAATCTCAGATGAAGTGGGGAAAAACTGCATGCATTTATGCATAGTAACAAGTAAGACGCGCGAACGCTGGAAGCGAACGCAGCTCGAAAATATTGTGTATTTACGGACTCTGTGTGTGTGTGTGTGTGTTTGTGTTTTGACTGTAGCTGCACTCTGGTGCCCTCTGTCGGCCGCACCCAGGCAGTGCACTGCACACAGACAGACACACACACAAGCCGAGCAGACTTTCATAGTAAGCTCCTTCCGCGCGCCTCCTTCCGCGTTCGCAATAATGCATGGTCCCGATCCAACTCCACTGAAAGCTACTGGTAGACCCAACTGGATCCACCACAAGCAGATGGCATAATGGAATGTAAACTTCACTTCACTAAACACCACACTGTTAAATAACTGCTAAGACCCTCTTTGGATTTTTGTCCTACATTTGACATATTGTCACTGTTAGGCAGAAACCTTGTATCTCTATATTTGCCAGGCCGAAGGCGTGGCCGAGGCTATGTTTTGCACCCTGTCCGTCCATCCGTGTGTGTGTGTCCGTCTGTCCGTCCGCCTGCGAGCAGCTAATCTCTGGCACCGTTGGCCCAATCGCAGCGAAACTGTGCAGTGCACACACTCCTTGGATGCCAGAGCAGAACCTCTGCCCCGAATGTTTCAGATCGGCCTGTTATAGCGCCACCAGGAGGCCGATTTTTGAAAAACATTTCTTTTGATATTACTCTTACTACTTACTTACTACAGATTTTGTCCAAACATCACGCAAATCGGTACACAGTATCTCTATAGTCATGTGATCAAGACGGATCTGTCCAATTTTTTGTATTCATGATCAGTAGAGATCATTAGAGTGGGCTGCTTTGCTATTTTAAAATGTCTCAAAACATAATGTACTAGGCTTGGTGGTTAATTGGTACAATAGGTGAGGAGTGAGGCAGTGAGAGGGAGACAAGAGACTCAAAACATCAGCTTTTACAGAAAGATCAAAGAGAAACAAATACCTAATTATCGTTTTATACAAAAATCTAATCAATTATGCATAACTGCTTCGCAGAGAAACATTTGTCATAATTGATGTTTTTCATTAACATAGACACCAGTACATTATGGTCTGTTATGTTGTCTCGTTGCTAGGTGATTGAGTGTGTATGGTAATTGACGTGCTGTAGCCTGCGTCTTAATGGTGTTTAGTTAAAACATAAACTGTTGGAGAGGCAGCGCAGTCCCTGAGTACGTGTATGGTGGATGAACCACTGGCACAGGAATGTGTTCAACATAGTAGAGGTGTCAGCGCTTTTCTATACTGACCTGGCAACTTAACCCATTAAGACCGGGAACGCATCTGTGTCATTTTAGATTTCTTTGGCTATTAAAAAATAGCATATACTGTATACAAGCTCGTAGCTTGTAGATCTGCTTTTTTTTTTATCGTGAAAATGTGTGTACATCTTTGAATATATATATTTTTAAGGCAAACATTTGTAACTCAAATCTTTGCTTCTGGGGGTCCCTGGAACAAAATATTTTGAGATGGGGGTCCGCGGCCGAATACATATCATTTTGGGGTCCCTGACATGAAAAAGTTTGAGAACCACTGATGTAGCAACATAGTTTTTTTTTCAAAAAACTGTTAGGATTTAGAAGACATTTTGTAGAATCGGCCTCTTAATGGGTTAAAAGATAAAACATAGAACGACGCAAGTATTTCTTTGATAGATGCCACTTATACCATGAAGATATGTGTTGGTTACGTGTTTGTTCATGCTTCGTTATTGGCTTCACCTAGGCCGGCCGGCTGGCCAAAGACTATGTTTTGGGTAGGCTACCCGGCCAGGCAGAGGAGACCTGTGCTCCCCGAGGAGTTTAGATTTGTTTTTGGTTGAACACAAAATGTTAAGAATGTTATCTAGACTATGATGGCATGTTGTTTGGACCGATGCTAGGTTTGATGTTTACCTGCTATCCTAGTTTCTTTGAACTTTCTTTGCACTCTATTTACATGACCATTCACCCTGTTGTTTGTTGACTAGGGTTCATGATGTCACTTTCTCTGATCTCACACGTGTAAGTCGCTCTGGATACTAGTAGCGTCTGCTAAATGCCTACATAGTCAATTATGGCTTCCTTTTTTTCTAATAAAGCCTGTGCTTGTACATCATCAAGGCTTTTAAAACGCATGTAGAAAAATGGCAACGTGCCACGAAATGTGATTTGAGGACAAGAGAGGCAAATATAGTGGAGCACCGGCAGTGCTCCACTACCGCGCTAGTGTGGTGGGGAGGGATTACCTCCGTCTGCAGCTCTGTGCTGTCGGGGCAGAAGCCTAGTATCTCCATATTTTAACTTTTTATGTTTTCGTTTGTAAATGAATGCCCTACTTCATCATACAAGAGTGTCACACAAAAGTAGTGAAAATAGCCGATCTACAAGCCTTTATTTTATTTGTTTAAATAGTAATAAAAAAGGAACGGTTTTGGACATGCAAGGTTTCCTCCCGATACTGACAATAATCAACCTGACATATACACACACTGCAGGGTTCAAATATAACCAACCTGACATCTACACACACTGCATGGTTCAAATAAAACCAACCTGCCATAACACACTGCATGGGTTCACTAAATGGACCGAAACAGAAATATCTCTTTAAGTGGCTGTTAATGTACCACTGTTACATAATGGCACTGTCAGTGTGTGTGTGTGTGCCCACCACTCTTGGCCTAAACTTACATCTTTTGAAAAAGAGAAAGCAGAAATCCACCCGCGAGGCCATATGTGATGTTGTTGTTGCTGCTGATGCAGTTTGAATAGTGCTATATAAGGGAAAAGCATTCTTTGTTTATTAGTGATGGAAGACTGCATGGGCTGGCAGCCAGCTCTCTCTCTCTCTCTATCTCGCTCAGCAGTGGAAACGGGGGCGTGCGAAGAGATGGATGAAAGACTGTTTCCTAACGGTGTGCTCCCCCCCTCTGTCTCAACCTGTAAACATTTCTATTGTTTACAGCAGTGGGGTCCTTGAAGGGATTCCAGGGGGTCCAAATCAGTTGATACAGCATCAAAATCAGTTGAACCACTTTAAGCCTATATACATCCGCAATTTTCAAATAGCCGATCTACAAGCTCACAGCGCATTGTAGATCTGCTATTTTCAAAACATCTTGAAAAAAACAACAACAAAAAAACAAAAATATTGTATGCGGGCCTCTGGCACAAAATCCGCAGGCAAAATCGTAGTAATTCGGGGGTCCTTGACCTGAAAAAGTTTGAGAACCCCTGCCAAAGTGTGCTCTCCCCTCCCTCCACCTGTAAATGTTTTTATCTCTCTCTGTCAGAGCAGTGTCATTCGTAGCAGCTGGATTACGTTACACGTGGAAAGCTTAACGTTTAATCAAATGGCTGAAAATAGCTTTTTTATTGGTGTGACGTGCTATGGGGCAGTGCAGCTGGCTAAAAGGATACGCTGGTTTAACATAAGATGCCTCCCAATTATTTTCCCCATGACCAAAGTTGAGCCAAGGTTGCATTTGTAACTCTGAGAGTGTACAAATGTAACCAAATGGGACCCGCAATCCAATTTACACCCATAGTTAAATTAACACTCTGGATTTGACTGTGTGTCTATGAGCAGCATGGATGAGACTCGGGAGAGAGTCCAGTCAGGTCAGGGTCTAGTTTGTTCCCACAGTACAGGGAAGATCTTGTCTGCCTGGGGCAACTTAGAGCTTCAGAAAGATAGCAAAAAATAGAGAGACAGTAAATGTAAACAGTATATTTTATTATTTATCTATTTTGCTTTGATTTATCTATTTTGATTTAGCTAAAAAAGCTTGAAATTGTTTTTATAATTTCTGATTACTTGGAAAACACCTTCTACTGTTTGATGTCAAGCGTTTGTAAAAGTCCTTACACTGTATTCTGGGTGATATGACTTCAAATGAATATCCAGATTATTTCAATTACGCCTCAATTACGATTAATTGAGGCAAAAAATAGCAGATCTGCAAGCTCACAACGCGTTGCATTGCGAGGCGGCATGAGCTTGTAGATTGGCTATTTTCACTATTCTTGCACAGAATGCACACCACCATTTCCGGTTAATTGCCCAGCCCTATTCAACTGTATCATACAGTGTGTTGTGCTCGTGTGCAGCATATGTCCCTGGAGCCCAGAGGGGACATTACGTGTCACGTATGTCCCCTCTGGCCCGGTGGGGCACATTAACCGTGAATACACTTGTCTCAAACGGTGGCGACGAGCTCACTTTTCATTGGAATTAAACGAGACCATCTGGCTGTGGAAAATCCACTACATTAAGCCATTAACAAGGCTTAGAGTTTTATTGGATGGCCGCTCGTTCCTTTGGGTGGCGGCTCGTCTTGGCAGAGGCCGGAATAGTGGGAGTCGGTGCTTAAAACATTTTTATTAGTTAACAATGCTCTGACCGAGTTGCCAGTGTTGTTTTTATGATCGGCTATTTTGCTGTTAGGTTGTGGAGGGGAATGATTGGATCTTTGCACTCTGATGATGATAGCCTCTCCTACTGTATTTGTGAGTGTGGTCCTTACTCCCTTCTGCTGCACTATAAAACCTTTTTAGCTCAAGACCCAAAAGACACATTTGTTGTCTCCCAGGACCCAAACGTACAGAAGCCCTATGAATGTACGACTGAATGTACAATTTACAATTTAAAAATTGGGCATTTAGCAGACGCTCTTAATCCAGAGCGATTTTGCATTAAGCATTGTGAATGCATTGTGAATGAACCACTTAAGCCCTATATCAATAATGGTGAAAATAGCAGATCTACAAGCTCATAATGCGTTGCAATGCTTTGTAAGCTATTTTTGCAAAAGCAAAACCTTTTTATTTTTTAATGAAAATATTTGATTTCGCCACCTCACCCCACCCCCCCCCCCAACCCCCACGTCCGCAACCCAAACATGGGTCACAACCTATGCTTCATAAACAGGTTCTAAACTGGTTAAAATCTCTTCTAGTCAGCTTGGTCAGTTTTAGGTCTTTCTCCTGGACTGCAGTGTTCTGCAACGCTAATGAAAAGCATGGGGCTTTTTATGCTGCAAAGCTATGCTTATTCTCTGCGGGCTATACTGCTTGCAAAAAGTCTGCTGCAGGCTCCTGTCGCCAGTTTGAATTTAATTGTGATAATCCAATATCAGTGTTTTTCTGCTGTGGCTAATTGAAATGAAGTGGCACAACAATCCGCAGAGCTTTAAGTTGCTTGTGTTTTGGTGCTGACATTATCTGTGGGCCGCTTGTTCTGGGACTGGCAGCTGGACAAACGGTGCATTGTCGGCTCCTTCTCTTAAGATGGTCCCGGGCATTCTCTCTCTTTTTTAGACCGGGGGGGGGGAAGAATGCCAGCCTTGTCCTGACTAGGGTTACTTATCCCCCCACCCCTCCAGCGCTGAGTGCTCCCTCGGGGCAGTGACTCCAACCTTTACAAGTGACTGATGTCCCTCAGTGTAATTTCCTAGGTCTCAGTTTGTCACTCTTTGCCATTTAACTCAGGTGCTCTCCGTTGCGGCTACAAGGTTAGCCATGTCTTTGATGCAGTTTGGTGGGAAATCTCCCTCTCTCTCTGTGTCTCTGTCTGTCTCTATCTCTCTTTCTCTCTCTCTCTGTACTTCAGCTATCTCTCGTCTCACCTGAGCTTTGGTTACACGTAGGTACAGATGTGAATAAACAACATTATGCCACCTGACTGTTGGTTTGGATTGACAACTTCAATTTGGTGGATTTGCAATAATCGATTTATTCACGTTCCCATCGGCCCTTCACTGTCATAAAGCTGTGGAGAGCAGGTAAACACAGCTTAGAGCAACCATGCCAGCCATGTGTACGTAGCGCTGCACTGCCTTACATTCCAGACAGAGCTGTATTTGACCCAACATCTGCATTTAGAATAGTTTGGTTTTACGTTAAGCCGACAGATATTCCTGATAGGAGTAGAGTAAGATGTATGTATGCAATGCATACATACATGGGGATCTACAAGCTAGGGTTTGGTTAAACTGATTTTGGTGCTTGCTGCGGACCCTCTGGAAACTCCTCAAGGACCCCACTTTGAAAACTACTGCCTGACAGTGAGAGGTTGTTTGTCCCTCCCAGCGTGGTGGTGATATTCCTGCTGAAAGATAAGCCACCCTGGAAATCAGTCCTTGTCTGCTGACCTGGCATGAAACGGTAGCAACCAGGCAGACCCCCCCCCGCCCCAATACATCCCCAAATCCACTCTACCAGTGCCTCTATGCTTTCCCTCTCGCTCTCTTTCACTTTCTCTCTAATGCTTAATTTATTAAACTTGGTTGCATGCTGGGGTCGTGGGCTGAAAATAGCCGATCTACAAGCTCACAGCATGCTGCAGGCTCAACCGCCGTGCTGTGTTCGCTCACACTAGAGGCTACAAGTACACAAGTCATGACGCAGGTGGCTTCTGTGGGCCATAACATAAACAGGTGAAGAGTGGCATCCCGACCCTAGGCATTGTGTGGGTGCAGCGAGGTGCCTCTTCGTTGCACCCTTGCCATTTAGCATTTCGTCACATACGTCAGGGTATGTCTTTAAAATGTCCTCCTTGGAGGAGGCATCTCACGCAGAATTCTAAAGATAAAAGCAAGAAGCTGTCTCATCGTGTGGATTGTTTTTGCTCGTTGATGAAATTTGGCACACAGCAGTTTTGTTTCAGCAGAATATGCAATTAAGTCTTAAGCTGTTGAACACTGATAAAATCTTCAAAGTGTGTAAAAAAGTGCCAAAATGTCATGTCTACTGAGAACACATCACACACACACACACACACACACACACACACACACACACACACACACACACACACACACACACACACACACACACACACACACACACACACACACACAGTTTTCCTATTAAAAGTTTGTGGATTGCATCAAGTGGATTTAAAATACCAATATTGGTCATTGATCCCACAACACTATCTGAATGCTTCTCTGTTGTTCAAGTCTGTCGAGAGTCAAGACTAAGCTTGTGGTGATATTCGATAATATCGAATTGCAACTTGCAACTTCTTCAACCTGAGCTTGTACTAGAACAGCATTTGCAGCAACAATCTATCCTTATGGGAGAACCAGGAATAGCAGCCTGGGGCTGTGGCAAGGCCAGGGAGGAGTGGGGTGGGGTGGGGTCCATTCCCAGAACACACACCCACCCATCCACTCACTCACTCAACAAGTCAACAATGCAAGTCTCCGTCCCCTGGTGACACATCCTGGGGAATACCGAGACAGGGTTATGTTCACCATCCCAAACGTCACAGGGTAGAAAATAATTTCTGACGAGTGATGCAAATGTTGAAATCGTGTCAACAGATAACGGAGACCCTGAGTAATGAGGAGAACATTTGTTCATTGAGATTTGAGGTCTAGATACAGTTACAACCAACTGCAGACGGGGAATTGGTCCACCACGTGCTTCAAGACTGTAGATGAACGAACCTGGAATAATTGCTTTTATCTTTAAGATAAGATAAAATATTGATGTAATCTCGTAATTTGTCAGACAACTAGGTCTTCATGTTGCAGAATTACGTTTCATTGGATGGAATTTGGTTCCACACGTAACCTCAGCAATCCCATTCTGATTCAGTAAACCACTTTAGTTCTTTACATTGCCTGCTTAAGGTTCTTGTTTAAAATCATCTCTGTAGGGTGAAAACGGACACAGATAGACCAGCTATTAGTTGGTCTATCCGGAGATGTTCCATTCAATTACTACTAGGCCTACTACAACGATTACTTAGGGATGGGCGATATGACTTCAAATCGATATTAATTTAGGATTACTTCAAAGCTTTGCCTCGATTACGATTAATGAACGATTATTAAAACACGTCGCTTCGCACTGCGGTTCGAGCTTGTAGATCTGCTACTTTTAATGCTTTTGTGTGACGCTGTAGTGTGATCAAGTAGGGTATTAATTTATGAAAAAACACAAAAAGTTAAAATATGGAGATAAATAGGTTTCTGCCAGACAGCAACGATATAATTGTCCATCCCAAGTACTACTACTACTACTGGAGCCTTCAGGCTGGTACCCCTGACCTCGGCTGTGCACTTGGGCTAAACTGAGCACCCCCTCCCCCATGCGGAAGGAAGAGGCGGGTCGGCTGCTAGATGATGGACAGTCTGTCTGTCTGTGCCTGCCCTGCCCTGCGGCGACCCCCCGGGGGTCAGTGAGGGGATCAAGGTGAAACAGGAGGAACGCGACACAGGTGTCACATAGTGACATCATCATGTCTCCCCAGGGGGGTCACCTGTGTGGTCCGCGCGGCGCTGCAACAAGCCGGCGGCCAAGTCCGGACTCGCACAATGTCGCAATGCAGAGCGGGAGTAACTTAACGAGTCACAGAGGAGACACCTGATTACACTCCATTTCTGTCCTGGTGACTAATGCCCAAATTCCCGCTCGCCTTATGCCGGTGTCCCGTGGCTGTCATTAGCCGATCTGCAAGCTCACAACGCGTCGCGTTGAGACGCGCTCTGAGCTTGCAGATCGGCTATTTTCGGTCGTGGTACACCCTGTGTACGCTGAAGTATAAATGGGGCTTAAGAGGAATGGAAGCCGGTGGAGGAACAGGCATGGGAGGCCTGCCAGGGACTCACGCCAGAGACACACACCGAGGGCCAGCAATAGAAGCACCGCTCAGCTGCAAGGCTCCAGCAACATTTCAGAGCAGATCTTCTTTCATGCGCGAGGGGAGATGACAAGTTCCCTGTTGGCCTGGGCCGAACCCCCCCCCCCAACCCCCACCCCCACGCCCCCTTGCAAAATGACAAGCGCAGGTTTTTCGTGTCAACTCTGCAACCATCCATCCGGCTCCAATGGCCAGCAAACCGTTTTAAAGGATGTAGTAACTTCTGTAAATGCTAATATTAGTATCATAATTATTCTTTTTGGACTGGTGGTGAATGGTGATCAACAACTAATGAGCGATATCGGTAACAGAAACCAAAACTGTTCATATTGTAGTTTAGAGTAACACAAACAAAAGCTACATACAGTACAGCCTAATTTCAGATATCAACATTGCAAATGCCTAATTGAAAAACAAAACCAACTTCCAGAGGCGATACAAATATTGCATAAACATGTCTGGATAATTAATGTATTCCAACAAGTGTTGCACAATATTTATAGCCTGAACGTTGCAACCGGAAGCCTGGCTAGCAGTTCCTTGAAGCTATTAATGAGAGTCAGCTAAATGCTTTTGGAATTTGAGGCCCTATTTTTGACATGTACACTAAAACACACACGCACGCACACACACATGCACAATATGTTTTTGGCATTGAACATGTAAATAAAAAAAACATTTCTGTTTTGCCTTTTAGACTATATAAACAAATAACTGAAATAGACAAATACATGACTGATAATGACTGGTACCAATAATCAAAATAATGTGCTATGGCCAAAATAGACCATATTTAATCATTTTATACTTTAAAAATATTTTTTTTTAAATAGTGGAAATTGTATATATTTCTTAAGTTAATGCCCTACTTGATAATACTGTACTATAGCGTCACACAAAAGCATCAAAAGTAGCAGATCCACAAGCCGTTTTGAGCTTGTAGATCTGCAACTTTTGCTACTTTTTGAATTTGAATCCTGAAAAGTATACAGTTTTGGACATATGAGGTTTTCACGCGACAGACGGAATAAAAGGTTCAGTGTCTGGCTCAAGGGCACGCGGGTCAAAGAAGACGGATATTGACCCGACGTCTCACGGAATGGAACCTGTGACATTCCAATCACTAAAACAGGCTCTCTAAACAGGGCACCTTGAAAGACCTGTTTTTCTTTTTCTTTGCCTCTTATCTGATGGATTATTTCCTAGACTACTGTGTTCCATTCCTTCTGTTTATTGGGTCTTTTTATGGACTTTCAGTTATGCACAGATCAATTGCAAAGCACCACACTGTCTTTTATTGATGGCCCATACGCTATCACCTATTAAATAATATAAGCATCGTGATTAGGCCTGCTCAGAAACCATCAAAGTAAAAACTAGGAACTAAGCTATGTTTTCATTTGTATGATATATTAACATACTCTAGAGATGTACTAGTTATGTTGTAATAACACACTCTACCAATACAGATGTACTAGTTATATTAACATGCTCTACCATACAGATTGGTTAAAATAAAGGTGTACTCATTAAAAGTAACATATTACAGCTTTAATGCCTATAAGAGACAAGAATAAGTGCTGATCCTGAATATCTGGGGGTCTACTGACTATCATTATAGCACTATAGGATAACACACCTGAAGAATGCTGCAAGGCAAACACACACACTGTGCTCTAAGTGGCAATTACTGAGCGGTAGCAGAGCGCTCATCCTAAACCTCCTAGATCATTTTTAATTATATAGGAAGCAGAACAACCATGCACCTGATATGCAGTGAGTCACATACACAGTAGCTGAAACCAATCAAATGGCTGAGGCCACCTGAACAAACAAAGGGAAAGTAAATAAGTAGCCTTGGGAACCAACTGTTCCCGAGCCATGTGGCCCATAGGTCAGTAGCCGATCTCCTGTTTCTGTAGCGTGAGGTACAAGTACACCCCCTTGACATGATGCGAGTATGTCACATAGGGATGCAAATTATCGATTAATTCATTAATTGATAGTTGATAACCTTATCGATCGATTAATTGATAAGCGGCGTTTTTTAGGATCAACAGGAAAATTCTTGTCCAAAACCAAAAATTAGTGCAGAAACATAATTGCCTTGATGTATATAATTCTTAACGAGCGTCAACGAGCATCAGCTGGACACAGACACACACACACACACACACACACACACACACACACACACACACACACACACACACACACACACACACACACACACACACACACACACACACACACACACACACACACACACACTCCTCCCCTCTGCAGTTCTCTATGGAGTCTGTCTCATTTCTCTCCAAAAGCCCTTGAATATGATGGAATATGATTAAGGATTACTGTGATTATGGTAAGCTCACACATTCTTAACGGCAATTAATGTATTATAGATTAATTGTTAACATCCCTAATGTCACATGATGTGCAATATACACCCCCTGGGCATAATGCTAACAGGGAGGTATTGAGCATTGATATAGCCTTTGATATGACTCTTAAATGGCCTACTGGGCTGGGGGAGTATCTTCTGGTCCCTGGCGGAGGGAAAACCACAGTATTTCTTCACCCAGCAGATGGCTGCTCAGATGGCTGTGATGAGCGCTCGGTGGCCTCTCTACTGGGTAGCCTCTCTACCCAATCAGCTTGCTACGGCCACCTAGAGCAGTGGTTCTCATAGTTGGGTCCGGGGACCCCCAGGGGTCCGTGAGGGGATTGAAGGGGGGGCCAGTTAAATGATTTATTGTTCCATTTTTACAATCTGACTCTGAGTTAAAGCTGCACCATGTAACTTTCCTCTTCTACCCCAGATTTGAACCCGGTGTCCTGCGCAAGTGCTGTCATTTTTACCATTGAGCTCTGGGAATAAATGTAGTCTTCAGTTAAAAATCATGACACGATCTAAATGTCTCAATAGAAGAGCAGAGAGACAAAATACAACCACCGCAATTGTATATGTTAGATTGTATTAACATTCTCCATTATAGATTGGACAAAATTACATTTTATTCATTAAAAAAAAGTTACGTAGTGCGGCTTT
Source organism: Gymnoscopelus microlampas (assembly GCF_963454915.1). Lineage (NCBI taxonomy): Eukaryota > Metazoa > Chordata > Actinopteri > Myctophiformes > Myctophidae > Gymnoscopelus > Gymnoscopelus microlampas. The sequence goes on from NC_139962.1 coordinate 22,535,613, forward strand.
AAATTTGTGTCAGACAAATTGACATGAAATGGGGGTCCGAGGCCTAATGAATAACAAACTGCAGGTCCTTGAAATAAAGAAGTTTGAGAACCACTGCCCTATCGGTCCCCCAACAATGTGCTTATTTGTAGTGAAGGTTCATTCACACAGGAGTGTGTAGAAAATAGACTATGAACTGACAGCCGCTGTTTGACGTCACTAGTTTTTGTTTGTTTTAAGGTAGGATGGGTTTCAAGCCGCTCTACAGGTTCTTTGTATTTCATCTTATGGACGCTGTAAAATCCTGTGTTCATTTGGAGGTAGTGTAAGTGATATGTGATGGTGATATTGTTTCACAAAAAGGTCTTTGTGAAAAAGTTAAAGCCATTCAGATGGTTAATCATTGATAGTGTTTGTTCAATATCAGGGGTCTCCCTGTCTCTCCAGCTCACCCATGAGGCTGCTCATCTTTTATATCTGTTAAAGTTGACTTAGCCTAACTTTGGATACCAAATAATCCAAACAATGACTATCTTCAGCCTTTGATAATGCCTGCCACCATTCAGTATAGCCTAGCATAGGATGTGAGAGCAGTTGGTTTTTGGCAAGCCCGTCCGTTCAGCTTGGCACTCTGACACTTTGAATGCCACGTGAGTTGCCTGCCTGTTGCTAATTATAACTCCGCTCATATGAGAATGTGGGCGGGACAGGAGGACAGAGGCCCACTGGGACTACCTACTGTCACGATTATGACATTTTACATGACGATTCATTGTTGCTCAAATAATTGCGATTAACGATTTAATTGTGTTTCTGTCATTGAACATTGGAACAGTATGAATAAAACGTATTTGATTATTTGATTTTAGGCTTTGTAAGCAAACGTTGCACAAATAACAGATGTATTTAATTATTTCATTGACCTTATTCCTATCCTTCTCCAGGGCGCCGCCATTGCCTCTTACGGGGGGCACCATGAAACACTGAAAACCCCAGTACACGTCAAAACACATCCTTGGCGTTGTGGGCTTTGGATTGACACATGGCAAAACATATCATTGGCAGTCAATGAGTTAACATGGAAATTATTATGATGAAAAAATAATTGCGACAATCTCAAATAATTGTGATTAGGCGATTATGTGATAATTGTACTAACTACTGCTTCAAACACCCTCTCCGATTGTCTGGTACCGTCCAAAACTAGAGGGATTAAAGGAGAACCACGCACAGGGCAGGTGTTCAATGGTGTTCAATGGAGGCCCCTGTCACAGTGCTGGAATCTTGTGATTTGAACTTGTGTTTGAGGGTACACATGCCATGGCTGGCTCACATAAACGTGTGACATTCCCAGATATTGTTAATGTGTTCCGGGGGCAGTGGTGGAAGTTTTTAGTAAAAGTAGCAATATTTACCACAGTAAAAATACTCTGTTACGAGTTAAAGGCCTGTATTCAAAACTTTACTTGAGTCAAATTACCAAAGTATTGGCGTCAAAATAATATACATACAGTACTGAAGTAAAAGCATCAAACTTTTTCAAAAATAGCAGATCTACAAGCTCACAATGTGTCTCGATGCGACAGGTTTTGTGAGGTTGTAGATCAGCATCTAAATAGGGCTAATGTCTGTTTTGAAATAATAATCTAAAGCGGCAAAGTAACTAGTAACTTAAGGTTTTCAAATAATTGTTGTGGAGTAAAAAGTACAATATTTAATATTTGCCTCTGAGATGTAGTGGAGTAGAAGTATAAAGGATTGAAAAATGTATTTCTCAAGTAAAGTAAAAGTACCTAAAAAATAAAAACTATTTGTGTACTGTACATGAGTAACAATACTTTGTTACTCATTCCACCACAGCCTGTATTCTGAGCTGTTTTCCAAACGCTCCAGAATTTCAACAGCAGTCATAATGCTGTGTCAGGCCTGCATTGCATCTTGTGATGTCTCCATCATTAGTGCGACGCCACTTCATATTCAAACGCAAATAATGTATGTAGCTGGCACGCAGAGCGTGATTTGAGACCTTAGGCTTCGTTGTTATGAAAAGGATCCTTGAGAAAAATACTGGCTACCAGTGGTGGAAAGTATAACCCTCAAGGACCGCTCAGGGTCCCTGGACCCCACTTTGAGAACCACTGGTGTAAAACGCCTGGTATCTTCGTCTGTCATTGCCATTGTCAGAAGCAGGTGGTATAGCCTCTCCCTATTTGCTTCACATACATTACATACCCTGCCTTGTTTGGGGACTTACAGATCACAATGGTAAACACACACACACACACACACACACACACACACACACACACACACACACACACACACACACACACACACACACACACACACACACACACACACACACACACACACACACACACACACACACACACACACACACAGACAGACGCACCTTGTACTGCGTAAAGCCATACCCTTGTTATCTAAACATGGACTACATTGGCAGCAAAAGCTACACAGTTTACTGTAAGCAAAAGTAGCAATATCACAATACAATATAAAAAATAGACTTGTTTTTATATTTTCTCATTTTCTCAAACTAGCCAAAGTAGGGAAATGGGGTTAAAGTGGTTAATCAGATTTTTATGCTAATATCAACCAATTATGCCGGGCAACCCCTGCCTGGAACCACCCTTAAAGACCCCTGAGGGGGTCCCCGGACCCCACTTTGAGAACCAGAGATTGTTCAATACACACACAATAGCCAGCCGTGCAGCCACCACCCCCGTATAGGCAGGTGACCTGTCACTTCCCTGTCCCCGTGGCCTCCTTCCCAGCTGCCTGCCAGCTCCTTTAATTGGGCTCTCCTCCTCCAGTCTGTGGCGATCAGCTTACCTGCCTGGAAGGATCGTTATCTCCACAGCTTGCTCTGGAATTGCACCGGACATTTTTTTTTCTTTTTAGAGAGAACAAAAAAAAAGCAGCTTCACAAAGGCGTCATGCCATGAAAGGCACTCGGCTGTAAGGAAAGGAACGCTAATGGAAAAGATTAGGAATGGCAGCGTCACAGTGCCTACTCAAATTAAAATGTATGTCCGTCCATATAGCTGCTGACTAAATGAGGTTAGAGGGCTGATGTGTTTGCAGCTAGCAGACGGTCAAACACACGCATGCATTCCTTCTCATGACATTTATTTTATATTATTATTATTATTTCTAATATCAATGTTATATTATCACTTGTGAGCTTGTAGATTTCCATTGCACGATACCATAGCCACGCTACCATATACATTCGGAGATGTTGATGAGGTTCAATATCTCTACGAAACCTGGTCGTAATGTACCGTTTTCAGTTTTGGATATCAGTCTAAGCAGCTGAAAAAGAAGACGACATAAATCCTGAGGCATTATCTCGCTAATGTTTCTATTATTTATCCATTTGAGTTGCTGGCTTTAACTTTGTCAGAGTGCCCTGCCCTGCCGGCCAATTTGGCAACCGGAGGAAGCGTACCTGTCTTAAAAAGAGATCGATTCCCTTGATAACTCTTATCAATTTGTGTCAGTTAAAGATTACAGAATCAGCCCTTCACACTCTGGGGAACTATTGATTGATTAGCCAATACTTCTTCTGAGTAACTCATGCAGATTCCTCTTTAGCTCTGTGGTCATTCCTTTCACAGATGAGATAGCCGTGTAGGTTTTTATTTAATTTCCACAGTGTCTGTTGCTAATGTGTTTCAACAAACAGACAGTGTTGTAAGAGGATCCCAAGCTGCACGTAAACGCAGCTATAAACTATATTACAATACTGTCGCTGTCGGATGGAAAGCTTGCATAGTATGTCTAAAACCGTTACATCAGGATATGAACAAATAAACTGTGTTCCAAAGGATCCAATACTTCTCATTGGTTCAATGAGAACCCCCCCCCATACAAAAAAACTAAAAAGTTGAAATACGGAGATACAAGGCTGGAGTATTGAAGCCCCCCACCCGGGTCTCCTTGTAGAATAGGGTCTATTTGCCATTCCCACTAGGATTCTGGTGCCAGGTGTAGATTGGGTTCCTGTATAGTGGTTAAGTGGCATATACAGAGCAGGCTATCGATCAGAACTCTGCCATGGAAACAGGAGGCAAGTGGGATCCAAATCCAGCTGCTCTGCTGCTGTGTGTTATTTAACAGCAGTTAACAGTTATCGTTCTTGGTGTGGACGGCCCTTTAAAGGACAACTTGTTTTTTTTACAACCAATGTTTATGTTTTAGCTTGTAATTAAAGTAAATATAAAAGATGAGTGTTAAAAAAAAACATTTACTGCTTTCACTAGTTTTAGCAATTTTCGTGATCTTTTTTTACAGTGGGCGGTCTTTTTTTTACACAATAGCCTGGCAATTTCTTTATTATTATTTACAGTAGCTCTTCTAGCCCCCAATAACTCCCATCTGGCCGTCAAAGACCACGGGATATTTTTTATTGTGTAAAAAAGACATATTTAGCCACCTGCCCGAATGCCCCCGCCCACTGTAAAAAAAAAGATTGCGAAAATTGCTAAAACTATAAAAAGCAGTAAATGAAAACATTTTAACACTCATCTTTTATTTACTTTAATTACAAGCTAAAACATAAACCTTGGTTGTAAAAAAACAAAGTTGTCCTTTAAGGTTTTCATCATTAGACCTGTTCATGGGAAGGTGGGGTGGGCGGGTGAGTTTGATGGGGGAAGGGGTGTGTGTGCACCTGGGATATACTGTGTCATTTGAACCAGTGGTTCTCAACCTGTGGGGATATATTGTAAGTGGGCCCTCAAATAATTGGCAAAACACTAAGATTTATAAAAGATACATTCATATAAAAACATGTATACAAAAATGTCATGGTATTTTTTTCTTTAAAAAGTTGAAAATAGGTAGATGAATAGGAACTTTAAGGTATACTACATTGGTTCCATTGATGTAAGCCGGAACGCAATTGATTGACTGATAAAATAAACATGCTCTGAAAATACACGTGGCCCAGCCATCTGAGCACTATTCGGCTGCCGTGTTAAGTGGTCAGATGGGTGGGCCGTGGATGTTTTTTTTTCTCCCCCGTTTAGCTTCCCGACGCCCCTCCCTGCCTCTCCGTTCCCCTGCGGATCGGTTCATATCCACTGGCCTATTTTCAAATAGCTGATGTATGTTTAAAGTGCTCATGTGGCCCATAGTCGCTTCTTTTGGGCTTGTTTTCCTAGACCTGGTGGTTGCTTGTTTCTGTCACTGAGTCTGGCAACACTGCCTCTGAGGTGTGGTGGTGCTGAGTGTAGGGAGTGCTTGCAGGCACAATGTAGGGCTGGGCAATTAAGATTAAGTTTTTTTTTTAATCATATTTTACAATTTATTGTATATCAATAAATCAACCCCTTATGCTTTGGTGTACTGTACAGCAAGATCGTAGCCTGGCTCCAGCCCGTGAATCGCTAGCCACGGCCATTAAAAAAATATGTTCAGGCGATTCTGGTCTGGTGACGCTCTCATAGGAGGTCTCAGCCTCGGTTGAAAATCTGATCGACGAATCGGGATCGGGATAATCCAGTACGAACCAATCGCCAAAGAGTCTTTGAAAAAAAAAACTTTGGCCACGCCCCCATCTCAGCAACCGGCTGCATTGAGAGGGCTTTCAGACTGAATAATGGAGTGAAACGAAATGAAAATTCAGACTGAGTGTCAGGCTAGCAAGATCGTGTAAAATAGTGAGACTAGCCGATAGACAAGCTGAATGATGAGCTTGTAGATCAGAAATCTTAACAGATTATCGCTATTTTAGAACATTTTTGAGTGGTGCCAACCACTCCTATATCTGACTTTGTCTGTGTGTCCGGGTGTATGTCCAATAAACAAACATTGATGACAACATCAATACAGGGCTCATCAAAGGCACCACTCTCTTCACACAGGGTGTGATTTTTAGCGGCGCTAGCCGCTCTATACCTTTAGGTATAGAGCGGATCCTGCTCTATACCTGACTTTGTCCGTGTTCACCGTCAACGTTCTGATTGGTCAGACCCGTCTCTACCTTTAGATACCTAAAGGTATAGAGCGGATCCTGCTCTATACCTGACTTTGTCCGTGTTGTTCACCGTCAACGTTCTGATTGGTCAGACCCGTCAACGTTCTGATTGGTCAGACCCGTCAACAAAGTGATTGGTCAAGCTTCACGTGACACATGGCTATAAACACATTATAAACACATATCGATGACATAATGTATCAAAGGCGCCGCTACCTTCACACAGGGTGTGATTTTTTTATTTTACATTTGATATTTTTTTATGATGAATTAAATCAGTTAGTTGGGTTAACTGTTGCATCTGTAATATTCACAGTACAGAATGTCAGAGAACTGCTGTATGGGGGCAGTGTAAAAAAGGAAAAGCGTATTAATCATTCATTTTAAAAGTTTGAAATCATGTTGCTATTGGTTAGAAGTCAAATCGCCCTGCGGCCTAGTACAGTATGACCTCCAGCAGGGATGGGCATGGTGGACAAATGGGATTTAATAATCATGTGTGGACAGCACAACAGGCTATATAATGTTCCCACGGCCAGACCGCTGCCTGTAATTGCGGGCAAATTTCATTCCGTTTCAATCGGCCGCTGCAGCTGATGTATTTTACGTGATCTGTAAAATGTTGCTTTGACCATAATTGTAAAACGTAATGTAGACTGACTCATCATTACGATGTGGTTTATAACCACAGCTGGCCCCACGTTTTACCACCGTGTGTTTTCCCTTGCTATGGTGGCTGCTCTAGACCACAGCCGTCCTCTTCTTCTGGGTGACTCAGGGGTCACGACAGACAGCGCATCATCTGTTTCCATCTGCTTTCTGTGTTCTGCATCTTCCTCAGTTACTCCATGTAGCCACCACCAGCATGTCCTCTCTCACCGCATCCGTAAACCTCCTCTTTGGCCTTCCCCTTGCCTGGCAGCAGCTCAGCATCCTTCTCCCAATGTTGGATAACGCAGAAACCTCTCCATATTTGAACCTTTTTGTGTTTTTTCGTAAATTAACGCCCTACTTGATCATACTACAGCGTCACACAAAAGCATCAAAAGTAGCAGATCTACAAGCTCGAAACGCAGCTCGAAACGCGGCGCGTTATTGATCCCGCAAGGGAAATCCAGTCGCCAAAGGTGGCACAGCAGCTTAAAAGATACAGTTACAGGGCAAAAGTACCGTAGATACAGCGGGGTAAAAGGCATCACACTCAAACGGCTAACGGCACAAAAGACAGCCGGTGTACCCTTGAATGTACAGTCCTTTCCCCTCCTGCTAAAACTGCCCACAATCTCCCATGTGGATGGGTTGCGAGCGTTTGTCCATGATGTTATACTGTACCCCTCATCCCTCCTCTGCAACCTTGCTTCTCTTGTTTTATCCCCAAACCTTCGAACCTGGGCTGATCCTCTCATGTAGTCATTTCTGCATCAGTAGTTCTCAAACTTTTTCGTGTCAAGGACCCCCAAATTGATATATATTTGGTTGCGGACCACCGGACCCCCATCTGAAAATGTTTTGTGCCAGGTGACTCCCAGAATAGAATAAATACACTTTTTGATATTTTTTAAAAACATTTCAAAAGTAGCAGATGTTCAAGGAGCTTGCTGCTATTTTTGAATATCTAAAGTATAAAATATGGTAAAGGTGGTTGTGTGATGGTATTAACTAATTATGCTGGGGACCCCCTGAAACCCCCTCAAGGACCCCATTTTGAGAACCACTGGCTCAGACCACAGTAAAGCCATCTATCGTCGAACGATGGTGTGCTGTGCCAGAAATAGTCGATCTACAAGCTCTCAACGTGTCGCCCCATGGCTGTTTTTGAATAGACAAAAGTATAAAATGGGGCTTAATCGGTTAATGTCTGTTTTGTAGTAATAATGATCTAAATCTACAAAGTAACTAAAATGTTCCCGTAGAAAAAAGTACAATATTTGCCTCTAAGATATGTAGTGGTATACACTCATGTCAAGCGAAAGTACTTCAAACTTGTACTTAAATACGGTGCTTCAGTAAAGGTACTCTCCACCACTGCACACCGGCACGTGACTAAGTATAAATCAGCCTTAATGCGGGCCACGGTTACTGTCTCCTTTTTATTAACCCAGTATGACCTGAGGCCGATTCTAATGTCTTCTAAATCCTAACAGTTTTATGATACACTTATGTTGCTATTATATCAGTGGTTCTCAAACATGTCAAGGACCCCCAAAAACTATGTATTTGGCCGTGGAACCCCATCTCAAAATACTTAGTTCCAGGGAGCCCCCAGAAGCAAAGATTTGAGTTACAAATGTTCGCTTTAAAAATATACATTATTCAAAGATTTGCACGCTATGAGCTTGTACAGTATGTCTGTTATTTTTGAATAGCCAATGTATAAAATAATAGTTATCTAAAATGACAGATGCTTTCCCGGTCTTAATGGGTTAATTGCTACAGAAAAGCAGAACATCACAAATGCAATTTCCTTGCAGAGAGAGACTAGTAGAACAGCTTCAGGCTGCAATCATCTCCAATAGCGCAGCACGAAGCGCAGCCCTAGATAATCCTTTACTTTCCCCATTGACTATATTTCCTTTTTTATATTCTGCCTTGTAAGCGTCTTATCCTCTCCTCCGTGTTGCGTGGAATTTCAGCTCTGTGATGCGCCAGCTCGTCCCGGCCTGTTTTAATTGTTGGCATTAAAGCCTGGTCCTCTAAGAAATATTTGTAATCACGCTGGGTGGAATGTAATAATATTGCATAATTGTATTTTATTATGGCAATTTTTTAAAAGCTATTTCTGCTTAATTAGAGAGAGAGAGAGTCTTGCGAGATGGCTGTCATGGGATTGAAGTTGCAGTAGCCTATGACCAGGAAGGATTCCATACCTGGATGTTGTGTGATGCAGTTGGGTGGAGAATCACTTTCTCTTTTTGCTGCTAATAAACACTGACTGCTTTTCCGATCTTCAATTTTTGTGAGCCTGTGCGAATTGTAGCCTCAGTTTCTCGTTCTTAGCTGTATAGATGTTTACTCTTCACTTTCTTTTTCTTTTCTTCATATGATATCTTACTGTTTATCACTGTTACTATGCTGCTGCAGTGTCCAAGAAAAACGAACAGGACATTTTACTTTGATGTACATGTACAGTATCTGTACACAAGACGTAACAACGATAACGAACCTTTAATCTTGGAGCCTTGTGTTTATGTTGTGGTCCGTTTGAGCCACAAAGGACACACTATTCTGGACAAATCTCTACCCCAAAACTCTGACCGTTTTGGGGTAAAAAAAAAAGTGTTTTGAAAAGCGGAGTGGTACTTGAGCGCTGGCTCTGTTACGATGTCAGTGTCTTTTCTTTTGATGTGTCCTTTTACTTGACACTCTGCTCCGATGACTCAGGACTTGACATGGTGCCCAGTAAACATAGAAAGATAGTTTCTGCTCCTTTATATGGTTGTTGTGAGAGAGTTGTGAAGGCCTCAGCTTGGCTCAAGTGTCTTCTCTCTCTCTCTCTCTCTCTCTCTCTCTCTTTCTCTCTCTCAATCTCTCTCTCTCTCTCACACAGACACAGACAAGGCAAAGAAACCTAATGTAAACCACTTAATGTAAACAGTAACGTTGCCTTTCTGCCGCAGGCCCCCCCCTGTTCACAGACGGATGTATTTGATTCCATTCATGGCGTTGGAAGAGGGGCCCAATTGGGGCTGGGGGGGGGGGGGGGCAGCACTGGGCTTGGAGGACAAGACGGGGTTGGGGGGGGGGGACCCTACGTAATTGAATTAGATGTCATGCACCTCCTTTTCTAGCTGGGAGGGCCGGGCTAACCCTCCCCAGAGAGAGTGGGCTGACGGTGACGGCCTTGTATAGAAGACAGACCCAGAGGCATCAGTCTGTCTGCGGTGTGTATCTTTAGGATAATTTATACCAGTCACACAAACACTTTTTGTGAATGTATGTCATTTTTGTCAAGCGACATGGACGTGCGCCAAAGTATAAATTGTGTGTGTGTGTGTGTGTGTGTGTGTGTGTGTGTGTGTGTGTGTGTGTGTGTGTGTGTGTGTGTGTGTGTGTGTGTGTGTGTGTGTGTGTGTGTGTGTGTGTGTGTGTGTGTGTGTGTGTGTGTGTGTGTGTGTGTGTGTGTGGTGTTTGATTTCCAGAGATTGGCTAAAGCTTAGCCAAGATAAATGGGTTTGTCTGGACACAGGACTCCTGACCCCTTCACCCCTTGATGGGGAGGCCAAGCAACAACTGGTGTGTGTGTGTGTATGTGAGCACACGGCAAAGCAACAGCTGCTCAGCAGATGTCGTGAACTCTCTCTCAAGAAAGGAGAAAGCCAGTGAAAGAAGAGCCCACCATTGAAGACAAAGAGTGTAACTTAATACGCCGGGGCTCAGGGGTCTTTTTTCATATCCAGACACCCACACTTAGGAAATGTAGTACCTGGCCACCCAGGATACATTAAAGCCTACCAAAAAAAAAAGATCCCTCAAATGTGCTTATCAACACAGAGATATACATGTACATTTCAGTTTTCTGTGTGGACCAATAGCTTTAAATTATAGTTGTTTTTTGTGACGTGGAAGTTATTTGCTAGGTCTTGGTCACCATGGGTGCTGGTTACTGGTCATGTTGAAGATGTGAGACAGGCAGGCAGGGTGGTGGTGAGACAGGCTGGCAGGGTGGTGTTATGTTTCAGGGTCCATTGTTTGGCAGCATGGCCTTGTGTCCCTCTCTGCACTATTGTCTGCTGGTCCGTGTACATGAGCTTCTGTAATGTGTGTGTGTGTGTGTGTGTGTGTGTGTGTGTGTGTGTGTGTGTGTGCGTGTGCGTGTGCTCCTATTACTATAGTTGTGTGGGACAAATGTCCCCACATGTTTGGGTGCATTTTAGAAATGGACATGGTGAGGAAATTTTTTTTCAGGTTCTCACAAGATCATTTTTTAAATAAAATGTATTTGAGTTTCCAAGGAAAAGATTCAGATTAGGATTAGACATTTAGACGTTAGGTTTAGGGGTTAGGGTTGGAGTTATGTTGCTGCGACACATTTAACCCTAACCCTATTTTTGGTGCGCGACACTGGTCCACAGGTAGTGCAACTCAGGCTTTATGGTTTAGGGTTGAAATGGCAAAGAAAGAACAAGTAAAGTTGCATAACATAATGGCCAATATATATGGCGGTCTGGCCGATATCAGTCAGCTATTTCAAACAACACTATAGTAGCAGGCAGTCATTGGTCCCTCAGTGCCAACTAAATTCAGCTGTGAACTATTTGCTGAGTCGGTGGACATTCGGCATTTCCAAAGCTCTGGGAACTTTATAAATATACCGTTAGGTGCAACATTCCCGACCGTCTCCAAATTACATTTAGGAGCACAGCATGGACCGCAAGCCATCCCATAATAAACCCCTGCTCTAATGCTCCTTAATTAAACATGATGCATTGATATACTGCAACAGGCTCTGTCTGTGCAGTCGCTCAGCTAAAAGATACAAAAGAACAGTTTTTTGAAAAAACTCATCAGTGGTGCTTCAACTTTTCCATGTCAAGGACCGCCAAAATGTAAATATTTGGCCGCGGACCCCATCTCAAAATATGTTTTTTCCAGGGACCCCCCAGAATCACAGATCGGAATAAAAAAATCACACCCTGTGTGAAGAGAGTGGTGCCTTTGATGAGCCCCGTATTGGTGTTGTCATCAATGTTTGTTTATTGGACATACATACATACGTACATACGGACGGACACACGGACAAAGTCAGATATAGGAGTGGTTGGCACCACTCAAAAATGTTCGCTTTAAAACATATATATTCAAAGATTTGCACAAATTTTCAAGATTTTTCAAAAATAGCAGATCTACAAGCTCATAGGGTGGCACTATGAGCTTGTATATCTGCTATTTTTGAATAGCCAAAGAAATCTAAAATGACATGGATGCGTTCCCGATCTTAAAGGGTTAGTCACAAACTCTTGTTAATGCTTCTCATTGGTTCAATATTCATAAAAACCCACCACACACACCTAACCACTTTCACTTTAAAACTTTTAAAAGGAGCAAAAATAGCTGATCTTCAACCTCACAACGAGTCGCATCTAGGTTATAGATCAGCTATTTGAGCTATTTTTGTGCAACACTGTAGTATATGATGAAGTAGGGCATTGGTCAAAGTGGGGTCCTCCTTCACAACCAGGGGGTCTACAGACAAATTTTATAAAATCTGGCAACCATTCATTACTTATTTTGAGAGTCTGACAGTGCTTCCAACAGGCTAAATTCTTCTTTTCTTCTCTGTTCTCTATTTACCTTCATTATTTGACCAAAAGACCTCTATATGTCTGTGATATGATATATGACTGATAGATAGCATTCTGAGTTGCTTATAAGGGTGCGTGGCACGTTGGCATCTGAGCAATCCATCTTGTGTGTATTTAATTTTTATGGGGCCAGGCTTCCAGCATGGACCCATATTGTTATTCGCATTATTCCATTTCTTCTTCTTCTTCTTCTTCTTCTTCTGCCACTTTTGGCAGTTCTGGCTGAACCGTGCAGTCGCTTTTTATGAAACTCGGCCATATGATAGATGGTCATGAAAAACGATCAAGAAATAATTCTCACAATCTTTCGTCAAAAGGTGGCGCTATAGCACTCAGTTGAAAATGACAACTTTGAACAGGTACAACTCATGCCCTGTTTCACCTACAGCCATGAAACTTCGATGCACACATGCGTCTCCTCATGCTGAACAACTTTCACACTCTGACTTTTGACATCTGACCTTTAGATCTCCCACCATTTTGAATTATATGAAAAACAGTTAAAACCTATCTCCTCCTGGGATTTTTGAGTAATCTGCACAAAACTTTTTACACATGAACTTTGGACCTATACCAAAAAACGTTTGCAAAATATCTTCCATAAGTGGAAAAAATGAAGCTTTAATGAGCCAATGAATATTGCAGTTTTATGACAATTATTCATCTGCCCCTAACACATACATGCAGACTTACCATTCTTTGAAACTTTGCAGAAATGTAAAGGGCCATTCCAAATATCACTGAAACCAATCTTACTCCAATTGGTCAAACGGGGGCGCTATAGCAATTTTTTGAAAATTGAGACTTTAAACAGGCAAAAGTCATGCCTCGTTTGACCGACAGCCATTAGACCTGCTTACACATGTGCCTTGACTAATGAGGAACACATCTATCACGTTGACCAGTAAGCACCGCCCTTAGATTGTCCGCAATCTTGAGCAGTTTGAAAAACACTTAAACCCAGGATTTTTCAGCTATTTGCGTGAAACTGTATGATGTGTGTGATCTCCTTTTTCACAGGTTCTTGTCTGTTGGTGGCTTCTCGCTTAAATGTGTGCCCCACAACCTGAAGGTCACCAGTTCAAGCCTCACTTGGTGCAGACTTCATCCAAGTTGCATTTCACACAACATGACTATCAATGAATACATCTGCAATTGTTAAAGATAACATGAAATACTTAATTGAGTGTTTTTTACATACAGCTGATCTACAATCTCACAACTTTTCAGATAGCAATGAGAGTATGTTTTTTCAATGTATAACATACTTCATTGTGAAAATAGCCAATGTACAATCTGACAACTTTTAATGGTTTGTGAGCTTGTAGATCGGCTACTTTCACTAATTTTGGTTCTGAGGAGATGTACAATTTCTTCATTGGTAAATGGTTTGTGAACGAGTGATCTTAGTGTTAGTGAAACAGGGGCTTGGGTCATGACAGAAGGCAAGAGTTTGTGATCCTCCACAGACAATATCAACCTGGACAAAGATATAGCACTATAGGTAGTGTTGCAGCTACCAAAGAGTGCTTCATGACCGTAAGGTTGCCGGTTCAAGCCTCACTTGATGCAGACTCATTTAAGTTGAAATGCAAAAAACATGACTCAATCTATTCCGTTTCCATGGCGCTCTCTCTCTCTCTTCAATCTATTCCATTTCCATGTCTATCTATTCCGTTTCCATGTCTCTCTCTCTGTCTCTTCAATCTATTCCATTTGTCTCTCTCTATGTCTCTTCAATCTATTCCGTCTCTCTCTCTCTCTCTCTCTCTCTCTCTCTCTCTCTCTCTCTCTCTCTCTCTCTCTCTCTCTCTCTCTCTCTCTCTCTCTCTCTCTCTCTCTCTCTCTCTCTCTCTCTCTCTCTCTCTCTCTCTCTCTCTCTCTCTCTCTCTCTCTCTCTCTCTCTCTCTCTGAGGGGTGGCCATAGCTGAGTGGTTAGTGAGCCCGCCTAGGGAGCCAGAGACTCTGGTTGCCCCAGGTACGATTCCAGGCCAGGTCAGCAAATGTGTCGATGAAATGAAATTTGTCCCTGAGCAAGACTTTTAACCCCTAATTGCTCACAGGCACTCATTGGAAACAAGACCGCAAGGACTTTCATGAACTGACCTGTTAAAGGAATTATCATTTCTCTTTCTCTCTCCTGGCCCCATATTATCGCTGCTTGCAGCTATATTTTTTTATTGTCTTTCTGTCTGTCTTTTGATGTGAACATTTCTTTCTAAATTATGTCTATTATTTATTTTCGGTTACATTTTCATTGTCTGTGTCGAGTCTAAATCATGTTTTGTTTTTTGTGTCCGGTACTTTTCATTGTTCCAATGCTTTTGATACAGAATTTTTGTCTTTATTTTTTAAAATAAGGAAAAATGTGACAACAATAACAATAAGGGGGGAGGGATGGGAAAAGGGAGAAAATGTAAAAATGCAAATTGTCTACCTGCTTTCATGTAAAAACTGTGAAAATAATAAAAATATTTGTTAAAAAAAAAAGTGGGGTCCTCCAGGGGTCCGTGGGGGGTACCAGGGGGTTCCCATAAAAATGTGTTAATATAGCTTCACCATCATTGTAGCCACTTAATCCATATTTTATTTTTATCGATTCAAAAATAGCAGATATACAAGCTCATATACAAGCACAGAGTGCCGTGCTAAGAGCTTGTAGATCTACTATTTTTGAAAGATCTTGAAAATGTTTGAAAATCTTTGCTTCTGGGGGTCCCTGGCACAAAACAATTTCAGATGGGGGGTCCGCGGCCGTTGGCATGAAAATGTTTGAGAACCACTAAAGTAGGGCATTCATTTACGAAAAAAAAAAACTCAAAAAAGTTGAAACGTGGAGATGCAAGGTTTCCACCCGACGGTGACGATATAATGGTCCCTCCAAGTTGTGTCCTTGGGGTATTGCACTGTAGCGGGACAAGGACGACCCGATCCCTTCATTCTGTCACAATCAGCAAAGCGCTCCGACCGCCGGATTCAGAACAGCACATCGATGAAACCAGACACTCAGACCTTTAAAGAAAAAAAGAAAAAAATACACAGTGACATGATGCATTTCAACAACTGCTCTTCAAAAACGAGTCACAGAAAAGGACAGAAAACCTGCCATTAAAACGGCCACAGCTCTGATTCCTGGAAGCAGAGGGTGAAATTGGAGGAACAATGACTACTGGAAAACCAGTTGAAATGACACAATGCTTCTGGTCCTTCAGAACAGGGGGATTTGGAAGTTTTAACCAACTTAAAGGGATAGTTCACCCAAAAAATTACCTCTTTTCTATCGCCCCATGGAGACTTGAATTCATGGATATTTTTAGTTTTTGTCGCATTCCTAAGCCAATGATTTGATGACCAGCGGACCGGTAGGCAGCGGTTCCGGTAGGAGACATAAAGAAGACTCTTTTTGTCTCCTACCGGAACCGCTGCCGGTCATCAAATCATTGGTTAACATCCATGAATCCAAGTCTCCATGGGGTGACTAATCGATAGAAAGAATGTCATTTTGGGGGTGAACTATCCCTTGACTTAAAGTTTAAGTCATGAACACTTTGTCGAACACCGGATAGAGAAAAAAAAAAAATATATATAGTATAATTAAAACAGAAATAAATCAATAGGGACAGCGGGTTGAAAGTGGTGAAATCATAGCTAAACATCAGGGGTCCTGCAGCTTTGGAGCACAGGCTGAGTGAAACCCAGTAATTGTGTGGTGTCTTGTGCCACTCTCTCATGGGTCAGTGCCACCATGCAGATACGCAATTAGCTAAATGGGTCCATGCGATGCGGGCTCAGTAAGTACAGGGGAAGAGGGGGTCCTCTGTGTGTGCTTAGGGACTCATTACTCCCTCACTGGGGAGTCAGGCCACCTGCCTGAAACTGCACTCATCACATCTAGATTATATTGAGCCTTTCTGGTGGCGGCTGCAGTGATGTCAGCCAGTATACACACAGTGAAGACTGAAGACATGACGTCTTTCACTTTTAGCCCTTTAAGACCGGGAACGCATCTGTGTCATTTTAAGATATATAAAAATAGCAGATCTACAAGCTCATTGCGCGATTTTTTGAAAAATCGTGAAAATGTGTGCAAATCTTTAGTTTGAATATATATATATACTTTTTTTTCACTCAAATCTTTGCTTCTGGAGATTTTATGTCTTCTAAATCCTAACAGTTTTTTTTTCTTAAAGTTTTTTTTAATTTATTTTTGTACTTATGTTGCTATATTATCAATGGTTTTCAAACTTTTTTCATGTCAAGGACCCCCAAAATAATATGTATTTGACCGCGGACCCCCTCCCATCTAAAAATATTTTGTTCCAGGGACCCCCAGAAGCAAAGATTTGAGCTAAAAAAAAAAAAGATTTGCACACATTTTCAGGATTTTTCAAAAAAATAGCAGATCTACAAGCTCATATCGCGGCACTCGGTGCCACGCTATGATCTTGTATATCTGCTATTTTTGAATAGCCAAAGAAGTCTTAAAATGACACACATGCGTTCCCTTCCCGGCCTTAAAGGGTTAAAAACAAATACAGATGTTTCATTTTGACCAGCTGCTGTAGGCCAATTGTGTGCGTTTTTACGCTGCCAAACACAAGTCTGACTTTCACCAACAGGCGATCAGGAATATGATGTTAACTTAACACACATTCACACACTGCTGGTAGAATCAAGTAGGGCACCACTGCAGTGTATGGACTCAATACAAAGTGTGTGTGTGTGTGCATGCGCATTGTGTAGCTGCATAATGTCATGAACAGAGCTGGTGATGTGAGAATTCATAGCGAGCAACTTTATTAACCCATTCAATCCGGGAACACATCTGTGTCATTTTAGATTTTAGCCATAACCATTATTTTATACTTTGGCTATTCAAAAATAACAGATCTACAAGCTCGTAGCGCAGCACCGAGCTTGTAGATCTGCTATTTTTGAAAAATCTTTGCCTCTGGGGGTCCCTGGAACAACATATTTTGATGGGGTCCAGTGGCCAAAAACATATCATTTTGGGGGTTCTTGACATGAAAAGGTTTGAAAACCACTATATAACAACATACGTTTTTTTTTAAAACAGTTTAGAAGACATTTGTAGAGATTTGCACACATTTTCATGATTTTTCAAAAATAGCGCAGCACACTGTGCTTGTATATCTGCTATTTTTGAATAGCCAAAGAAATCTAAAATGACAGAGATGTGTTCCCGGATTGAATGTGTTAAAACGTCAAGGTGTTTCCATAGCACCTCATTGTCTGACTGCTCCCCACATGAAATAGTTGATAGATTGAACAATGAAAGTCTCCTGCAGCATATTGTGTTGCTCTGCTCTCTGAGATCACCAGCGGTGATATGCCCCTAAACTCCACCTCTGGAAACCCCGGTGGTCGAGATGAGGTTCCCACCGCAGCGAACTACTGGGAATTGAAGCAGGAATGTACTCGACGCAAAGAAACAATGCAGTTGCTCAGGAGGTTAGAGCGGCCGCTTGGGAGCCGAAAGGTTGCCGGTTTGATCCCCGGCTCCTCCTGATTTTGTGTTAAAGTGTCCTTGAGCAAGACACTGAACCCCTAACTGCTCCCGATGAGCAGGTTGGTGCTGCTGTCGGAGTGTGAATGTGTACCGCTGTGTGTAACATGTGAAGTACATTTTAAATGTGGGTTCTATCTCTTAAACGTAGGTACAGTTTAAAGCACATGTTAATGGTAAAAAAAGAAATGGACCCATTGTATTTGTACACTCTCTGAGTTAAATAAGTACCTGAGGAATGTACAGTGTAGATTGGGGATCCAGACTTCCAGTATATAGTTTAGTTCAGTGATACCTTTTTTTTTATTTTCAAAGACCCTCAGTTTGATATGTATTTGGCACTGACCCCCCATTCGATTTTTTTGGGATGAGATCCCAATCTATAGTGTAAAATCCACTGTGTTAATATAACTCCATTTGGTTCCATTTCGTATACTCTTCAGCGTTGCAGACACATTTTGACGTTGAGATACAGTGATTTTCAATATTGTAATCTATTGTTCTTCTTGCAAACTGTCTGTGTGTGTTCAGATCACCTCCTTGGTTGAATGTTGGCACTGCTACACAGATTTCCATCTCACCTAACATCACGTCACATCCCCGGGTAGTGTTTCCCACAACTGAGAAAGATTAGTTAGGAGTTGTTGTTTTTTTGTTGTGTTTGGTTTTGGCCCAAAGCAATTAGCCTCCAGCTCAAGAGTAGAGGATTACAGGAACGCAGAAGTCTCTTCTATTGAAGCACAGATAAGGTTTCTCTTTGTTTGTCACATTCATTCAATGCTCACATGTATTTTCCTTCAGGCAGAGGCCTCTCAGAATTAACCTATTAAGACCTGAGGCAGCGTCTAAAAAAATTCAAAATCCTAACAATTTTTCGGAAAAAAAATCGTGAAAAATATAAAAAATATTTTTCACGATTTTTCAAAAATAGCAGATGTACAAGCTCATAGCGCGGCACTCGGTGCCGCGCTATGAGCTTGTATATCTGCTATTTTTGAATAGCCAAAGACATCTAAAGTGACACAGATGCATTCCAGGTATCAATGGGTTATGCCACCTTCATTATCAAGACACACAATGTCTGTTCTTTTCAGGGATTCCGTTCTGCGGCAGTGGCCTTGGTCGGTGTGTGAGAATGGTTAATCTCCTCATTCTGCGTGGGTTTAGTGCAAATAAAATCACTATTAGCCGGCACCTCAATGTCACCTAATTACCATCACTTTCAAATGTAACAGCACATGTTTTCCAACTTGATGGCATGCTGTTTAAAACCCAAACATAATGTAACTGCTTTTCTTTTGCTCATTAACCACTTAAGCCCTATTTTTATACTTAGTTGTGTGAAAATAGCAGCAAAACAGCTACTGCACGAGCTCACAATGTGTCGCATCACGCCTCATTGCGTGCTTGTGACTTCCATTGACAGTTAAAGGTAGGGAGTGATTTACTTTGGTTAAATTAAGTGTTAAATAGCTCTATATTCTGCCATGTCTCTCCAGCTCTTTAAGAAAATGCATTTTCGGTGCTCTACCCATACATTTTGTCACCTACCTGAAAATGTACTCTATTCAGTTTACTAAAGTAAAGTAGAAATGTCTCAACATTGTACTTAAGTACATTACGTGAGTAAATGTACTTAGTTTACTTTCCACCACTGTCTGCTGAATAAGCAGCACATCAGCTACAGAGCACAGATCACTTACAGCAATTAGCGGCCGCTGGCTGGTGTCGGCTTTCATCAGAATGCAAACGTTGTTATTTGGCAAACGCAACCATACAATATAACAACAAGATGATAAATAAGGATACATATAATACTGGATTTAATGAAGTAAAAAAAAACTACGATTTATAGATGAGATAGAAATAAACTTGAAGTAACAGGCAGGTGTGATACAGTACATCCCGTAAGGCAGGTAGAATGTCTTTATCAGCAGCGTGAAATTTGCAAGAAGCAGAAGTCGCATACATCAAAGCCACCTGTCTATTTCACTTTTGAGCAGCTTCTCTGGGTTCTTACAGTTATATTTATTGAGTTTGTTATGCCTTCTACAGTATGTTCTTTATAATGAACCTGCTTCCTTGGATATAGAAAAGAGTACCGTTAGTTTGTTCATGACACATTGATCGCTGTGTTCATTGTTTTTGTGTTACAGTAAAAGCCTCCGTGTTTGATTTATCCATTTGTAACTCAAATTGTACAAATATAGCAAATAATATATTAGTAATCAATTTATTATACAGCACTTTTCAAAAACAAGTTTACAAATTGCTTCACAGACAAACAGAGTGGAACACTGTGCGACAATATGCAATGCAGTCAAGAAATAGGAACATAAAAGAGACAAAAAATAAAGGATAATGAATATAAAAGTATGAATAAAAGCATAGTCTTGCCGTCCATTTATCAAAGCATTAAAAAAGATTATGTTGGCAATCTATGAATTCAAGTTTATTCTAATGCTGCACTCACAGAAAGTCGCTCTGGAACCCGTAATCCTCTGTGTTAATCTGTCCATTTGTAACTCACATTTGTGCACTCTCTGAGTTAAATGAACACTGAGGAGTTTTACGGCGTGCCAGTAAGTCCCTCGGTTATGGTAGGGACTCGGTGATGGTAGGGTGAGCTGGAGAGTTTTTTTGCGGTCCAGTGCTTTCCCCTGCTGACGTGGTTCCACCTTGAGAGGGTGTCTGGCATGTCCCCCATCAGTCACCATGCTGTCACTGTGACTGTGGGTCTGTGCTGTGGGGGCTGCAGCCCATGTCATTAACACTGGCTGCAGACAGACACACTGCCCCAGTCCCACACACACACATATATATACAGTAGATCTGCCACAGCGCGCCTAGCGCAGAGTGAAATGTAGAGGTTTAATGTTGGTAAAACAAACACACACCATATATGGTTACATATGCCATGGAGTTAATAGATTGAAGGCTCCGATGCTTTTATCAAGAGCCAACCTCCAGTGAGTGTTGCTACAGTAGATCGCTAACATTACAGGTAACAAGGATAACTCAGGGCCATAACGTGATGAAAATATTCTTGTGATCCTACTAGATGTTTGTAAGAAGGAAGTCTTGAGATTTGGGAGAAGAAAGAGAAGAGAGATGAGAGCTGTGGAGAGGGAGGCACAGGGGTGCATTTTTGTTTCAAGATTATCAGATTCAACTTCCTAATGAAGAATCAAGGTTCATTTGTCGTTATTCATACAGGTACAAGCAGTGAAATGCCAGTGTGTGAGATTCACAAAATACTGTGCAACGTCAACATAACAGTAGCGATAATAAAGCTAAGAAAAATAATAGATATTAAAGACAAGAAAAGGCTAGGAAAATTTAGGATAGTAGCAGCAATAGCAACATCAGCAGAAGGGTGTGCAATAACGCAAACCATGTGCTGTATCAGGTAAATACCTTATACAATAGCAGTAACCTCAACATAATACTAGAGAGAAATGCAATATGGCATAACCATGTGTACAGAAACCTTGTATATTTAGACATTGTGCAATGTGATTTATTGTCACATCGCAGGTTTAGAGGCGTACAAAAGTGGCTGAAATTCTTTGTCATACAAGGTCTGTCATTTGTAGTTGTAAGGAATAAATAGCAGATCTACAAGTTCAGCCATTTTCTGCCAAATGTTCACCCCAGAATAGGCACGTAGTGTGTGTGTTCAAGTCAAGTTCAAGTCCCTGGCATATAGTTGATAGCTGACAGCTGATATCAAACATATACATAGGGATTGCCCTATGTTGTGAGCTTGTAGATCTGCTATTTTTGGCATGTGACACCGGTGTTCAACTTAGCATAAATCAGGCTTTATGTACTGTACTCCTGAGGTACTGCTTGTTCTGGCTGTCCATACGGTATTATATATTAACCCATTCAATGCGGGCGGGAACGCATACCGTGTCATTTTAGATTTTGAGCTATAACCACTTTGGGCTATTCAAAAATAGCAGATCTACAAGCTCATAGCGCGGCACGAGTGCCGCGCTATGAGCTTGTAGATCTGCTATTTTTGAAAAATCGTGAAAATGTATGCAAATCTTTGAATATATATATACATTTTTGGAAACAACATTTTTAACTCAAATCTTTGCTTCTGGGGGTCCCTGGAACAAAATGTTTGACAAATGTTTGCTTTTTTCATATTCAAAGGTTTGCACACATTTCCACGATTTTTAAAATAGCAGATCTACAAGCTGCACTATGAGCATGTAGATCTGCTATTTTTGAATAGCCCAAGAAATCTAAAATGACAATGATGCGTTCCCGGATTGAATGGGTTAATAACCATATAGTAGTGCTGTTGCAGATATTCTACTGCTCTTGCTTTCACAGTACACCTGCATCACTGAAAGGCTATGTAGGCCACGCTACTGCCTCACCACCTGTTCCAAAGCATTTCATTCCTGGAAAGTTTCACTGCAAAGTCTTTAGTGCGCTGGTTCTCTACGTGGGGGTCCGGTTGCACCACCTCACACTAAGTTCAAACTTAGCCTAGTTGAAACTTAAATGGCTTTTAAAAAAGCCATTTAACCCATTTAGCCGGGAAAGCATCTGTGTCATTTTTAGATTTATTTGGCTTTTCAAAAATAGCAAATATACAAGAGCTTGTAGATCTGCTATTTTTAGTTTTTTATGTGAAAATGTGTGCAAATCTTTAAATATATATATATATATATATTTTTAAAATATATATTCAAAGATTTGCACTCATTTTCACGATAAAAAAAAAAATAGCAGATCTACAAGCTCATAGCGCGGGACTCGGTGCTGCGCTATGAGCTTATATATCTGCTATTTTTCAATAGCCAAAGAAATCTAAAATGACAGAGACACTTTCCCGGATTGAATGTGTTTAAGCTACAGTATAACTAAGTAAGTTTTTTACTCAAGTGCTGTACTTGTTTTGAGGTGCTTTTACTTTACTGGAGTATTTCCAATTGTCTATACTTTTACTTCTACTCCACTACATCTCAGAGGCAAATGTTGTACTTTTACTCCACTGCAATTATTTCAAAACTTGAGTTACTTTGTAGTTAAAAGTTATTACATTATAAAACATACATTAACCACTTTAGCCCTATATTATACCTAGGCTATTTGAAAATATTTGCTATTTTCAAACATTTTAGTACTTTTAGTACTTTAAGTACATTTGGATACCAATACGTTTGTACTTGAATTCCAGACTTTTACTCGTAATAGAGTACTTCTACATTGCAGTATTGATACTTTTACTTAAGTAAGACATTTGAGTACTTTTCCCACCACTGCCGGGGACCACAATCGGTCCAAATGGACCGACCGAGTTGAAGACCCGTAAGGGTCCATCTGGTCATAATAGGTGAACATTAAGCGAAAAAATAAATAAAAATCATATAGGCTACCATTTGGTAAAAGTAGCAGATCTACAAGCTTATGACACGTTGCAAGCTTGTACTGTAGATTGGCATTTGGTGTAGGGGGGGACAAAAAGAGGCGCCCAAATATCTACATGCTCACAACTGGTCGTGAGGCGTTGTGAACTTGTAGATTGGCTATTTCCGTGAGACACTGTCGTACGATTAAGTATAAAACGGTGCTTAATTGTTTAAGACAGGCCTGCGTTCCACACTGAAATAGCTCTCTCCAAGACCACCGCTGCGTCTGACAGTTTCTTCTCATGTACAAGACGAGACCTAATTTACATTCATCCACTTAACCGACAGTAATGGTGTCCTCCTGACTCCTGACATAAGCTTCTAATTATTCTGCTGTGTTGCAATTGCACATTTTGCCTTGGAGTGTAATCTTAATTCTCAAGCACTCCCTATTAAAAAGTGTGACATATGGCCGTAGCCCACTAGAAATATATGCCGCTAAAAATACGCAGTAATGAGTGTTTTGCCTCGGACTGGGAGCTCCGTGGAATAATAATAACGCTCCAGTTTTCGCCAGTCAAGTAGGAATACGGTTGCTTGTTAGGTTTGTGCTTTGGGGGAATTGCAATAGGCTCTGTGCACAGCAGCCATATTGGAAAGAAATTGGACCACTTCTTACTTCCTTCACAGGTGTTACCAATGATACTAATGAAGGCTCTGTCCCATTCTGGTCCAGCAGAGTCAGGGTGCTGATATTGTGCATCACTGGCTCACTGGAAACACTCTGCTACACCAGTGGGTCTCAAAGTGTGGTCTTGAGGGGGTTCCAAATGGCCCCTTATGGGTGTGTAACTCTGAGAGTGTACAAATGGAACCAAATGGACACGCAAGGGTCCATTTGGTTCCATTTGTACACTCTCAGAGTTATGGGGGTCCTTGAAATTAAAAAGTTTGAGAACCTACACTAAATGCTTTAGTGCTACACTAAATGGAATGTGTAAGTGAAACTTTACTGTGTGTGTGTGTGTGTGTGTGTGTGTGTCATGAATATCCCTTCTCTTTTGTTTTCAGCTGTGAACGTCAGCAGACATCCGAGGCTGCATTTCCCTCAGCAATAAGGTAAGTTGAAGCTCAAATACAACTCTCATCGTCTTACACTTTGCTCTGGGCATTTCCTGCTTACAGTGGGGTTCGTCAAGCAGGGAAGGACCTTACGATGGATTGATCGTTTCGGTGTATATAAATATGCATGGACCACATTTCTAAGAAACCATAGAAAGTGTTGCAAGCAAAATAATTACAATTATTCTGCAATTAGTATTATTTATTACTTACAGCCCAGTGTACTTTCCCCTTCATGTAACTCATTTGCTTCAAGAATCTGTGTCATCCATCAGGCTTCTTATTTGTTACCTCCCATGTACAGATAAAGGAGAGGGTAAAAGGTCTCGTGTTTCAGGTACTCGACATGGCAAAGAATTGCGATCACCTTTTAGGATTTGATTGTATGTCACAAGATGTGTGCTAAGCTCAACTCTTCAACTTCAAGTTTGTCATCACATCATGTGTGTACAGGTGTGAAAAGGTGGTCATGATAGTGAAAGAAACAAAGGACAAAGAACAATACATACAGTATAAGGTGCAGCATGGTCAAAATAGAAAATCCTATGGCCCAGACCTACAGTACAGTATAGTGCTCAGTCAGTGCTGTGCTGCAGATCTTAACCCATTCAATCCGAGAACGCATCTCTGTCATTTTAGATTTCTTTGGCTATTCAAAAATAGCAGATCTACAAGCTTGTAGATCTGTGCAAACTGTGCAAACTTTGAATATATATATATATATACTGTATTATACTGTAATATATACATATATACTGTAAGCGAACATTTGTAACTCAAATCTTTGCTTCTAGGGCGTCCCTGGACCAAAATATTTTGGGGATCCGCCGTCAAATACATATAATTTTGGGGGTCCTTGACATGAAAAAGTTTGAGAACCGCTGATATAGCAACACAAGTTTTTTTTTTAAACGGTTAAGATTTAGAAGACATTTGTAGAATATATTCTACAAATGTATATTCATGGCGTGGCACCGAGTGCAGCACCATAAGCTTGTAGATCTGCTATTCTTGAAGAGCCAAAGAAATCTTAAAATGACAGAGATGCGTTCCCGGACTGAATGGGTTAGGTGTGTTGCAGCGGTGCCATGTGAACTCTAGTCTGCACCAGAGCCGTATAAGAGAGTTATGACACTATAGCGTTGACTCCCATGGTAAGAATGGAATGCGGAAGTGCTCTGTCTCAATGAGATAGTTCCAATGTTTGGAACTATAGCCCATAGCGGCCTGCTTTGTGGCGAGATCAAAGCGTGTCGTTACTCTCTCTTCTACACTCTGGTCTGCACCCCCCCCGCCCCATGTCCAGTGGAATAGAGCCACAGCTGCAGGTGTGACAGGCTTTAACACTGTCACACAAACACTCGCCAGCGACCCGGGAGACGCTTGGAAGTGGAGGGTGAAATATGGCCAAGCTGCAAAGAAAGAGAGAGAGGAGAGAGGAGGGGGGGAGACAGCATCCTTCATGTCGGTTCTAAACCTGCAGGCTCCAGCATCAGGCAGGAATGGTGTGATCTCTGTCTCTGTCTCTCTCTCTCTTTCTCTCTCTCTCTCCCTCTCTCTCTCGCACTTTATCACTCTCCCTGTTTTACCCTCCGCTACCTTCCTCTGAAATCTCAGTAGGAAGCATATTGTCCCCGTCGGGTGGAAACCTTGTATGTTCAAAAACGTTCCCACTGATTATTTTTCGTCTAAAATGCGTCTAAGGGCTAGGCTGAAACCGGGTTATAACTGGTCTAAAAGTGGAAGTTTTTTTCAACGCCTATTCTTAGCATAGACGTTGATTAGCTGTTTTTTAAGCGTCTATATATAGACCGCCTAATATATTATAGCTGTTTAAATTATGTTTATATATAGACGCTTAAAAAAACAGTTATACCACGGTTTCAGCCTAGCCGTTAGACGTATTTTAGACGTCTAATAGCCCGAAAAAATGCTCAGTGGGAACGTTTTTTTACATACAAAAGATGAAATATTATGGAGATACAAGGTTTCTGCACGAAATCGAAGATGTATACCTGCACTGTCTGCTACAGTATGTCGTTGTTGCTCTCAGGCAGAAACCTCTTATCTCCATATTTTAACTTTTTGTGTTTTTTCGTAAATGAATGTCCTACTTGATCACACTGAAAAGTAACAGTTTTGGACATATGAGGTTTCCACCCGACAGAGAGGATGTTTTTCACAGTATGTTTTGGGTTGCTCTCATGCTTGCCCTTTCTTGTCCCCCCGTCTTGTGTGGTAAATAATTGCTTTCTCTGCCTCTTTTTCTGTGTCCATGTTGGTTTTCCATGGCTGCAGTTTGTGTGATCTACCCCTCTGTTGTTCTCTCTCTCCCTCTCTCTCTCTCTCTCCCTCTCTCTCTCTCTCTCTCTCTCTCTCTCTCTCTCTGTCTCTCTCTCTCTCTCTCTCTCTCTCTCTCTCTGTCTCTCTGTGACTCTGTCTCTCTCTGTGTCTGTCTGACTGTCTCTGGCTCTGTGATGTGTTGAGGCATTCTGTCAGTCAGTGAACTGTTTCTAATTAAACCTACACACCTTCTCTACCCAGCGGTGAAGAGTAACTAAATACATTTACTCTAAGTACTCTACTTAAGCGCAATTTTTAGGTACCTCGGTAATCTCTGAGTACTTTTCCCACCACTGACTATTAGGGAAAGTCTGAGCCACGAGCACTCAGGTGTGTAACTCTACTTTCCAGGTGTCTTGTAGCTAATCATTGTCAGCGCACATTTATGGGAAGTGACTCATTTTTGTCCGTTGAAATTGGGAGGTGGTTAAAGGAACACTTTGCACCTTATCTTTCATCTTCACTAATGCTTATTATAAGATGCCACCATTTCTGGTTGCTCTTCAAATTCATGTGGCTAATGACATCATTGGTGGGGATTGTAAGCTAATGGAAAATACATGTTCTCCTCCTTGAAAGTTAGCATGCTGAAATAGAAGGCACTTTTGTTGCAACAATGGAAAATAAAGAATAGTAATCTTTAAAAAGGTTTAAAATCTTGTCTATGTCATCGCTAGGCACATTTTCAGACCATCCACGGTCCACCTCTGAGACACACTTGATGCTTGTGAACAGAAATGGTAGCATAGTGAGCATTATCGAGACCCATATATGGAGATGAGGTTGTAAAAAAGGTGAAATGTTCCTTTAAGGAACATTTCCCTAACAATAGGCCAGGGTTTGTGTATGTAACATATATTTTCTAACTGTCAGGATACACCGACCGGGGGACGATTAGAATTAGTGGAATTAATTTGAAACAGTTGAATATCCTCACAAGGCTTAGAAAGTGTGTGTGTGTGTGTGTGGTGTACTGTGACCAATATGTATTTCCATGCTGAGTCAGTGCGCTGCTTCTGTGGGGGCAATTAAGTGTCAGCACGTGTCCAATGATGTAACCACTCAAGTCCACAGATGAGGCTGTGCTTTTCTGTCTACAGTACAGCGATTCTCAACCCTTTTCATTTCAGTTTTATGATTTTTTACTCCAATCTATGCTGTAAAATCCTCAGTGGTAATTTAACTCAGAGTGTACAAATGGAACCAAATGGACCCTTACTACGTTTGGTTCCATTTGACTGTAACATACTCAGGCGGGACCCCTAGGGGTCCCCGGACCCCATGTTGAGAGTGTGTGTGTGTGTGTGAGTCCACGAAAGTAAATCTTTATTAATTAGTTTGGTCAATCCATCAATCAAGTCCACATAAAAAGAAAGACACAAAAGGAAGATGTAAAAAAAAAAATGCACAAAGGCTCCACCTTTGCAATCACTTTTCTTTTCTTCTGGTCCGTTGTCTGAAACCTGTTCTCTGTTGTCATCTATTGCTGTTGGTCATCATGGCTGCCAGTTCCCACCGGATGTCATGTGTGAGTTCAGACTGCTGCAGACCATACTGAATAACCGCTAGTTTGCATAACGTCTTCAGAGTAGGACTTAAGTCTAAGACGTACAGGTCATCAGTAGGCGTGTGTTCATTGAATCCTCCTCCAAGGATGATACGATCTCCCATCATGCAACAGCACATTACAGTCATCCTACGACATGGGCCGTTCCCCCCGGGCTCGACCGTCCTCCAGGAGAAGGTCTCTGTATTGAATTTCCACAGATCATTGAAGGTCCGTTCCCTGCTGTGGCCACCGAATATGTACAGCTCTCCGTTGTAGGCAAAGGCTGAATGACCGCAGCGTTCTTCTGGGAGAAGCTGTGGAGAAGGCGTGCTCAGCCAGCAGTTGGTCTCTGTGTCAAACACTCTGACGTTGTTGTTGTAGCTTCTGTGCTCTCCTTGCCCCCCGAACGCAAACATCTTTGTCCCAATGATGGTGGAAGAATGACATAACGAAACGGGCGGTGGAGAGCCTCTGGTGTTAATTAAAGACCAGACCATTGTGGAGGTGTCCAACACGTAGATGTCATTAGTGGTAGGAGTCAGATGGTTGTGTCCTCCAAAGATATACGTGACCTTCCCCAAGACACAGGCCGTGTGGCCGAACCTCTCCCCCGGAACGGTCCCAGTAACCTCAGGCTTGGACCATCCATGGGTGTCGACGTAAAATCCATAAAGCGTGTTGCAGTACAACTTTTTATAAGTGTACCCGCCCCAGATATAGACAACGTCTTCTATCAGCACAGCTGTGTGTCCGTAGCGCATGGAGGGGAACTCGGGGGGATGTTCCTCTCCTCTCCCGTTCGCCACTAGGGGCAACTTCATCCACTGCAAAGACACTGTGTTGAACATGTGCACGTCAATCTGGTCGATGTCGTCCATGTCTGCAGTGAACCCTCCAAAGGAGTACATCTTGTGACCCACTGCTACAGCAGCATGGAAGGCTCTCCTCGGACCTCCTTCCAGATGAAACGTCCAGTGCAACATCTGTACAGATCAACTCCAGTGTGAAATCTGATTAGTTGAGTGATGTGTTGTAAATTGCACGCTACTGCTTACATAGGTACAGAAGCACAAGAATCGAGCGAAGCATGGCCAATATGAGAAGTTTTGGCCAATATGAGTTTTGGCCAATCAGGGAAGCCAATGCCCTAATATGGCATGTAGGGGTGCAACAGTTAATCGAACTAATGTAACAAATGGGCATATCGGTCTGGTATTACATTTACCTTTTAATATAATGATGATTGTTGTTGCCAGACCCAAGGGGTCGGCCTACATGAGGCTTTGTACCTGTTTCGCCATACATGGGCATGCCCCCTTTGCCCTTAGGCCCCAGCCATAAAAGTCTGTCCCCCTTTCGTCCATATATGGGCATACACAGGCTGACACGTCATGTGAAGTCCGGCTTATAAAAGTCTATCCCCCTTTCGTCCATACATGTACATGGGCATAGACACAGGCTGACACGTCATGTGAAGTCTGGCTTAGCCGTGACGTAGTGCTCTGATCTTAGTACTTATTCTGGGTCTGGCAGAACCAGGTCTCCTGGTCTTGTTATAATGAATATAATGAATATAATGATGTCCCAGCAGGTCATGCTGACCTAATCAATCTATTTGGAAACCCTGGCTTGTGTCTCATATATATTCTCTATTAATCGCTTTCAATCGAGCATCTCTAATTTTCAAGACCTTCAAGCCCTATATACCTTATACGGTATATTTACCCCCACACCCACACGACCCTTGCACCCATCATGGTAATAACGCCTCTCACTGTCCACTCTGTAACCTATTTGTTCACAGAATGTCACTTCTCAACTTTTCAATTTTGAACAGCAGCCATTGTTTAACCCAAGACCTGAGGCCGAATTTACAAATGCCTTCTGAATCAGAAGTTCTCACACTTTCAAGATAAAAAAAAAAGGTGTTCAAAAAACAAGCTCACAGCGCGGCACTGTAAGCTTGTATATCTGCTATTTTTGAATAGCCAACGCAAAAATCTAAAATGACACGGATGCTTTTGCGGTTTTAATGTGTTAAGCCAGTGATTCTCCAACGATTTAATTTCAAGTACCCCAAACGTTTGACATGCATTAGGCCACGGACACATATTTGATACCATTTTCTATCTCTGGGACTCCAATCCACACTACAAGCTAACTAGTCCAAGAGTGTACAAATGGAACCAAATGGCCCCGTAACAGTCCATTTGGTTCCCGGAGTTACAGAGCTGTAACTTCTCAAGAATCCCTGGGACTGGGAGTCCTAGGACCTCACCTTGAGAACCACTGGTTTAAGCTAACAAGACTCCTCTGGATGAAAACACATTATTTTTTAAAGTTGTGTACTTTATCGTACCATTATTGTTTACAATCGATAGCGTGGGCATGAAAACGACATCAACCTATCACTTTCCTGTCCTAAACTGTGTACGTTTCTCAATTGGTTTGCTTGCAGTGATCCTAATCTAGATCATCAACACGCTTCTTTAAGAAAAGGGGGGAAAAAAAGAAGACAAAAAACCTGGTGTGGATTTGTTGATGCAGTGGACATGGTTGAGTGCTCTATCAGTCAGCCATCTTTGCTGTTTGCTTTTGCCCGTGTTCATAGTGGAATAATCAAAGACGTGACTTGAATCCCTGCCAAGACTGAGCCAGAACTCCATCATTCCTTGGCAGCGGTGGAAAGTAACTAAGTGCACTTACTCCATTACTGTGCTTATGTACAATTTGAAGGTACTTTTTCTTTACTTGAGCACGTCTATTTTTCACTACACTACATCTCAAAGGCAAATATTATACTTTTTACAAGTCATTACAATCATATGACAACTTAATTAAATTCAATTTCAGCTATTTTTTATAGATTCTTACAGCTTTTGTAAAAACGTGTGAAATGGGACATTCTGCATAATGAGCACTTTTACTTTAGGTACTGTAAGTAGCATATTTTGATGTTAACGATTTATTTGTACTTTTTACTCAAGTAACAATTTTAATACATACAGGACTTTTACCAGAGTATTTCTACATTGTAAAAATTTTACTTTTAAGTAAAAAATTTGGAGTACTTCTTGCTCCACTGTTTCTCTGTGTGAGCACGACGGTCCCAGGATAAATGCCCTTTTCAGAGCCTTGTAGGTGGTTTTTACTCAGGCTTTACTGATTGACAAATGAGCTTTACATGATTTACCTATTTCAGGTGGAAATTAAATGACAGTCATTCCAATTATAGCCAGGCAACAACAGTACCTTACTGTCTGAAGTGCTCTCTAATTGCAAAGAGCCATTTGGAAGCCACTCAAGTGTGATTTTCCTTATTTCTGCAAATAATCTGCCGCAGTGCCGCCTGTTTTGTTGATATTATAAGCATTATGTTCAGTTTAATTTCCTCAGTCAGGAGGAATGAAAATGATAACTAGAACTTGCACTTCATTGAAGTCCCAATTATGCCTGGTTAAACTATGTAAATAATGCAACCGGCATTTAAAAGCTCTCGGCTTCCTGAGGGGGAAAGCACCGTGGGCTCGCCTTCCTGCTGAATTAGATAATGGTTTAGTGTGTTATTCGATTTCGATGGGCTGCGCGAGCGGCTTTCGTTTGCCAATTTCATCAGTTTGAGTGTACTGGTTTTATGTGCTGCTAAACGGCCTGTCCAACAGCGCAGAGAACAATGGCCCTCTGAACTATGGGAGGCAGTGCTGGAAGAAGTGCTGCCATGCCACACAATGTAGATATACTCTGTTACAAGTAAAAGTCCTTGTATTCAAAATTTTACTTGAGTAAAAGGACCACAGTATTGGCATCAATATATATCGTCTCTGTAGGGTCTCTGTCCCAAACTTTTCAGGATTCAAATTCAAAAATAGCTAAAATAGCAGAACTACGAGCTTGTCGATCTGCTATTTTTGCAATTTTTGTGTGACACTGTAGTATGATCAAGTAGGTTGTTAAACTAGGTTATAGATTAATCAATTCATAGAGAACAACTGATTCTTGTAATGTTAGTTTAGTTGCATCCCCAGTATCAAGGCATATCTATTTGGGGATTTTAATAGCAGGTATAACGTGGACTATTTGTTGCATTCACTTATGGTTCATAATGCTGCCAATGGTGTTTTTTGAATTTGTCACAGTCCTCCATTCACAACGGTGACACTCACAGCACACATTTGGCTGTCGAAGTACTCCTAGTCAGCCAAGCAGCATCATTTCAACAGCTCTGCCTTGCCCCCTAGTTCGTACAAGTCCACTTGTTGGGGAAAAATAGAGGGATTGGTGTGTTAGCGGTGGTGTTGTAGGTTCTGTAACTCGCTGCTATGGTCTGTGTGGGGATTTACAGGATGTGGTTAGCCTGTTAAACCATTCAATCCGGGAACGCATCTGTGTCATTTTTTTTATTTTAGCTATAACCATAATTTTTTTATACTTTGGCTATTCAAAAATAGCAGATCTACAAGCTCATAACGCAGCACCGAGTGCCACGTTATGAGCTTGTAGATATGCTATTTTTGAAAACATATTGAACATTTGTGCAAATCTTTGAATACATATATATTTTTTACTCGAATCTTCTGGGGGTCCCTGGAAAAACATATTTTGATGGGGGTTGGTGGCCAAAACATATCATTCTGGGGGGTCCTTGACAAGAAAAAGTTGTTGCCATATGGCAACAATAGATTTGCAGGCTATGAGCTTGAAAATCTGCTATTTTTGAATTGTCAAAGACATCTTAAAATGACAGAGATGCGTTCCCGGGTTGAATGTGTTAAGTGTTCCGCAACGGAGGAGCGCTCTGCCAGACCATGCATGGTGGATGAAGGGGGGTGAGGCATGGTGGATGAAGGGGGTGAGGCATGGTGGATGAAGGGGGGTGAGGTGGCTCTCTTGGCCCGCTAGATCATCGCATCTTGAAGTTGTTTGATTTGTTTTGTAAAGCGACTTTGGGTACTATGAAAAGCGCTATCTAAGTATTATTATTATCTCCCGCAGATGTGTAGCCCTTCAGAAGAGTGCAATGAACCTGCCTTCCAGTTCCACTGTTGTGTGTTTCTGTAGGGACTGAGGAAACCCTGCAAAACGTGTCATACATATACATCAAGGTTCAAAATCAGTTTATTGTCACATCACAGGTTTACATATTATCTTCTGTCGGGTGGAAACCTCATGTCCAAAACTGTTACTTTTCAGGATTATTATTATTTTTTTTAGCAAAAGTAGCAGATCTACAAGCTCCAACGCGCCGCATTTTGAGCGTGTATATCTGCTACTTTTGATACTTTTGTGTGACACTGATCAAGTAGGCCATTAATTTAGGGAAAAACACAAAGTTAGAATATGGAAATAAGAGGTTTCTGCACGACAGCAACGGGGTATAGATACGTGGGTGATTTTTTTTTCATGCTCCATCATTTTATAGTATTCTGAGAAATGATAGAGGTAGAGTGAGAGCAGAAGCGAAAAAAAGAAAGAAACGCGGAATAGAAACTGGTCAAATAAACAAAAGAAGATAAATAAGGTGTTTCTGTGCAGTAGGTGAGCGTGGGTTCCTCCCAGTGATACATTTCTCTTCTCCCCAAAGTGATGTGGGAGTTATCCAATCACAGTGATGTGGGAGTTATCCAATCACAGTTCAGCATGAAGTGAGTGGCGGAGCCATTAGCATGGGGATGACCAGCTGTGGCTCTCTCTCCACTTGGCATGGATGAGCTGTTGGCCTGGTTTCACCTTGTGATTGATGCAAAGCCTCTCAATAATGTATAATACATGATGACCAGTTATCACTGCATCATGGAAAGGAAGGTGGGATTCTTTTTTGTTGTTGCTTTGGAACCTTTTGCATTCTGCAAATTGTGTGTGTGACACACACACACACACACACACACACACACACACACACACACACACACACACACACACACACACACACACACACACACAGATACATCTAAAACAAACTAATATTTTGATTATGGATTTTAGATTTTCATGAGCTGTATGCCATAATCATCAAGATTAAAACAACAAAAGGTTTGAAATGTTTCACTTCATGCTCAATGAATCTAGCATATATGAAAGTTTCACTTTTTAAATTATATTACGGAAGAAAATTAACTTCCAGTTCCACAATATTTATTTTTTCTTTTGATGGATCTGTATTATGTACTGTATATGTAATGCACCAAAAAACTGCCTCCACTAAATGCAATATACTGCCTTTATTATACTGGAACCTTTTCCAGTAAGCAGACTTGTTAGATGCTCTGTTAGACGGCCTCGAATACGTTTCCAGGCTGTTCCATTGGGTAGCTCCAATGTATGTGAAATAGCCCTTTCCCACTAAACCTCAGAGGTGGACGAAGTAGTCAACCCCAGTACTTGAGTAAGAGTACAGATACTCCTGGTAAAATGTACTCCACTACATGTAAAAATAGCTCAGTCAAAATGTTTCTCAAGAGTAAAAAAGTCATTGCTTTTAAATACACTTAAGTATTCAAAAGTACATGCTTTAAAAATACTTAAAATATATTTCTTATTTTTTATATCAATGAATTGCTGTAATATTTTCACAATGAATTTATAGGACCTTGTAACTCTTGTTTCAGATAAGTAACTCTCTGAAACCACCTGCACTGCATGCACTGATTGCATTGCTTGAAGCACTGCTTGCTTGTAGAACGACTAACTTAAAGCCTGCAGAAACACCTATGAAAACATAGTAATGACTGAGGAACCAGAACTAAATACTTTTACTCCTATACACCCATACAAGATGTAACAAAGAGGCGAGCGGAGGGGGAAGCCAGAAACACGGCTAGTGTGACAGCAGAAGTGTGGAAGAAAAAATAAACTGCCAACCTAAAAGTACTCAGTACTTTACAGCCTTCCTAGAAATGTACTTGAGTAAAAGTAAAATATTTGTCTTGGAAATGTACTACTCAAGTAAAGTACAGATCCTCAGAATCAGTAAGTACAGTACTCAAGTACATTTACTCTGTTACTGTCCACCACTTCTAAACCTTTACATTTGAAGAGGCACACATTGGCAATACTACCTTAAGTTTGAAGAGGCACACAGACATTAGCAATACTAGCTCTGGTATAATAGTTAGGTGGGTTCCTAACCTGTGTATCAGTTACTGTATCTCCTTCATGGTGTCATTGTCCTCATCCTGCCAATGACAGCAATGCACAGGCCTCTGTGTGGGATGAAGTGAGGCCTTTTCCCCACAAGCAGGACCAGTAGCAGCTGGCTGCTACCAGAGCACTGAATCACCAGTTTACCAGCACAGCACAGCACAGCCAGTGGTGTAAGAAGAACTCAGATCTTTTTTTTTAAAGTAGCAATACAACAACATAACTTAACACATTGTGTGCCAAAAACTGTCCGGACCGTTTTTGAAAAGCCATGCGTGGAGTGCCATAAACGGTTATAACCGTTTAGCAATTTTTTTCTTTTCTTTTTTTCTCCACAAGGGGCACCTTAGCGCAACTTTGGAATCACCCACGGTGCCTCTAATATGGAAGAGACAGATACGATATTATATCCATATTTTTTATATGAGATTAGATATCATCTGGGATTTTGGATATCATGTTGTGATGTGGCATATGTTGTCCTTTATTGCTTTTAATGCTTTTATTGCATTCAAGTGAAGTGATGTCATATTATGAACTTACCAGACTGTTCCAGCTGTTCTATTATTTACCTTTACCTTATTGTATCGACAAAATATATTACAGTTGAGTTAGTTTGCCTTACAGGCCCATTTGGTTACACTTGTAGATTTTGTACCCTCTCAGAGTTAAATCAAGACTGAAGGTTTGAGTGT
>NC_139962.1:22574148-22941648 GCF_963454915.1 Gymnoscopelus microlampas
TTTGTGTGAGTAACTGAATGTGAAGGAGACGATCCAAGTGCTTTAGTAATGACACACGGCTGAGCTGTTAATAGAAGTGTGTGGAAAGCTCATGGCTGGAAGGACAGTGTGTCAGTCCGTGGGGCTGCTGGCACCATCATGACATTTTAGTTGGCCACTAACCACTTAAAGCCTCTATAGTTTGTGTGCATGATTTTGGTGTTATGATTATTGCTATAAAGCGTTATGAGTATTTATGAGTTGTGTTATAACCCTCTATTATACGTTATAAGTAGATTATAGTGCATTACCATAAAGCATTATAGAGACAGGATGTAGACACAGGATCTGCAAGATCACAACACTCTTGGAGGTCCATTTGGTTCCTGACTATCAATCATTCAGCTGGGGACCCCCCCCCACACACACACACACACACACACACAGTATGCACATTTTTTTACAGGTCATCATGGAAACTAATTAATTATTACTGCGTACGTATGGCACTGATGTGCACAAGCGGTGCACGTCTGAACAACAAACACGATTAGAAGCGTTCCCGAGAGTCATCACTTCTTTACAGCGCTCTTCCAAACCCTTTTTAATTGAACCTGAAATAACCACAACAAAAACCTAAATAAAACATTGAACCATACAGAGACCTGTGGGAATGAACTGTGAGCCATGTGATCACAGGTGTTCACTCTCACACACACACACACACACACACACACACACACACACACACACACACACACACACACACACACACACACACACACACACACACACACACGTCGTCTCTGTGTTATCATTTCAGAAGCATTTATTACACTGTCGGGTGGTTACTGTTGTTAGTACTTTTCATTGGTTCAACATTTATAAAACACACTGACACACTTAACCACTCACAACGCATCACACACAGCGTTGTGAGCTATATGGAGATATGAGGTTTCTGCCTGACAGCGGCAGTGAAAAGAGGAGCTTTGAGCTGCCAGGAATCACAGAGTCATAGTCAGAGAGGTATAGTCAGAGAGGTATAGTCAGAGAGCTATAGTCAGAGAGCTATAGTCAGAGAGGTATAGTCAGAGAGGTATAGTCAGAGAGGTATAGTCAGAGAGGCATACAGGCATAGTCAGTGCCAGAACCATACTCAGAGTCAATTCATATTCATAGTCAATTGGCTATTTTCGACTACAAGAACTACAGTACAGTAAGTGAACCGTGCCGTGAAACCCATTTCATGGGTTCTGGATTTGTTTCCATTCGCTACGACTCAGTTTCATATGCTGTAAGGTTCTCAGAAGTTAATTTGGGCTCAGGAGTACTAAACCTGAGTTCTATTTAAAATGTTTTCCTAATATACTTATTTTATACTTTTTCTTTTATGTTATACCGTACTTCCCCCTTCAGGGTTGGTTCTGATTAGAAAGGTTAAGTAAACAATAACATATTGTGAACTTTCAGGTTATAGAAGGTTCTGGATTGTGTGTGTGTGTGTGTGTGTGTGTGTGTGTGTGTGTGTGTGTGTGTGTGTGTGTGTGTGTGTGTGTGTGTGTGTGTGTGTGTGTGTGTGTGTGTGTGTGTGTGTGTGTGTGTGTGTGTGTGTGTGTGTGTGTGTGTGTGTGTGTGTGTGTTTGGAGGGAATGTCTCTCATACACGCGCACACACAGACAGTTGAAGCCGTTCACTGGAACCACAGTCTGGTGCTGGGGGCTGGTCCACTACAGCAGCTCTGTTGGAGCGGGTCGAGGTCCAGTGTCTAACCGGAGATAAGGGCCCGAAGCGAGTTAAGCTAGGATGGAACGATGCTCATTCAACTCATGTAGCTTTAATGGACGGTCCAGGGAATCTAAAATCAGCAACCATCCAATGGAATGGAAGGCTCACTTCTCTCCTCTTTTCGTGTTCCACTGGCTGCATCCATGTGTCCTGCATGTCCACCACGCCCCGGTTCTGATGGGAGCTCTCGGCTGTCTCACATGTGTCACCTCTCACCACTGCCTCTCTACCCACCAAGACAGTGGTTCTCAAACTTTTTCATGTCAAGGACTCACAAATGAATATATATTTGGCCACGGACCCCCATCTGAAGGGTCAAAACCCGAGGAAGGTCTACACCAGGGGTCTTCAACAGGGGGTCCGGGACCCCTAGGGGGTCCTCAGAGTTACTACAGGGGGTCCGCCAAATCTTTGTGTGATAGATTTTTTTTTTTTACTTTAACCACTTGAACCCTAGTATCCCTTTTCTGAGGAGAACTTTAGCCAAAAATAGCAGATCCACAAGCTCACAACGCCTCGCACTGCGAGGCGTTGTGAGCTTGTAGATCGGCTGTTTTTGCCAAAGAGTTATAGGTGTGTAGAGGGAAAAAAGAGCAGCAAAAGTGTATCTGAAACACAATTTTATACAATATAGAGGGGGTCCCTGCTTCATCTCTCTCTCAGCTAGGGGGTCCTTGGCCTGAAAACGTTGAAGACCCCTGGTCTACACAACCGAAACGTTGTTATATTAAATAAAACTTCTCTTGAACGTGCAAGTGGCAGTGTGCGGGTATATCTTTCCAGATTGATTTGCTATTGGTAAATGGCAGATCTACAAGCTCACAATGAGCTCGTAGGTCGGTCGCTATTTTCAAATAGTCGATTTACACATATAGAATTAAGAGGTTAAATTGACTGTGATGCTTTATTAACTCATTTTGCTGGGGACCCCCTGGAACCTCCTCAAGGACCCTTGGGGGGTTCCTGGACCCCACTATGAGAACACCCACTAAGCTACAGCGATAGTAGCTTAGTGGCTAGAGAGGCAGTATGGTAATGAGAAGGTCGCTGGTTCACCTCCCGGCCTTGGTCTGTGCCGACGTGTCCCTGAGCATGACCAGGGGTTGACACTAAGGTCTCAGAGGCACTTGCCCGTACAGGTCATGTTCTACTTGCCCAACGGTCATACCCATGTGCCTGAAAAGTAAATTGTGATAGGTAAAATTACCGTTAATTTTAACACTTTTTTTTTTTTTTTTTTTTTTTACTTCTGTGCGATATGGACATACTTGAATATTAATGCCAAATATCTGAATAGCCATACAATATGACTTATTTTAAATTCCACAGACATATTGTGTTGTGTTTATGCAAACTAAAGACAGTTGCTTCCCCACTAAAACACACTTGCCCGTCAGGCAACCTGAAAGCATTTTATTTACTTGCCACGGGCAGTCGGGCAACCGTTAGTGTCAACCCCCTGATGACACTTAACCCCTAACAGCCAAGGGTAAAAGTCAATGGTAATCCTGCTCAGTTCAGCCCAGCAGGACAAGTCAGAAACCATGGCCTAGTTATGATTCAGTAGCTGCACAGGTAAAATAGATCATGATATAAATAGATCACAGAAAATGGATCATAGTATCAATGTTAACCCTTTAAGAACGGGAATGAATCTGTGTCATTTTTTTTATTTTCTTTGGCTATTCAAAAATAGCAGATATACAAGCCCATAGCGCTGCACTGCGTGCCACGCTATGAGCTTGTTGATCTGTATTTTTTTTAAATCGTGAACATTTGCAAATCTTTCAATATACATATTTCTAAAGTGAACATTTGTAACTGAAATGTTTGCTTCTGGGGGTCCCTGGAACAAAATAATTTACAAATGTAACTGTTCGCTTTAAAAATATATATATTCAAAGATTTGCACAAGTTTTCAAAAAAAAAAAAAAAAAATCAGATCTGCAAGCTCATAACGAGGCACTCGGTGCCGCGCTATGAGCTTGTATATCTGCTATTTTTGAATAGCCAATGAAATCTTAAAATGACACAGATGCGTTCCCGATTTTAAAGGGTTAAAAATGCCTCTTCTGGGACCAATTAGCTCTTCTCTTGTTAGTCTGTGAAAACCATTTAGGAACCTCGTGTCACTGTGTGGTTTCAGAGGAGTGATTTCTAGCAGTTTATTTTAGTTTCAGGACCAAATGTCTTTAATGTATACTTTCTGTTCCAATATCGGATATTGACAAAGGCTTCGTCAGTGTTCTTTGTGGAGAAACGCGTATGTTGAGCGTTCGCCGGCCTTCCTCGCTTTTCCCTAAACAAAAGTACCTGAAGGACATTATGTGAGAAAAAGAACCTTTCTAGACAGTGCACCCAGCAGGACACTACCAGAGGTGGAAAAAGTACTCAAATTCTTTACGTACTGTAAGTAAAAGTATCAATACTGCAATGTAGAAATACTCTGTTACAAGTAAAAGTCCGGAATTCAAAATTTACTTGAGTAAAAGTACAAAAGGATTGGCAACAAAATGTACTTAAAGTACCAAAAGTAGAAAGTACTCATTATGCAGAATGTCCCATTTCACAACTTACAATATATAAAAGTCTTTTGAAAATGGCAGATCTACAAGCTCATAATGCGTCACATCGCGACGCATTGTGAGCTTGTAGATCGGCTATTTTCAAATGGTAAAGTAAAAAATCCTCAAAATTGTACTTAAGTACAGTACTTGAGTAAATGTACTTAGTTACTGTACACCACTGGACACTACTACTGTATAATAAGTACTAAGTTTGAGTTTCGCTCGCACGTCTTGGAACTCGCTGTGTTTCTTTGTACAAGCGAATTGGTTTTGAAACCAATACGATGATGTGTTTCCAGCGGTCCCGTCCCGGGGCCAATGCGTAGTGTTGGACAGAAAGCCGGTGTCATACGATGAGGCCGGTTCGTGTTTTCATGGTCAGATGAGCCTCCTCACCGCAGGGCTGAGTTGGCTTTGAAGAGGCAAAGGGCATTTTTAACAACTTTTTCAACCTGGTATCCTGGTAACGGTCTTAAAATATTCACACGTTTTCGTGTTTTTGTGTGGATCTCGAGATCCACATGGGGATACGGCGCGGCTTCAATGTGGATCCTGTACTTCAGTGGTTCTCAGCCAGTGGTCCGGCGACCACCAGTGGTCCTTGAAGGGATTCCAGGTGGTCCCCAGCTAAATGATGGAGAGTTGGTAACCAAATGGACCCTTTATTTAGATATCTAACTCTTGAGAGCGTAAAATGAAACCAAATGGACCCTAACGGGTCCATTTGGTTTCATTTTACGCCCTCAAGAGTTAAATGATTGTTAAACATCTGCATTACTTAATTTACAATACGTCTACACAATTAGAGAATGTAGAATAATTGTTATGTTGATCAACGCTTGCCTGTAAACTCTCCTAATGGCACCACATCAATACAGCATGGAATTGTGGACAAAATCTTGTTCAACGATAACACAATATTCAAGGTCTTGAGTCTGAGAGGCTAAATCTCATCAAATGGTGGTCCGTGGCTCAAATCCCGAATGAATAATGGAGCTTGATATGAAAAGGGCTGAAAACCACTGCTGTACTTCATGGCTTCAAGTTAAATATTTCAAAAAGTATAAAACGTGAAAAAACTACCAAGTAGTGTGTCTGTATAAAAGCTGACTTAAGGGCAGACTGAGCCTATCTGCTGGAAACCGTCGATGTGTAAGCTGGACCACTACTGTGTCCCGGAGCACCTCTACCACCAGCCAATCAGGGTTGAGGGCCGTGGTGGAAAGTAACTAAGTACATTTACTCAAGTACTATAGTTTAGTACAATGTTTTTTAGACAATTTTCATGATATTTCTAGTTACTCGTTCCTTTGCAGATTTAGATTATCGATACAATATACAAAATGTGCATCATTTGCTTACACTGCGTCGTCGTGTTGTGAGCTTGTAGATCTGCTAATAGATCTGATTAGATCTACTATTTTGGAAAATGCACTTACATGTATCTTACATCAAGTACTTTCACTTGATGTAAGATGAATCTGTGTATTTTGATGTCAATACTTTTGTATTTTACACATTTTGTATATAGGACGTATTTTTATATTGTGCTATTGCTAGTGCTTTTACTTAAGTAAAACAAATCAGAGTACTTCTTCCACCACTGGTTGAGGGCTGCTCTACATCGGGCCAGCCAGGGTTGAGGGCTGCTCTTGGATTAGGATTAAGGGCTGTGTTACTGTAACTATGCCTGGGCATTCCCAGCAGATCCCTCTCAATCTATTGATCCATACCCCAGATCCTGTTCTGTCCTCTTCCCTTTGGCTATTTCCGTAGCCTGCATATCTCTCACTCAGATCAATAGACAATATTACACATGTGCTGTATTGGCATGAAGTATTTATTGCGAAAGCAAAGCCAACAAAATGAATGTACACATTCAAGTGACAATAGCCGAAAGGCTTGCAATGATATTGTAACATTTGCCTCTCTATGTCATTTGTGCTGTGTGATGTACATTGTGGTGACTAATCTGACTATAGCATGTCTGTCTGTATTAGTACATTTTTCACACGCACGCGCATACACAAACACGCACGCACGCACGCACGCACGCACGCACGCACGCACGCACGCACGCACGCACGCACGCACGCACACACACACACACACACACACACACACACACACACACACACACACACACACACACACACACACACACACACACACACACACACACACACACACACACACACTAGGCCATATCGTATAGCATCCATTGTGTGGTTCATGCTATACATTTCCACAGTGCAGTAGAATATGCCTTCAGGCTCATCATTATCCTGCATCAAAGGCGTGTGTTAGTAGACCGTATGAGAGTAAAGCCTCACATATCTGCCTCTAGCTATGAACTAAAAGCAATAAAACATGGTAGAATAAGTCAGGACTGTGCATTATACAAACCATAGCTACACTGTAAAATCCTGACTGTCCTCGAATTTGCACATTTATGTTTTTCAAAAGACATATAATAAATGTTCTTACAAGCTACGTTCTTAACTTAACTTGCAAACATAATGTGCTTTTCTGTCACACCATTTCAGAAAGGTAATGCACATTATGCATCGTATATGTCGGGTGGAAACCTCATTATGTCCAAAAAATTTTCAGGATTAAAATTCAAAGCCATTTTGTGATGCATGCATGGACCATAGTTGTGTTCTTGCCGAAAGATATATTTTAGCATAATGTACAGTATGTACAGTATGTAGATGTTATGTGTGTGTGTGTGTGTGTGTGTGTGTGTGTGTGTGTGTGTGTGTGTGTGTGTGTGTTTGTGTGTGTGGGAGTTTGGGGTCACTCTCTCCAGCACGACCCTCCTGATTCCAGCCAAGTGTGTCAGTGGTTCGGACAATTCTGTGTCTACCAGTGGTGGAAAGTAACTAAGTACATTTGTACACACACAAAAGTTTGAAGCTTTTATTTTGTTACCTTATAAGTATACTTTGGATGTCCATACTTATACTTGAGTCAAATTTGAATACAGGACTAATACCCTAACCCTAGTTTCTACAAATCATCAGTCTGTCACGCTCTTCCTTAACCTGTGCTCTTTGCATGGCGTCTCTCTAGGTTTATCGTATCTGGCATTGAAACAATAAGTGCTCCTCCTAAAAATAGTCTTCTGCATGTTGTTCAGACTACAGTATGACCCTGGACACTAACACAGTCAGTGAAGACACAAGCTTGTGACGTAAACAAAAGACGGGTTTATGAATGTGCATGAATGGCCATGCTAGGAAACATTTAAATACCCTAATACCCTAATACCCTAATATATTTGCCTTTAACCACTTCAGTTTTCTGTTATGCTGGGGTTTATGTGGTTAAAGTTGTAGTAGAGTTGGGTGTTGAATGTGTTGGGACTGGAGGATATATTTGCCTTTAATCCATTCAATCCGGGAACGCAACTGTGTCATTGTTGATTTTAGCTATTACCATTGTTTTTTTACTTTGGCTATTCAAAAATAGCAGATCTACAAGCTCATCGCTACAAGCTTTTAGAGCTGCTATTTTTGAAAAATCTTCAAAATGTGTGCAAATCTTTGAATGTATATTTTTTGTAAAATATTTTGTTCCAGGAACCTTCAGAAGCAAACATTTGAGTTAGAATTGTCCGCTTTAAAAATATATATTCAAAGATTTGCAAAAATGTTCAATATTTTTCAAAAATAGCAGATCTACAAGCTGCCGTGCTATGAGCTTGTATATCTGCTATTTTTTAATAGCCAAAGAAATCTTAAATGACACAGATGTGTTTCCGGTCTTAATGGATTAAACTGTAGTAGAGTGGGTGTTGAACAAGGTGGGAGGATATTTGCCTTTAAACTGTAGTAGAGTAGGTGTTGACAGCTTGACGGATGGCCGGTAGTGTGCAAAATGCTGCTCTTCACTCCCATTGCTGTCAACATGCCAGACCGCTACCAGTCCTTGACTCAGCCGCAGCCTGGAGCTAGCGCTCACCCACTGCCCAAATATCAGCTGGACCCACTGCAGTGGGTCCAGTTGTAGTTGGAAAGACCTTTTTTTTCTTCTTTTTAAATCTACATTTTATTCAGTTTTTATTTTTTCTTCTTTTTTTTTTAATATTGAAAAGTAGTTACAGTAGAGATACAGGAAAGATGGGATGACTGGTCCTGAGACAAATTGTGATGTTGCGAGCATTGCAAATGGTTATTGTGTCGTTAGTGTGAGCCTGATCCCCAGCATCAGTGCAAATTAGTACAAAGTAGCAAATTAACGTTTCTGTTGTATATGATGTCAGAGCAGAGGTTGCTCAGTGAGAGACAGAGGGAGGGGGAGAGAGAGCATGCAAAGGAGGGAGAGCGAGAGAGCCTATTTCACCCACGCAATAACCCGGGCAATGCTGGGTACCGACAATCAGACATGCTGATCGACACGTTGTCAGCTTGTGTGTGTATATATACTGTATATAAAAATAATACCGTACATACAGCATACATCTTTTTTGCAAATCAGGGTTACATACAGGACATGGAGGTAAAGTTTGTCAGCCAGGGAGCGAGTGCTGGTGGATTGTCACTGCGTCTTGCTGTACTGTAGCGTACTCTTCACCCCGGTA
Source organism: Gymnoscopelus microlampas (assembly GCF_963454915.1). Lineage (NCBI taxonomy): Eukaryota > Metazoa > Chordata > Actinopteri > Myctophiformes > Myctophidae > Gymnoscopelus > Gymnoscopelus microlampas. The sequence continues at coordinate 22,583,068 of NC_139962.1, forward strand.
CGTGAACACATCTCACACGGTCGCTACATTCTGTGCATCCCTATCAGTTCAGAGGTCATTAGCACAGATGAGAGGCCGTCTGTGTACTTCCACCCCGGACCACCCTGACCCGCACCCTGACCCTGTCACCTTTTGACCCCTGGCAGAGAAGGACTCTGTGTTCTGATTGGCCCTAGACAGGAGGGGTTCTGTTTGCGAGGTTTCTCAAGGCCAAGGCACCCTACAACCCCCCCAGCCCCTCCTGTCTCTTATTCTCTCTGACTGAATCACAGCAGTGTAAGCCACTGGTTGGTTTTGTTTTATTGACACAAATAACGTTTGTGTCTCCAGTTTGACCATTGCCAATTTAGGGAATTAGCTATTGTATTGTATTGTTCTCGCGTTAATAAAAATGTAAATATATTATTTTCTTCTGCCTAATGATGATGTCACTGGTAAGGCGGGTTTCTGAAGTGTCCACAACCCTCCTATGAAACACAGACTGAGTAGAAAAAAATGGTCCATTTTATCGTGAGCATTAGTGAGGGCCAATCATATGAAGAGAGGTTGAAAATAGGTGAAGTCGTCATTTAAGGAAAGAGTTTAAAGGTTTGATAAGTGTTTGTAGCACCTTGCACAAGCATCCACAGCTGTGTTGTGAAGTGCTGTGTTTGAGTAGTGTATTACACTGCTGTCCTATCAGATATTTATGGTTCTCTCTCTGTCTCTCTCTGTCTGTCTGTCTGTCTGTCTGTCTGTCTGTCTGTCTGTCTGTCTGTCTGTCTGTCTGTCTGTCTCTGTCTGTCTCTGTCTGTCTCTCTGTCTGTCTCTCTGTCTCTCTGACTGTCTCTCTCACTCTGTCTCTCTCTGTCTCTGTCTGTCTGTCTGTCTGTCTGTCTGTCTGTCTGTCTGTCTGTCTCTCTCTCTGTCTCTCTCTCTGTCTCTGTCTCTGTCTCTATGTCTCTCTGTCTCTCTGACTGTCTCTCTCCCACTCACTCTCTGTCTCTGACTGTCTCTCTCCCTCTCACACTCTGTCTCTCTCTGTCTGTCTGTCTCTCTGTCTCTCTCTCTGTCTCTCTCTGTCTGTCTGTCTCTCTCTCTTGCTCTCTCGCTCTCGCTCTCTCTCGCTCTCTCTCTGTGTGATGCTGGTTAGCGGGTGACCTTGGGAGAGGTCAGCTCACATCTCTCTTCCAGCAGCTGTCTCATTTATCACAGTCAACAAGTTTCACCAGCGAGTGCAAGACTAATGCTGAGTTTATGTGTATACCACTGGTTCTCAAAGTTGGGGTCTGGGGACCCCCAGAGGTCCTTGAGGGGGTTCCAGGGGGTCCCCCAGTAAAAATTAGTTAATACAGCATCAAAGTCAATTTAACCACTTTAACCTTAGTTAATTCATTACTTTGCTGTACAAAAATGGCAGATCTACAAGCTCACAATGTGTCTCATCTGCTTGTAGATCAGCTATTTTAGAACATTTTTGAAAGATCTAGATGGGGGTCCGCCAAATACATCAATCAATTTAAGGTCCTTGACGTGAAAATGTTTCAGAACCACTGATCTATATTAACCTCCATCTCTCTCTTTCTCTCTCTACCTCTCTCTCTGTACCTCTTTCTTTCTCTCTCTCCACCACTCCATCCACTGCCTCTAGGTGTAGTTGTCCCCCCCACCACACCTCCCGCCAAGATGGTGGCGTTGTCCCTGAAGATCTGCGTGCGCCAGTGCAACGTGGTGAAGACCATGCAGTTTGAGCCCTCCACGGCCGTCTACGACGCATGCCGCATCATCAGAGAGAGGGTCCCCGAGGCGCAGGCCGGACAGGGTACGACAACCATGCACTTTACACACATATACCTCCAGTGGTGGAAAGTAACTAAGTACATTTACTTAAGTACTGCACTTAAGTACAATATTGGGGTATTTGTACTTTACTTGATTTGTTATTTTCAATTTCCAATACGTTTTTTTCCTACATTGCAGTATTGATACTTTTACTTAAGTAAAACAATTGGGTACTTTTTCCACCACTGTGTACCCCATGACAGTAATCCTCCTTTTATACTCTGTCAGCGTTGAGTGACGAAAATAGAAATACAAGCTCACAATGTGTCGTGTTGGACAAAACAGGATCACCCAGGGGTCTGGACTTGGCCCTGTCCTTTTTTCCCTTTACCTCAAATCTCTTTGCTGAAAATAGCTGATAGTACTAGTACTAATAGCTCTCAAACGTGTTGCGTGCTTGTAGATCGGTTATTTTCAGCACACAACATCGCCACTGTGCACTGTGCACATGTCGTTGCAGTCGGGTAGAAACCTTGTATGTCCAAAACATATTATTTTAAAAACATTTAAAAAGTAGTGGAAAGCTTGTAGATCTGCTATTTTCACTACTTTTGTGCTTCACTTGTATGATGAAGTAGGGTATTATTTTACGAAGAAACATAAAACGTTTAAATACAGAGATACGCGTATGTGTACATGATGGGTTTGAAAGTGATCGATCATACTAAAAGCAGCAAAAGTAGCAGATCCGCAACCTCGAAACGCGGCACGTGAATCCTGAAAAGTAACAGGTTTGGACATATAAGGTTTCCACCCGACAGAGACGAGATGAGGATTACCTTTTATTAATCCCTGTGGAGACGTTCTGACTGAGTGACTTCTAATCAAATCTATTCAAGGAGGACATTCTTCATGGTCATTTCAAAAATGTTGTTTTGTGCACACTTTTGTTTACACAGCGTCAGACTACGGTTTGTTCCTCTCTGATGAAGACCCCAGGAAAGGCATCTGGCTGGAGTCTGGCAGGACCCTCGACTACTACATGCTCCGCAACGGGGTAAATACACACATACTTTTGTTTTTTATTAATAAATCACACCCTGTGTGAAGGTAGCGGCGCCTTTGATACATTTTGTCATCGATATGTGTTTATAATGTGTTTATAGCCATGTGTCACGTGAAGCTTGACCAATCACTTTGTTAACGGGTCTGACCAATCAGAACGTTGACGGGTCTGACCAATCAGAGCGTTGACGGGTCTGACCAATCAGAGCGTTGACGGGTCTGACCAATCAGAGCGTTGACGGTGAACACGGACAAAGTCAGGTATAGAGAAAAAGAAAAAAATAAATTGCTAAATGAAGGGCGCCTCATGCATTAGAAGGACAAGATTAGTCACCAGAAGCAAGAACGTGAAAGGGGCATATAGGAGGGGAGGGGGGGGGGGGGAGCAAGAGTAGACGTTAAAATGAACCACAATGAACTCACACAAAAATTATATTATTATAAAGTAAAATACATTTCTCTCAAGTACCCCTGTAGTACCTCTGTGTACATGTAACCTCATTTGAGAAACACTGCTAGATCGGTTGCAATAACGTTTTATTCATTCAGTTAGCAGCTTTAAGTGTACTGTATGTGTGTTGCAGCATAATGCCAGTGTGTGTGTTCTATAATGAGAAGGCAGCTAACCACGACAGATAATGTGCGACAGTTTCTCTGGAGGGGGGCTGTGTGAATAACATTGACCTGGCCAGTCTCATTAGCGGCACATGTCAAACAGTTCAACATGTGCACATAATATGCGCACGTGCATGGACACAGGCATGCATACACTGTGACCTTTTTGATAGACGTGACAGATGACACACACATACTATAAGCACACATGTCTACAGGATTGGTATACTAATGTTTAAGCAAGTCTAATGCTGCATTCATGCTGGCAGCTACAAAGCTATTAGTCTACCATTAATGGAAAAAATTGATTCATGTAAAAATTGCGATTCATATTATCAACGATTCAACTGCAGCTACAAAACGACCCCAGTCTACATATCGTTGCTGTCGCTCAGTACTTTTTATGTTTCACCGTAAAGAATGCCCTACTTCGTCATACAAGAGTGTCTCTTGTGAAAATAGACGATCTACAAGCTCATGTGACTGATTTAGGCCCCAGTCAGAATATCTCTGTGGTTGATGGTAGTGAGGCGCCAGAAGATAGACTGTTTAATCACTTATTAACCCATTAAGACCTGAGGCCGATTCTACACATTTCTTCCAAATCAGTAGTTCTCACACTTTCAATATTTTTCAAAAATGTTCAAAAATAGCATTTGGCTATTTTTTTATAGCCAAATGCAAAAATCTAAAATGATGCTTTCCCGGTTTTAATGGGTTAAACCTATATATGGGGACCCACAGAGCTCTATACTATGTATGCTCCATCTTTCATTCATTCATTCATTGTCAGGACATCCTGGAATACAAGAAGAAACAGAGACCTCAGAAGATCAAGATGTTGGATGGGGCCGTTAAAACCATCATGGTGGACGACTCCAAAACAGTGGGCGAGCTGCTGGTCACCATATGCAGCAGAATAGGTACAGTATGCATTGATAATTGTGTTATTAAGGGGCGATCGGTTGGTGCAGGGGTAAAGTACCTGCCCACCACCGAGTCTAGGGGTTCGAATAGGGGTCCGCAGGCCCCCTATTGGGGATCCTTGCTCTGTTGTTCCTTTACATAACAGCAGGCATCGCTCACATCTAAAGCTCTGGGATTTAAAGTTATCGCATAATATCTAATCAGGTGTGGCTGATAAGTGTCTAATCTGAATAATAAGAGGCTGGAACAGAAGTGTCTGCATCAAAGCCACTCATCCTTTGCCGCAGGACAAAACATGTTGAGATACCAGCGGGATTCAATTAGGCTAATTGAATAATTGAGAATAATTGAGAAGCTCATTTTTTGTATATAATTAACAACAAATAAACTAACCACATTATTTTATCACACAACTGTGATAAAATAATCTACAAGCATCGTGGTGCGTTCTGACCTCAGCTATTTTCACTATATTTTCAAAGTTTTGGAAACTTTTCGCTTATAATGACATGCCCAAGATAGGGATTGATTATTAATGAATTAATCTTTTTTATTTTATTTTATAAGTTATATTCAATGAACATTATTACTTGGATTAACTGCTGCACCGCTGTGATGTGCAGGTATCACCAACTACGAGGAGTATTCTCTGATCCAGGAATTGGTGGAGGAGAAGAGGGACGACGGCATGGGGACGCTGAAGAAGGACCGGACGCTGGACAGGACACGCGACGAGAGGAAGATGGAGAAGCTCAAAGCCAAACTGCACACAGACGATGAGTGTGAGTTCACCAAACCAAAACCACTGCTTCCCAAACAGTGGGTCGGACCCATTTTTATGGGTCGCGAGTAAAACATTTTCTTTCACCCATTAAAACCGGGAAAGCATCTGTGTCATTTTAGACTTTCGCAATTTTTTTCAGAAAACTCTTAGGATTTAGAACAGTGATTTAGAATAGTCGTTCTCAAAAATAGCATATTTACTCACTCGCAGCGCGTCACTTCGTACCGCGCTGCAAGCTTGTACATCTGCTATTTTTTTTTTTTTTTTATCTTGAAAGTGTTTTTATTTAACACAAATCTTCTCTTCTGGGGGTCCCTGGCACAAAAAAATGTTAGAGAACTACTGATTTAGAAGGCATTTGTAGAATCGGCCTGAGGTCTTTGGGTTAATAAATCGAGCCCCAATTAGGCTGGGATACTGGCAAGATGAACGCACATGAACGGTTGTGTTGAAGTGATGGTGGTTTATTGTCTAGTATTTCTAAATGTTGAGGTGCCATAGAGCATCGCAGTTCCGCCACTTCCTGGTGCCGGAAGTAAATACTCGATGCATTTTTCCCATTGACTTTTCCAAAAATATTTATATCAATCAATTTAAGCCTAGAATCAAGCTATCCAGGATAGCGGTGAATCATGACCATAAAACCTTTTTTTCTGTGATTTTTATTTTATTTTATATTTAATGATATGATATACTATATTTAATAAATACCCTTTGTTTTGCCGTTTTCAAAAAAGTTTTTTCACAGAATCAAACGTTTTATGGTCATGATTCACCGCTATCCTGGATAGCTTGATTCTAGGCTTAAATTAATTTATATAAATATTTTTGTAAAAGTCAATGGGAAAAATGCATTGAGTATTTACTTCCGGCACCAGGAAGTGGGCGGGAACTGCGACGCTCTATAGCGGGCTGAGGCGTATACAAATTACATTTAAAAATGTGGGTGGTATCAGATTGCCGATTAATTACACTACATGTAGACCAATACCGATGTTTCAATGCAAGTTGAAGTTCAAATATACTGTATGTATGATACATGACATAAAAAAGGCTGTGTATATTATACATTAAATCTTTTGGCGGGGGGTAGAATCTTTCATCTAGCAGTCATTTGGCCGGTAAGCTAGATGGTTAATTTCAGACCCTGAGGACACAGCATCTATTTTTAATGGTGTTTATATAGGCTGGAAGTGTTGTCTGTCTTCATTCAGGGCCATTTGAGAGTGCTTAGTCCCGAGCAAGACACTTAACCCTGAGTCAGAAGAGACCATTTCCATCACTTACCACTTAGTTTCCTTTCTGCTGAAAGCTTCAGTGTGCTTAACATCATTTGGAATTCCATGTTCTACTTTGAAGTGCACTCTAATATTAGACCGAGTATTTTAATTATTTTGTGAACAGATAGTTGTACTGTGGAGCCTGAATTTGAATTCCTTATTAGTCCAGAGCTGATGGACAACCAACGGATAGCTGGACCTGATACCAGATTCAAACTCCCTCAATTCTAGAAGCCGTTGAATGAAAGTCCATGTTTTCTTCACCTCAGTGTAAATGGGGCCTTTAGTCTGATGACTGTAGCATGTGACCCAGAGCCATGCAATGAGAGAGTGGTGACAATGGAAGTCCAAAATGCTTGATCGTCACATGAATCACAAGCCCATGAACAGAGTGAATATGAATCCATCCATCGTTGCTGTGGACATTTTTACTGTCCCGTTGACACCATATCGGACCCTCTTGAGAACTGACAAACCATGTATTCTGTTCACCGGTTTGTTCAGGGGTCTCTCCAGCTCTTTAGTAAGCAGAAAATGCATTTTCAGGTGTGGATACCAATGGTATCCACTCGGGAGAGAGAACTCATACAGGACACGGGGTAAACGAGTGGTATTGGAAGTGATGAAACAAAAAAAACATCAAGACAAAATTGGAAAACGGAACACTATAATTGTCGGGATCTCTCTCGTCATTTGTACACTCTCAGAGTTAAATGAACACTCAGGATGTTACTGTGTGTGTGTGTGTGTGTGTGTGTGTGTGTGTGTGTGTGTGTGTGTGTGTGTGTGTGTGTGTGTGTGTGTGTGTGTGTGTGTGTGTGTGTGTGTGTGTGTGTGTGTGTGTGTGTGTGTGTGTGTGTGTGTGTGTGTGTGTTTTCCAGTGAACTGGTTGGACCACAGCAGAACGTTTCGGGAGCAGGGCGTGGACGAGAGCGAGACGCTGCTCCTCAGACGAAAGTTCTTCTACTCGGATCAGAACGTAGACTCCCGTGACCCGGTGCAACTCAACCTGCTCTATGTACAGGTAAAGAACTACTTTTAAAGCTTCAATCTGTAGGATTTATGTCCCTACCCGTGGCCGTGGGTGACCACATTTCTGCTGCTCATCCAAAATGGAATCCCCACTCCCCAATTCCCTTTTTCCCTCTACACCAAATATTTTACCTGAAAACAGCCGATGTACAGGCTTGTAGATCGGTTATTTTCGCTGAATGTTCGTCCACAGAACAGGGACGCTAGGATTCAAGTTGTTTAAATAAGTTTAAGTCTTTAACACGTTTAGTGTATTGTCCTTCTCTACATTCACTTACTATAGAACCCACCACTAAAGCCATTGCCCGGCAGGTACCAAGGATGTGTCCAGGATGGTGAGACAGTGAGACACCCCAAGTAGGGCTGGGCAATCAGCCGGAAATACTGTATATTGAAACAGACATTTAGAACCTCTACCCGACTAAATTGTGTAGGTTAATCGAATATCGCAAAGCAGGGTTTATATTATATACAAATATTAACTTCTTATATACAGTATCAACAAAAAAATACTCTAATTGATTTTTTGGAATCAACTAAAACGATTAGTCTGATTGACCTTTTAACCCTGTATTAATAATTAGTTGTACAATGGTGGTGTACAAAAATGTCTCTCATTATAAAATGTCTTATCATTCCTACCACCAAGGCAAACCAGACACCGCAGACACAGCCGGCCAGGCCCGCTGCACATCATGTCACAGGCCAATTCAATCATGTATTGGTTGGAGGCCACGTTTTATGGTTTTATGAGGGGTGTTTTTTTTTATTTTTCATCGTCCCTTTGTTTTCCTTCTCGGAGAGAATGGCAGCGTAACAAGCATCGATACAAACCCTCCATTCACTCTCTGCTTTACCAATTTATTCCATTGTCCCTACATGTCACTAAGCAATTACCTAAACATGGAATGATGGATGGCTTTGGAGACGAGGTGTTCCTGCTCGTTTAGTGGGAGGGAGCGGGGGGGTACCTGTATGTCATTGAAGTTTTTTTTTCCCTTTGTCCTCTCTTTTAATAAAGAGTCTCCCTTAGCAGAAAAGAAAGTTTCCAGTCATTGCACTTCATTTGTACAGTATATCGTTGCTGTCGGATGGAAACCTTGTATGTCCAAAACTGATCCTTTTTTTATTATCATTTTACAAACATCTAAAAATAGTGGCAATAGCCAATCTACAAGCTCACAACACACCGCGATGAGCTGCCCTCTGGGTCATGGCCTCATCGGATGTGGCCTTTGACCTCTTGATGTACAAGATCCTTAACCTTAACTACACCACTTTACTACCTTACCTAAACATTTATTCATTAAACCACACCAAATCCATGCCGTAACCTAACTACATTAATTGTCTAACCTTAACTAAAATAATTGAATGAAACCACATTAAATTAAACCCATGAATAAATTTAACCATACAAACCGAGCCAAACCTTATCTGAAATTAATTAATTAAACCACGGCCAACCCGTGTTTAAGCAAAACCATACTAAAAGCAGAACTTAGGCCTAAGGTTAAGATTAGGATCTTAATTAAACCACACTGCTGCCATGTCTAGACATAACCATAGTAATAATACTAATACGTCTAAATTTAACCATACAATATTGTGCATCAGCTTAGACAAAAGTTGGGTTCCACCTACAGTAGTTGTGTCCTGCCTTCTGCCATCAGAATATGGGCCATGCAGACACAATTATTTTTGATTTTCTTCACATTTCCATTGCTTTGTACATTAGCAAAGGAGGAAACCAACCTGACCTTTATCCGGTGGTGAGTGTGCTTGCATTCAGGCTGGTAGCTGTTTTCATAAATGGTGTGTAGGAATTTGTACCGCTTATATCCAGATGTTAATATCACTACCAGATTATACATCTGCCTGGAATGCCTTGTATGGGATGAGGAGAGTGTGTAAATTTGACATGGGAAATGACCTCAAGAGGTGGCTGTTGGTGGCAGTGAGTGGAGCCAGTACTGCTGTACAGGGCCGAGACATGGACGTGCACAGTAGGCTACAGCAGGAAAAGGCCCTGGATGGCATCTACACAAGAATACTCCGAATGGTACTGGGTGTCACATGGGCGGACCACATCAGGATTGTGAACCTCTACGGCAGAGGTTCTCAAAGTGCGGTCCGGGGACCCCCAGGGGTCCTTGAAGGGGTTCCAGGGGGTCTCCAGCCAAATGTATAGTTAAGAACCAAAAGACCCTTATGGGTCTGTAACTCAGAGAGTGTAACAAATGGAATCAAATGGACCCTACACTCTCAGAGTTAAACTAACACTGATGATACTACAGTGTAGATCATGGGTCCCAGAGATAAATGGTATCAAATGGGGGTCCGTGGCCTAATGCATATCAAACTGGGTGTCCTTGAAATTAAAATGTTTGAGAATCACTCCTATAGCCGTAAAAATCTTCTCTTACATGGGGGTCCCTGACATATCTTTTCAGATGGGGGTCCGCGGGCTAATATGTGTCAATTTGGGAGTCCTTGACGTGAGAAAGTTTGAGAACCACTGCTTTCTCAAACTTTGCGTGACAGCGTGCTAACAAGACTGTAGAGCAGTGGTTCTCAACCAGTGGTCCAGGGACCACCAGTGGTCATTGAGGGGGTTCCAGGTGGTCCCCAGCTAAATGATGGAGAGTTGCTAACCAAATGGACCCTTATAGATCTTTAACTCTTGAGAGTGTAAAATGAAACTTTCATTTTACACTCTCAAGAGTAAAAATTTGTTAAACATCTGCATCACTTAATTAAGGAATTGTTATTTTGATCAAGGTTTGCCTGTTATCTCTCCTATGGTACCACATCAATACAAAAAAAGCATGGAATTGTGGACAACATTGTATCCAACGTTGACAAAAGAAATCTCATCAAATGGTGGTCCGTGGCTCAAATGCCAAATAAATAATGGACCTTGATATGAAAAGGGTTGAAAACCACTGCTGTAGAGCTCAAGACCCAGATGTTAGACAGGAGGGATTGGAGGGCAATGATCAAAACATCTGAATGTTACTGTCAGACATATAAAGCAGTAACTACCAGACCACTACCAGACCTTCCAAAAGAAGAGAAATAAAATGAGATGAAAAAGAAAAGGAGCTAAGGGAACACAGAAGGTGTACTGCATTCGAGAGACCACCACAGTCTCCACAGAGTAGAGGTCAGTGAGCCCCTGATCACAGACATCTACACTGTAAAATCCTCAGTGTTCATTTAACTCTGAGAGGGTACAAAATGGAACCAAAATGGAACGGGTCCATTTGGTTTCATTTGTACACTCAGAGTTACAGGAGGAGGGAGACAGGCGGGGGAAGCAGAGCGTGTAACTCCCTCTCTGCAGTGTGTTTGTGTCAAAGGGGTCTCCCTATTAAAATGGAGGGTGTTCCTAGTAGCACACACACACACACACACACACACACACCCCTGGCTCCCATGGTCTCCTGGGGATAAAAGCAGCACTTTAATTTTCCAGCCAGGGTCCTGCCCTCCTTTCTAAGTAGCTGTGAGTGATGGGTGGCCAGATAGGAGTCCGGTTTCAATTAACTGGTTCTCAGAGATTTGACTGACTCCCTGGCCCTGCGCCAGCATTTCTTTAGCAAGAAAATAGCACTACTGCTGTGTAAAATATTTAATTAAGATAGTCTGGTCATGTACCCCCAAAATATGTGCTGTGTGTAAGACTTTCTACCTCTACCATAAGGAAGGTTGAGATTACAGTACGCTCGGAGTGACCCGCTAGCCAAGTTAAAGGGCGCAAAACACCTGGATGCAAAATGCCTTGGTCAGCGAGTCCCCTGTTCGATTCCCGGCCGGCCAACCGCCAGACCATTTGCTGCATATCACTTCACTGTCTCTATCAAATAAAGGCTTAAAAGAGGAGATTACAGTGTGACAAACAAAGGTGGGACCAATAATTGAAACAAAACGTGGAGAGAAAACCAAATGTCTGCAGTCAGATGAAAGAGCATCAGAGCATTTGCAGACACCAGTCAAAGTAATACATTTATTCCCCACAATCTCACAGAGGACATGGTTCTTCTCAGTAGGAAACGGGTGGATTGGATTGCCTTTTCTAAAGCAGTTCAAGCATCTTGGGGTCTTGTTACTCAAATGAGGGGAGGCTGGAGAGTGAGATTATAGCCAGGGCAGCGGGAGTGTTGGTGCGTTGTCTATCTGTGGCACTGGAGATGTGGCTTACAAACTTTGTGAGAATGTTCTGAGTGAGGGCCGTCTCCACGGTGTGTCCAGCTTGGCCGGGCACTCCATCGAACACAATCTGTGTTTATTTACAAGTTTATTTTAATGATGAATCAATCGATTGGCTTGGATCAATGGAACTAACGTAGTATACTTTAAGTTCCTATTTATCGGTATCACAATGAAAAGGTTTTAAAAGGTTTTAAAGATTTTTTTTTTTTTAACATACATTTATTTGATATATTAATGTTATATTATAATTACGTGTTGAGTCTATGAGCCTATTTGCGGGCCCACTTCAATATCCTCACGGGCCTCGACCTACAGGTTGAGAATCGCTGGTCTACACACCCTCCCCGAGACCAAATGGTAGGCAGTTAGCAGTGGACAGGGTCTATACACATGGGGGGGTAATTGGAAATAACTACAATTGGGAGAAAATGAGGGGGAGAGAAATAAACTGAAAACACTGTGAATGCACTGTAATGAAGGTGATGTTATTGAATGGAGGTAAATGCCATGGAACATTATTTCACAGAAAGTCACTTAGCTGGTGTTTATTTACCGGGCATGAAATGTGAATGTCAATACTTCATCAGCATATTGATAGAATATTGTATGTGTTTGTGCGTCGGAGGGCAGGGGAGAAGAGGAGAGGAGGTGCAGTATGTGAATGCACTCTATTTATTTCCCCACACCCCCCATAATAATGAAAGCCTTTCTTTTCCTTTGTGTTTCAGGCCCGGGACGACATCCTGAACGGCTCTCACCCCGTGTCGTTTGACAAGGCGGGTGAGTTCGGAGGCATCCAGGCACAGATCCAGTTTGGACCGCACATAGAGCACAAACACAAGCCTGGATTCCTGGAGTAAGCACCTGCCAATCAAACACACTTCTACAGAGCACATTTCACAATGGGTTTCACACAGTCAACCATTTAATCCATTATATATTTTTTTCTCTTTTTCTTTTTCAAACAACGAAAATAGTCAATCTACGAGCTTGTCTAGTCTGTCTATTTTCGTCTGCGAACTAACTTGCTATCCTTGGTTAGCTCCGGATTGCACAGGGAAGCCACAGGCTTATCAGACTCTGTGGAGGATTTGTTTTGTTTTGAGTTTGTACGCTTGCAGTAGAAACCCAGGGACCATATGGTTTTATGTATGAACTTATAACCTCTACCTGCATTTAATTTCTCCTCTAGCCTGAAGGAGTTTCTTCCTAAAGAGTACATCAAGCAGAGGGGAGGAGGCGAAAAGAAAATCTTCCAGGTGGGATTTAAGACGGAATTAAGCATAATTATTATTGCTTTTTTTCAGCATTAATCTCCTTCACACAGTAAAATCATCAGTGTCAATGTAACCCTAAGGGTTAAAATCTACTAATTTGGGTACATTTTTACCACATTAAATGCGTCCCTGTTTTTTTTTACATGTCATTATAGGGCTATATATATATGTTTAATTTATGCCCTGTCGCTTGTAGGTGCTGTGCAGCAAAAATACCAGATCTGTAAGCTCACAACATGTCGCACTGTGACACGTTTTGAGCTTATAGATCTGGTATTTTTGCTGTACAATGCTGTGAGGCTTAAGTGGCTTTAGATGCACGCTGAGGGTTTTATTGTGCAGGCATAATAATGCTAAGGTATTTATTTAATCTCATATTAACCCCCAGGAACATAAAATGTGTGGAGAGATGACAGAGATCGAGGCCAAAGTGATGTACGTCAAACTGGCCAGGTCCCTGAGGACTTATGGAGTCTCATTCTTCCTGGTTAAGGTGAGCAGCTGAAACTCATCTTTACCCAGGGATGCACCATGTGGCCGATATCTGATTACTGATTATTTGCATGGTCAAATCGACGGTTTCCAGTAGGGTTTACCTTACACCTGTTACACAGTAACTGTGTTTCTGGGAGCAGATGCAGACTTTACATTACATTACATTACAGTCATTTAGCAGACGCTTTTATCCAAAGCGACTTACAATAAGTGTATTCAACATAGGTAGGGAACGAAAACTACTAATCACCAGAAGTTTTAAGTACATTTCCTGCAAAAACAAGCAACCAAGAGTATACCTAGCGCTAAGGTAAAAGTGCAATATATCAGCTACCTACTTTCTTAAACAGATGAGACAAAAATGGCAAAATCAAATGAGCACGAGCTAAAACAAATAAGTGTATCGACTAAACAAGATCCAATAAAACAATACAAAAATAAAACAAGAGTTCGTACAACTAGTTAACAAGTAGGCCAGGCAAAGAGGAAGGATAGTGTTTCCTGAAGAGGTGGGTTTTCAGCCTGCGGCGAAAGATGGGCAGTGACTCTGCTGTCCTGACATCAGTGGGAAGTTCATTCCACCACTGTGGGGCCAGAACAGAAAAAAGTCGTGACCGTGTCGATCGACCAGAAGGACCGTTGAGTGGCGAGGGAGTCAGTCGCCCCGAGGTGGCAGACCGGAGTGGTCGGGCAGGGGTGTGGGCATTGACCAAAACCCGGAGGTAAGAAGGAGCTGTTCCTTTCACTGCTCTATAGGCTAGCACCAGGGTTTTAAACTGAATGCGAGCTGCTACGGGGAGCCAGTGCAGAGAACGGAGAAGGATAGTTGTGTGGGAGAACTTGGGGCGGTTGAACACCAGACGAGCCGCAGCTTTCTGAACAAGCTCCAGAGGTCTGATGGCTGATGCCGGAGCACCAGCAAGGAGGGAGTTGCAGTAGTCCAGGCGGGAGATGACAAGAGCCTGGATGAGCACCTGGGCTGTTTTCTCCGTGAGGAAGGGGCGAATCCTCCTGATGTTGTAGAGGAGGAATCTGCAGGACCGTGTCACTGATGCGATGTTAGCCGAGAACGACAGTTGATCGTCCAGGGTCACACCCAGATTCTTCGCAGTCCGAGTTGACGTCACCACAGCATTCTCAATGGTGATGGCCATGTCTCGGTGAGGACAGCAGACTTGAAAAAAAAAGAAAAGAATAGTGCATTCTCATTACCTGATTTATTAGACCGTCTGATGCACATATTGGCATAACATCAGCCTTGGATCAAGACTATCATAGATGTATTTTATCGAGTCTGACTTTTACTTTCGTATCTACGATGGTCTTGGCTAGCACCCCCCAGTGCGTCCTGCACTTTCACCAGTAAAGTCTGTACTTCTCCGTACCAAAAAAATATATAAGGTGATTACCCGGTTCCCCCAAATGTTCTTTGTGCAATGTATTTGTCTGTATTTTTCAATTAAGAAGTGTTTTAATCCCTTCCCTTCTTTTCCACCCATTGAGAAATATAGGGAACCGATATTGCCTATACCGATATAAAGACCGACCTGTTCAATATCTCCCCAATGCAGGGTTATTATACTAAAACTAAAATGCAAACAATCATTTTGATAACTGAACCTAAAATAAAAACTAAAGTTTAATCACATGAATCCTAGCATCCCTATTCTATTCCAATGCACTTGTAAAACAAACTAAAACTAAAGTCTTTAGGTGTACGGCCCAACAGTACAAGAAAACAGCCAGCACTCAGTTATGTCCTTTCCTTTTATATTTAAATAATTTGAATTTATTTATTTTTCTCGCCTGCGAGAAAAGCAACGGACGCGTTTTGACCTGGTCACTCTTTCTCAGGCCGACAGCAGACATGTCTTTGTTCAAAGGGGAAACTCTTATTTCATTCCAATGTTGCTAAAGACATTTAAGTGTGAAGGCACTATAGCCGCAGGTTGCGGAAATTGGCCAGTTCTAGCAGAACATAAAAGACTTTTCATGCAGTACCAACTGAGAGCTGCCTGTTGGCAGTGGTGGAAGAAGTACTTAGATTATACATTTTTCTACTTTTCTACTTCAGTAAGAGTAGCAATACTACAATGTAGAAATACACTATTAAAAGTAAAAGTCCTGTCTTCAAAATTTACTTGAGTAATAGTACAAAAGTATTGGCATCAAAATACTTAAAGTACTCATACACCTTTTTGAAGACATTTAAAGTTTGTCTGTAGAACAATTGAAAGATTCACAAGTTCACAACACGTTATTGAGACGCATTGTACATCGGTTATTTTCGAACAGCTAAATTATAGAAGATGGGTTGTGTATTCTTAATAAAAGTCTACAAAGTAAGTACAGTATAGTCATATAATTGTAGTGGAGTAATATAAAGTCTAAGTATAAAGTATCAAGAAATGGAAATACTTAATCAAAATAAAAGTACCTCAAAATTGTACTTAAGTACAGTACTTAGTACTAATGTACTTAGTTACAAGCCCACCACTGCCTGTTGGCCCTCATCTCATACTGCAAGCATTCCTAACTCTCTTGAAAAGAATCCAATTCCACCTGAGCATTAAACTTTAAGGACAACCAGATGTCAAATAAAAAAGAAAATCTCATCTGGTCTCGGCTTGAAGTGGAAGAAAATAAAATACGCACACGGAGGAATGCACCTGTTTTGTTTTGGCATATCCTAAATACACCGTCAAATCCTGAGTGTTCATTTAAGTCTGATAGTGTACAAATGGAACCCCATGGACATGCCATTTGGTCTCTATGTTTTGGGCAAGTTTTTCTGGCAGAAAGCGTTGAGGGGAGACTTCTCCCTTGTGCGGTACATGACGACTGACGTCAAGGACCTCTCAGGCTGGTTACATGAAGTCCCAGGTCCACATAAGAGCCACACCGTTTCTTTGTGGATCCTGAGATCTGGGCCCCCGTCAAACGTCAAATGCACATATATATGGAGTCAAATGCACTTATAGCCCCCATCAAATGCACATACTGTACATGGAGATCAACATGCACAGATGTCAGACACAACAGAAACGGTGTCAAATGCACATAATGGAGATTTTCAACAGGCACTGATGTCAGACACAACAGAAGGCCTGAACTCTAGATGTAAGTGCCGTGTAGCGGCCCGAACCTTAAGTTTACAATAAAACTGCTCATATTTTTCCTTCAAGTGGGCTGGTGTAATATCAATTATAATCGTTCACCAGTATACTCCTACAGTACCTCAGTGCAGAGGCAGACCGCGGAATGGTCTGAATAAAACATACAGATAAAATATTATACAAAAGATGCTTTATTGCACGTTCATTAATGTCGCACTATATACGCTGTACAAAGGTGTTGTGAATGCTATTAATCAAGGCACAAAGACTCATGGTTCCTTCGAGTAAAGTCATACAGTATAAAGTAGAGAGTGGAGATGGAGGGTGAACCCAGGCCATGAGTATTACTACAGTATATATATCGTCGTTGTCGGGTGGAAACCTGTTATTTTTCAGAATTCAAATAAAAAAATAGCAGAATTAGCTGATCTACTGTAGATCGGCTATATTTGCAACTTTTGTGTGACACTGTAGTATGACGAAGTAGGGCATTCATTTACAAAAAAAAAAGAAGATATGAGGTTTCTGCAATGTAGTCACACTGCTAACAGATGCATCATCCCTCTTTCTATTGGGGGGACTAGCTGCCATGAGCACCAGCCTGCTGATAGCAGCCAGGTGCATCTCTACTGGAATTACAACCATGAAAGGAATGCTAAGTGTGTGTGTGTTTCTGTTTTGTTTGTCGAGTTGTCCACAACGACATTTTTTCTCTTTCATTTTTTTCGCCCGTTGTCACCTCAGCTGGCCTCTGTCAGCTGCAGAGCTTTGACAGAAAAATGAGACCGCTTCCTGACAACGGGTTGCTTGAGCTCCGCATGTTGAAGCCACACGGATGACGGTGCCAAGCTGTTTTCTGTGTCGCTGCCAGATAATTGCTGGCTTGTTGTGAACAGCATTTGTGGCCACAGCGAAGGTGGGGCAAGAAATTAACAACATACTAAATGACCAAAAATATGCTGGTGTCCACATGATCTACAGTGTTCATCATTAGTCGAAACTTAATCCTGAATTATACTTCATAACGCAAATAGTTCTGATCAAAGCACTTTGCGGTGTGACGCCTTGTGAGCCTGTAGATCGGCTATTTATACACTGCAGCCGTGGCTATCGCTGCCTGTTTGGTCATCAATTCTAAACATGGTGTGCTCTAAACATGAAACCACCCTCACATCTCACCAGCCTCCAACCCATGTGACGTATTGACTCCTCATCCCGGTGGTCCTAAAGCCCTTAACCTATATAACTAACTTTCCAGGAAGAGAGAGCCTGTCGTTTCTATTAGCAAGGAATCCCATCAATGATGTCACTGGTAGGCAGGTTTCTGAACTGCCCACCAATGAGACACAGTGAATAGACATAAAGGGTACCATCCAACCCTACCACCATGAAGATAAGGTTGAAAATGGGTGAAGTGCTCCTTTTAATGTGAGAACTGCGCATTGAGTAAGTGACACTTACAGCTACCCGCCCAAGTGTCAAAACATGTCGAGCAGGGATGGGAACGTGTTGGCACAGTACTGCATATAGGGGTGTGAAGGTAGAATTTGAATATGGAGTGTAAAACCAGGTGGGAATCGCTTGTGTCACAGTCTGCACCTGCCATGTCCCCTTGTCGCCATCTTGTACCACACACACACACACACACACACACACACACACACACACACACACACACACACACACACACACACACACACACACACACACACACACACACACACACACACACACACACACACACAGAGAGAGAGAACACTGAAGGGAAAGCGAAGAGACAAAGATGAGAGAGGTGCTGACAGGGTGAAAACAGGAGCTGTGGTGCCGGTCGTATTCATCTAGCTGTGAATATTCTATCAGTGCTGGTTAAAGGCTGTCTCCAGCAGCACTTAAAATGCAAGCCAAGAGATGGTGTGTAGGAAGATCTCTGCACAATCGCTGGTCCACACACACACACACACACACACACACACACACACACACACACACACACACACACACACACACACACATACACACATACACCTACGCACCTGTCACCCCAACAACGCTGGGCTAGAAGCTATACTGTTGAGAAACCATCTGATTGCCTTTACAGACACCGGGAATGGGTTGTTGTCATGTTTTTTGTCAAGAATGTGATTTAGATCAGGGGTTCTCAAACTTTTTCGTGTCAGGTACCCCCAAACGGATATGCATTTGGCCACGGACCCCCATCTGAAAAGGTTTTGTGCCTGGGACCCCCAGAAGAGAAGATTTGTGTGTGTGTGTGTGTGTGTGTGTGTGTGTGCTATTCCAGCAGTACTGTTAATGGGGAAAGGTGTGTCTCGTTTCACTCCCGAAAATACAAGATCTACAAGCTCGCAACTTCAGCTTGCATATCGGCTATTTTCGGCGAGCAACACCTGCGGTACAACAAAGTAGAACTCAGGCTTGAGATGACTAAACCTACAGCAGCAGGAATTCCCCTTTTTTTTCTCTCCATGCTTTCTTTCCTCCCGTCTTTATTGCTGCAGCTGCTGCTATTAATTTGTTGTGCTGTAGTGGCCATGAACTCATGTTCAACTTCTTAAGAGAAAACCAATCTAGTGGGCCATATTGGATAAACCTACAGTGGAAAATTGTTTATTGGCAAAATTGTTCACCCACTCGACTATACTGTATGTGCCCTCCTCAGACGGTACATTACTCATGTGCCATGTTTTCGGTTGTCAAAAAAAGAAAAGAAGTTGAGACTGAATTGGTGTATTTGGTTTATTTCCCCGTTCCAACTCATTTTTGGTGCCATTGTTTTGACATTTCATAATTTGATTTCTGTAAGTGGTGCGGCTTGAAACATTTTCCACTCGTGCCAAAAAGCTTTGCGCTGCAACCTTGCCAACTGCAGTAAGAAAACACACAAGTGCACAGAATGTCTGTGTGTGTCTCTGTATGACTGTTACCCACATATCCCGAGAACCGTTCAACCGACGGGTACAACAGGTATTGCCTAATCAGAAGGGTCATGCATTCCCAATGGGCATCTCGCTAGCGCAGTGGTTCTCAAAGTGGGGCCAGGGGTCCATGGAGGAGTTCCAGGGGGTCCCCAGCATAATGTGTTACCGTGGCAGATATAGATGTGTTACCGTGGTAGCTATAATAATAGCAGATATACAAGCTCGCAGCGTGTCACTTCTTGCCACGCTGCGAGCTTGTACATCTGCTATTTTTGAACAAATTTGGAAAAATCATTTTTATAATTTTTTTATGTTTTAACACAAATCTTCTTTTCTGATTTTCAGTTGGGGGTCCGTGGCCAAATATATATCAATTTGGGGGTCCTTGACATGAAAACGTTTGAGAACTACTGCTCTAGTGGACATGATGATATACAGTATAATCCTCTGTATGAATGTATCCATTTATAACTCTGAGAGTGTACAATGGGTCGATCTGGTTACATTTGTACACACTGAGGATTTCACTGTGCACTGCACCTGTTGCAGTGGGTGCTGGGACCACTTGCCTTCCTGCCAGACTAAAGAGCCATTGTGTTTGTGTTGTGCAGGAGAAAATGAAGGGTAAAAATAAGCTGGTGACTCGTCTTCTGGGGATAACCAAAGAGTCAGTGATGAGGGTGGAGGAGAAGACCAAAGACGTGGTCCAGGAGTGGCCGCTGACCACCGTCAAAAGGTGGGCGGCTTCGCCCAAGAGCTTCACTCTGGTAAGAGGCTGCGTCCTACGCACACCAGACACCAACGCACAGAGACATCAAGAAGCTGAGCAAGATATTGTAGGAAGTTGCACATAAAAACATACACGCCCAGATGCCCCTTTGTCTGCAGATGCAGTCACAGGTTAACGTGACACTCAGCCTGAATTTACATTTTGTTTTACTTCATTATTCAGTCTAAAAGTGCTCCCATTGCAGCTGTTTTCTGAGATGGGCACAGCGATTAGTTAATCCCCAGCTGACCAATCATAAGCCAGTCACAGAATTTTATAAACGTTACCACAGTGCGGAAATACACTCCCCAATGTGCTATCTGACCGTTCGTAAATTAACTGAGATAGGGAGCACTGTATGATATTAAAACGAGAGCGCTCTGAAATATACTCGGAGCGTATTTCTGAATGCACCCACTGTTTCGCGCTGTTGACTTCCATCGTCGACTTCAAAGGACGCTGATTGGCCCAGTTGGAATTCCAACTGAGAAAACAGACTGAACGACAGCAACACCAAACCCCTGAATCATATAGAAGGTTTTAATCGGTGTGACTAGCGATTCAGGGGCTGGTGCCAGACAAGACACAATTATCAATGCTGCAGAACTTGGCTAGACCTGTGAATTCTCTCTGGAACTTAAGTCTCAATAATAGAACCAGAAGCATCTTTAATTCATATTCATAGCCTACAGTACCAATATGTTTGTGTGCTTAACCAGCTGGAGTAGCAAATTCTACTTTTCCACAATGGTCATAAACATTCATCCACACATTCTATTTCTCCCTAGTCACTCTTTTGCACACAGCTATTGAACAAACTCCTTTGTCTGGCTTGTCAATAACTCTCCTTTGTGTCGACACCCACAGTCAATGTGCAACAGGGGATTTAATCTAGGAGATCAGGTACACATGCTGTCTTCACCGGCCTTCTATTGAATTAATCCTCTCTCTCTCTCTTAATCCCCTCTCCCTTTTTTCTTCCACGTTGACTCAACCCAACGCTTTGAAGTTTAGACGTATGCCTCTCGTTGACTCCCCCGTTTGAAATATATGCATAGAGTTGATTCGGTTATTCAAACATATCCCTATTTTTTGGAGGGAGCTGCAATTTTCAGCCGCTGTCAGTTCGCTCCCGGCAAGTTTGCGATTCCTAAGACACGATGTGCGATGCATGCATTATGTGCACACGGTGTACATTGTAGAAGAAAATGTTCTGTCTCTGGAGTTCTCGATTCCCTGCGCTGTTTTCGACATAAAGTCTGCCTTCTCGTAGCGGTTATTAGATTAATTTGCCACAACTGTCTGCTGCAGTGGTGTGACGTCACCCAACAGAGTATGTAGTGTGTGAAACAACTGGTTCTACAGTAGATACACATTAATCCTTCCACTAAATCCTCTGGGGAAAACCCAGGCCTGTCACTGCAGTGGTTCCTTGTCCTAGAGTATAACTGTTGTGGGGGAATTTATACTTGGCGGTGTTACACACTGAAAATAGCCAATTTACAAGCTCACCATGTATAACCTTATACCACTTAAACCCTACAGTATATATACATCATTGACTGGAGTACTGTACCTCTAGGATCTATACTATAGGCGGTTACGTCGCCTCCTTTTTTCCCTCTACACCATCACTGAGAGATGTTGATGTGCAGAAGTTCACAACGCGTCACACTGCGACACTTTGTGAACTTGTAGATCAACTCTTTTGCCCCTGAATAGGGATGATGTGGTAAAGTGGGTATTTATACTTAGTTGCGTGCACAGTGCACACCGACAATATCCGATGTAACCAGCTCACAGCATGGCAGGCTGCGACTCAATGTGAGCTTGTAGATCGCCTATTTCCGGTGTGCGACACCGTGTTCAGCAAAGTGTATCACCCCACCATGAATTGTAGTTTGATGGAACTGTGTGTGTGTATGTGCTTGCTTGTGTGTGTATGCAGGACTTCGGGGAGTACCAGGAGAGCTACTATTCGGTGCAGACCACTGAGGGTGAACAGATCTCTCAACTTATCGCTGGCTACATCGACATCATCCTGAAGAAGGTGAGGCAGCCATTCTCGGAAGCCCCATCAATCGGAACCAATCAATATCCTTCCTGGGGGACATATTGTGTCTGTGGTTGGAACTGTGCTGCTTCTCTCTATAGGCTCTGGCAGTAAAATGAAGCACATCGCTGGGCGGTCGATTTGCTCACACATTTTTTTGGAACGGTTATCTGGTGGATCTATATGTATGGATTTTACTTATTTTGAGACTTATATGAGAACAGGGTGTCATATAGCACTGGTTCTCAATGTCGGGTCTGTGGACCACCAGGGGTCCAATTGGACCCTTACGGGTCAGGGCCTAATGGTGAGTTACAATGTTAATGAATGCAACGCTCCACTCGTGCACGTGGCTATTGTTTTCCCCGCTCTGGGAGGGGAAAAATAAGATTTTCCGCACGCATTCTCATTGATATGCATTGGCCGGGTTTGTCGAGAACAGTCGCGCGCAAACCTGCGGCCACAATAAAAGCGTGCGAGCGATGCTTTTTTTGGTGGGTTCCCAGCGTAACTTTCCTTTTTTCCGGGGGAAATACGTGCGACGGAAGTTCCGCCCCTATAGACACTCTCTGCTTTAGGTCGTGACCAGGCTTTTCTCTTCGCAGATGATTAAAGCTGGGAACGAGGCTACTTGTAACCCCATCAAAGACCCCTGGGGGTCCCTGGACCCCTCACATTGAGAACCAGTGTTCTTTGATGGTTATTGGTTCAGCATGTTATCGGCATGCCAACCAGTAAATTTATTTGAGGACGGACGGGCGGCTGGGGAGTTGTGGGGTCCCAAAGAAAAGTATTTGTGCCGCAGGGGCCAATCGCAGTTATGTTACTCCACCGGGAGCTGTGCTAAATTCCTCCACTGCGGCGGTGGCCCTTCAAACTATTCTGAGCAAATGTTTAACCACTTAAACCCTCAATACTAGGTAAACTTGACCTTTGGCTTTGTACCTGGTCTGCAGATCTACAAGCTCACAACAGACGCGGCATGCTGTGAGCTTGTAGATTGGGCTATTTTCACTATTTTGTTGTACGAGAAGTATTCTATAAGTTTTTAACATGCATGCTCCCTCTCTCTCCTGTCCTGCAGAAGCAAAGCAAGGACCGCTTTGGCCTGGAAGGTGATGAGGAATCCACTATGCTGGAGGAATCCGTCTCCCCTAAGAAGTAGGCTTGACAAAAACACCCTGCCAGGTTTTCAGACATACCCTAACAAAAAAAAAAAAGTATCCGTATGTGCAAATAAAAAACTGGAGCCGCTTGGCACCGCTTGCGACATTCCCAACGTTCTTTTCAGCAACGCTGAGGGCAGAATCTGTTGAGAAATGTATAACCTTTTATTTAACCCATTCAAAACGGAAACGCATCCGTGTAACCACTTTATCCATATTTTATACTTTGGCTAAAAAATAGCAGAAAAAATAGCAGATATACAAGCTCATTTGAACTTGTAGATCTGCTATTTTCTTTAAATCATGAACATTGAATATTTTTCAAAGGGAACATTTTTGACTCAAATCTTTTGTTCTGGAACAAAATATTTTCAGATGGGGTTCCGTGGCCAAATACATATCATTTTGGGGGTCCTTGACATGAAAAAGGTTTTAAGCACCACTGATATATAGCAACATACGTTTTGTCAGAAAACTGTTAGGATTTAGAAGACAGAAGCAAAGATTTGAGTTACAAATGCTTTAAAAAATATATATATATTCAAAGATTTTCACACATTTTCACGTTTTTTCAAAAATAGCAGATCTACTAGCTCATAGCTCATAGAGTTTATATATCTGCTACTTTTGTATAGCCAAAGAAATCTAAAAATGACACAGATGCGTTCCCAGGTTGAATGGGTTAACCAGTAAAAATTACATTGAGACCAAAAGGTCTCTTTATTCCAGTAAGAACAAGTAAGAACAAATTTGTTCTGCCAAGAGGCAGAACAAATATCTGTGTTCCTAAAGTTTATCACGGTGTCTTTTGTCCCTTTGCCCAGTAGATTTCCCCAGGTGTTGTTCTGCTGGAACAATAGAATAAGGTCACATTCGGTGCATAATAACGTCCCTGTCGGCTGGAAACCTTGTATGTCCAAAACCGTTCCTTTTTTTGTTATTGTTTTCAAAACATTTAAAAATGCCGAAAATGACAGATCTACAAGCTCTCAACGTGGCACATCGTGATGTGTTGTGAGCTTGTAGATCAGCTATTTTTACTATTTAGTGCGACACTCTTGTATGATGAAGTAGGATATTCATTTACGTAAAAACATAAAAAGTTGAAATTTGGAGATGCAAGGTTTCTGCCTGACAGCAATGGGCATCACTTTTGTTCTATGACCCTGCACCAGTGATGCAAAGTTATTAAGTACACTGAAGTACAGTAATTAAGTACAATGTTTGGTACTTTTACTTGAGTATTTACAATTTGTTATACTTATTTACATTTCAGAGGAAAATGTACTTTTTACTCCACTACATTTACTTGACAACTTAGAGTACTTTGCAGATTGAGAGCATTAATAGAAAATATATGCTATCTAATAAATGATGATGATGTGTTGTTATAATAGATTAATATACCCAGCATCACGTAAAGTAATTAAAATCAGCCCCACCGTTACCAGCTGCAGCATTAAAGTGATAAACACATTAATTCATTAATAATTATGATATGATGATTGTGAAATGGACCTGGCATAATGAATACTTTTGGGCTGAATGCATTTCTCATGATCAATCAATTGATTGTGTTCTGGCATGGATCGATGGAATTAACGTGGTATACTACCGTATATTTCCAAATAGTAGCCCGGGCGTTTAATACGAAAAATCGATTTGGACCCTGGGTGTTTAAAAGAGCCAGGCGGCTATTTGCAGCACGCTTTTATTTATTTTTGTTCTTATTTATTGGTATCAATATGAAAACTAATTTTCAAGGTTTTAAAGGAAAAATACTAAAGTATTTTTTTTTATTGATGTTATATTATGATTAGTGTTTTGTCAATTGGGGCCCACTTGCAATGCCCTCATGGCCCACCAGCGCAGCGGGGTCCCAGGCCCACAGGTTTGGAACCGCTGCTACCATACAGATTGGACAAAATAACATTTTATTCACACACAAAACGAACATAATAGAAGCTTTAAGTACAAGTGCCCCGCACTGCAGCAGAGTACAGTTAATACATCTCCCTGGACCTCATCTCCTGACACAACCGCTTCCTGAGCTGGTCTTGTTCCAGAGAGATAATAATTATTCGAGGAAATCTCGGAGCGCCGGACAAAGCGAGGGGCCGTATCAGGACATTTCCTGATTAGATGAGTATTAGTCCATTTATCTGCCTGTTGCAGAACAGAAAGGAAGTTATTTGTTTCCGCTCTAGCCTCCGTTGATATCGTTTCCCTCTTCCGACAGAGTATTTGCTGTAGTTAAAAAAGAAAATAATCTTATCGATGCAGTCGTGCAGCACTGGAGGCAAGTGGCTTGAATGCTGCGAACATGTGGATGGCCTCTGATTTTACTCAGATTATTTTACTTCAGTATAAGTAGCAATATCACACTATAGAAATACTCTATTACAGGTAAAAGTCCTCAAAATATACTTACAGTACCAAAAGTTAGAGTAGTCATTATGCAGAATGTCCCATTTCACCATTTTTTCTAAATCTTTTAAAAATAGGCAATCTACAAGCTCACAAGGCTTTCTCTGAAACAAAGCTGTATTTCCTGGAAGTACAGATACTGTAGGACAGGGTCTTGCTTTCTGTGTTGTCTCTCTTTAATAAACACGCACATACTAAGTCTCTTTTTCTGCCCAAAATAGCAGAGCTGCTATTTTTTCAGCATGTTGTATATAGTACTGTTTAAATCAGGCTATAAGCCACTATTACCGTCACTTTCTCTGCCAGGAGATCATGCATTCGCCCCAGTGTGTATTTCTTTTATATTTTTGGGGCTTTTATTGATAGATTACAGTAGGCTGACAGGAAATGGGGGGAGAGATGGGGGGGGATTACATGCAGTAAAGGTCGTCAGGATCAGGAGTCGAAACCCGCTGTCAGGCTGGATTACCAGCCTACAGTAGGTGTCCAGACGGTTACGCCAAACGTCCGGGCCAGGTGTGTGTGTGTGTGTGTGTTAGAGGTTCCACAGAATATTCAACTATCAAAACCACTATTCAACACTGTACATTGAATATTTGATTATTTGATTATTTGATTATTTGATTACTTGATTACTTGATTATTTGATTATTTGATTATTTGATTATTTGATTATTTGATTATTTGATCTAAATTGATTAATTAATCAATTAATTTATTGTGTGTGTGTGTGTGTGTGTGTGTGTGTGTGTGTGTGTGTGTGTGTGTGTGTGTGTGTGTGTGTGTGTGTGTGTGTGTGTGTGTGTGCAGGTCGACCATCCTGCAGCAGCAGTTTAACCGTGTGGGCCGTGTGGAGCATGGCTCCGTGGCGCTGCCCGGCGTCATCCGCTCCGGGTCCATCGGCACCGACTCGCTCAGCGTGGGAACCATGCCCTCTGCCCAGCAGCAGATCACCATGGGACAGATGCACCGTGGACACATGCCCCCGCTGGTCAGTACAGGGCAGTGCTTCTCCAACTTTTTTTGTGCCAAATACCCCCCAAATTGATGTGTAATTGGCCGCGGACCGCCCATCTGAAAAGGTTTTGCGCCAGGCACCCCCAGAAGAGAAGATTTGAAAAGATTTGAAAATTCAAAATTTGTCAATACATTCAAGATTATATATTTTTTAAATTAAAAATAGTCAACGTATAACTGGATAAAGTTATTGTGACGCTACATGAATTACTTTTTCTTGGGACCCACTGGAACCCCCCCCAAGGACCCTGGACCCCACTTTGAGAACCACTGGTATAGGGTACATCACTGGTTCTGAACACCCAGGGGGTCATTGAAGGGGTTCCAGGGGGTCCCCAGCTAAATGACAATGATAGTTAGGACCCTTACAAATCCATTTACACTCAGATCAGATCGTACAGTGTAGATTGGCGTCCCAGAGAGAGGGGGAGAGAGAGAGAGAGAGAGAAAGAAACTGGGGGGTCCTTGAAATGAAAAAAGGTTGGTAATCAGTGAGCTAGAGCTGCTAGAGGTCCATAATGATGTGTTCCGTAAGACGGTGGTACACCAGGTGATTAGACTAATTAGATCCCTCTCCTCTCAAGGTGTCCTAATTAGTGTACAGTATAATCACCTGCTGGAATGTTGTGTTTAGAAAGAACACCTGCAGCCACACAGCCTGGAGGGGACAGGATTTGGGGGCAGTGTTGATTTCGTCGACTAAACTAGATGTTCGTCGACTACCTTTTTTCACTGACGAAAACGAAATAAAAACTACATACTGTAAGAACTAAGCTATGATGACTAAAACTAAGACTAAATTGACAATTTTGACAATTCCGTCAACAAATAAAAACTAGACTAAAATGTTAGTGAGGGAAGAGTGGAGAAGAGATCCAGTAGAACTAAAAGACAAGTAATTTTATGTTTGGTTGCGCTAGGGTGTTGCGCTCTGAAAATAGCAGATCTACAAGCTCACAACGCGTCGCGCTGCAGCGCGTTGTGAGCTTGTAGAAAGTGAGTTGTGTGTACTGTACATCAGGGGTTCTCAACCGTTAGTGGATCAGGGCCCACTTGGAACAAATCTCAAAAGCTTTCGCAGACCCCAATTTATATGATTTTTTTAAAATCTCTGGGACCCCGATCTATGCTGTTAAAATCGTTTTCATTTGGTTCCTCATTTAGCTGTGAACGCCCCACAAGGACCACTGGGGGTCCCTGGACCCCATGTTGAGAAGCAGTGATGCCTGTATAGCTAACGTGTGTGTGTGTGTGTGTGTGTGTGTGTGTGTGTGTGTGTGTGTGTGTGTGTGTGTGTGTGTGTGTGTGTGTGTGTGTGTGTGTGTGCGTGTGTGTGTGCGTGCGTGCGTGCGTGCGTGCGTGCGTGCGTGCGTGCGTGCGTGCGTGCGTGCGTGCGCGCGCGCGTGCGTGCGCGCTCCTGCAGAGTTCGGCCCAGCAGGCTCTGATGGGAACCATCAACACCAGTATGCAGGCTGTTCAACAAGCTCAGGTCGACCTGGATGAGGTGGATGCCCTGCCACCACTGGGACAGGATATGGTATATACTGCACACACACACACACACACACATTCTAATGCTAATTGTCATACCGATGCATAACCACACAATCTCTCTTTCCCCTAGTTATTTCTCCACTTTAATCATTCATCTTGTGTCTTGTTTGTGTGTGTGTGCGTGTCATTGCCTAGGCATCCAAGGTATGGATCCAGAACAAGGTGGATGAGTCCAAACACGAGATCCACTCGCAGGTGGACGCCATCACCGCGGGAACCGCCTCGGTCGTCAACCTCACTGCCGGTCAGTGGCTCCATCCATCCACCCACCCATCCACCCACCCATCCATCCACCCACCCATCCATCCATCCACCCATCCACCCAATATTTTAGTATAGATCTGCTCCTAAGTAAAGACCAACCAAAGGGTGTGCACAGCCTTGATTCGTGCACGTCTCAGGTGTATCAGATGATGAATGCCACCTGTTTGTAAATTAATTGTGCGTTAATGTGTGCATCATTTGCATTGCGCCACGCCCCATTTAACACCATAAAAGGCAAACTGGGTGACTATCCAACGTGAAACCAACTTCACGGCGGTGAAAGCTCTCAGTGGTAGGCTACATAGTACAGCTGCGTCGCTTGTCAACTGTAAAGCTAATACAAATCGGTTTGAATTTGTGTCTGTAAGCCCAGTTATACATCCTCAGTCCAAAAGCAAGCAATAGATTGTTTACAGACATATTATTTTCTTTTCTTTTATATGTTTTGACAAGTATTAGGCACATAAACATTTTGTAATTGATTTGACTTGAATAAGGCATTCTAAGTGGCGTCATGCGACTATGCCGGCTTCATAAAACGTTGCTGTCGGGCATAAACCTTGTATCTCCACATTTCTCTAATAATGTATGTCCTAATTCATCATACAAGAGTGTTGCACAAAAGTAGTGAAAATAGCACATCTACAAGCTCACAACGCATCACATCACGCCACATTTTGAGATTGTAGATTGGCTATTTTCACAATTTTATTCTAAATATATATAATAATGAAAAAGGAACCGTTTGGACATGCAAAGTTTCCACCCGACAGCAACGATATTCAGCTAAGAAGAAGAATGATGAGTCAGACTCATGCTCATGGAAACGCTCACACAAGCGTTTTATGATTGTGAACACGTTTCGTGGACGAGGCCCAATGACTGTGTGAAATCTGACCCATTACTTGCACCCTGCTCACATATGCCTGTAACACATATTTAGCACGGCATCCAGTATGTTCCATAGTGTTTTTGGCATCTACCGTGTGTGACATTTTCATGTCATATGACTTTGGAGAAACGTTTTATGAAGCCGGCATATGTCTATAGCCCAAGTTTTACAAGCATTTCTTAACGCCGCAATTTTCCTGCATTACTTTAACTAATGCCACCAATTACTACTATCTCTGGGTGGGCTTTGCTATTGATCTGGTTCTCATTAATGGCATCTGTCTTAAGCTTAAAGGAATACTTCACCCCAAAATGACATACATTT
The DNA here is from genome assembly GCF_963454915.1 of Gymnoscopelus microlampas. Classification (NCBI taxonomy): domain Eukaryota; kingdom Metazoa; phylum Chordata; class Actinopteri; order Myctophiformes; family Myctophidae; genus Gymnoscopelus; species Gymnoscopelus microlampas. The sequence goes on from NC_139962.1 coordinate 22,613,037, forward strand.
TTCTATCGAATACTTACTGCATGGTGTGTGAATTCACGCAGAAGTTCTATTTTGGTCGCATTCCATTACAATGAATGAAGAATCCGAAAAACAGAGATGAATTTAAATTAATAGGAGGACAGCAGAACTAAATTCTCACACACAGGTGTCATGTCAATAGTTTATTTTAAAATGGGATTTAAATGAAGTCACACTGTCACTCTGTGTCTGTACTGTATATTGGATATCTGCATTTATTACACGGCTTAGTTGAATGCTTGATTCTGATTGGTCAATCGCTGAAATCAGCGGTGTGTCATTTCTGGATAATGACCGATGAGCTCAATAACAGATCGCTGTCTAATCAAAGACTCGGAGCACCTGCTCATATCAATCTGCGCTGCTTGGTTTTGTGCCATATCCAACATGACAGCCATGTAAACAAACACACAATGTCATTTACAACTAAACATTGCTCTCAAGAATGTTTTTGAAAACATTTTAAAAGAGAAATACACAATGCAGTAACCGAAAATTCGCTTTGATCTTGTTTTCCGAGGTGACTGTGTCCGACCAGCGCAACACTTATGTAATACATTCTTCATTACCCTAAGCAAGGAAATACTTCGTTTTGATGTTACTTTTGGGTCAATTTATTATGTATTTATTAAGTAGCCGTGTAATAAGCGGGATAATTGACATCGCGCCGGTAGTTGTTTAGAAATAACCCCCTTCAGGATGATTAAACACCTCTGCTTTGCCTCTGTGTTTAATCATCATGTCGGGTGTTATTTCTCAACAACTACCGGTGTGGTGTCAATTATCCCTTACACAATGAATACTTCTCACAGTATAATCCAAGTGGCATGTAGCCTATTACTTCCAAAACAGCAGTAATTCCAAAACACATGTATTTTCACTCAAACTCAACAATTGCCTTCAGCTTAAAAAAAAAGGAGGGTATAGACCTCTGGTGGACTCCGATCATCAAAGTACATATTGTTTAAGTTTAAACATTTTAGGAGTAAACAGTCTCATGCTTGAACGAGGAGCGCGCCTGTACATTTGAAACCAGCTTGGGCTAAAACCCACACGTCATTTCGGGGGTAAAGTGTTCCTTTAATGACAGTTCTCCACTGTGGGGTAACAGAGAGCATTGGTCATAGCTGGCACCTCCTGGTTCTGAGCCAGACTGAACCAAGCCAAGTCAAAATCACTTGCCAGATGTCTACTACGTGGCCCTGAAGCCTTTCTCCTTCATGTGACACATTGTGACACTTTGCACATTAATCACCTTTAAGTTAACTGATGTGTGGTTTCAGTGGGGGGTTTGTTACTGGCAGCAGTGCTAAATCTTTCACCGTTTCAACTAAATTTGGTTTCATAGCGTCACTGTCAGGTGGAAACCTTGTATGTCCGAAACCATTACTTTTCATGAAATGGGGGGAAAAAAAGTGTTCCAGTGGATCAAATGTAATTATCATTTAGTCACAAGCTCTTCTTAATACTTTATATATATATATATATAATTTAAAACCCACACTTTATAATTAATTGAATATATCTGTACTAATTAGTTTGCATACACGTATAAGTTAAAGTGCTTTTTTGTTTCTCTTTTTCTTAAAAGATCGGTCAAACGGTTGTCTAAGACTGCCTAAATTCGGAATCGGCATCCGACCCCAAAATCTGGCATCGGTCGGTGCCAGATTTGCCGGCAGATCTTTAGAGCTTTGTTTTTAATTAGTTTCCTGTTTTATTTATTTCTGTTTAGTTGTTCCATCCCTATCTATCTCCATCTCTCCATCTCTCTCTCTCTCTCTCTCGCTGTCCTCAGGGCCTCATTATCACAGTTAAACCCCAGCATCTGTATTGTGGTGAAAGCTTTCGCTGAAAATAGCAGATCGACTCAGATCACAGTGCGATGCTGTGAGCTTGTCAATCGGCTATTTTCAGCGAAAGCTTTCCCCACAGTAACAGAAAACAGAAAAGACACTAGTATTGAGCCCAGAAGGACTCCGGTTACCCATATCGGGGTTTAAGTGGTTATCTCCTCTCTGTAAACGTCCTCGCCTCATACACTCCCTTATTTCCCCTCTTCATGCCAGGCGACCCCACGGACACGGACTACACGGCGGTGGGCTGCGCCATCACCACCATCTCCTCCAACCTGACGGAGATGTCCAAGGGGGTCAAGCTGCTGGCCGCGCTCACGGAGGACGAGGTTGGCGGCGGCACCGACTTGATGAGGGCCGCCAAGACGCTCGCCGGCGCCGTCTCTGACCTGCTGAAGGCGGTGGAGCCCGCCTCCGGAGAGGTGAGCATATAAACCTGTCCCTAAACATAAACTGAACTTGTGTTTTACTGAACTGTAAAACATAAAGTGAACTAAACATCAACTGAACCTCGCCTCAGAAGAGGTGAGCATTAACCTGGCTCTAAACATAAACTGAACTGGGTTTGGGTGTGGCTTAGGGTTGGCAATGCTACCACTGTCTGTTCTGACCCTTTATGAAATAAAATAATAGATTTTGTTGGGAAACGGAAAATAGCTGATCTAAAAGCTTGTGACTCGTAACAAATTTGCGTTGTAGATGGGCTGAATTGGGAATCTTCCGATTCCAAGACATCTGCTCTAACTCCTGAGCCACTGCCGCCCAATTATTATTATTATTATTATTATTATTATTGATCAGCTAGACATTGAAAAGTGAGAGAAGATGTGTGAAAGTGTAAACAAAGTGTTTCAGCCCCTATATACGTAGCAAGTCATATTTCAAGCCTAGAAAGGGATGAGTCGCAGCATACTGTATGTAGAAATGGATATAAATGCATTTGGAACAAGTGGCTGCAGATTCCCTAACATTAATGATGATGATACTGTGGTATTGTCTTCCTGTCCATCATTTATGTCCCTTTATTTTGCGCCATAAAGGCATGCGCTTCTTTTCCGCCCACAGTAGCCTTTTCTTTTCCGGCTGTCTAAATTGACAATAACAATCTATCAAGTAAATGAGATTTGATGTTGGGGGAGTTTCCAGACCTGCCCGTGGCAGAACCATCCTGGCCTTATGAAGCCTCCGTAAACAACACATTATGTCTCCTAGTCTTAACCCTTCAAAGTACTCCTAATTACATTCATTTCCTCTGTTGTTTGCCAGTTTGAATTCTCACTGTTGTCTCTTTGTTCAGACTTTGTCTGAACAAAGTCTGGGCCTGAACGTAACTGACAGCCCTGCTTTAGTTTTATTTTGTGTCTTTACAGCGGCAGAGCCAGAGAGAGCTAAAATAATAATAATAAAAATGACGAAACACTTGTGTGAATTATTCATATCTTTCCTATATGGATAATGGAGTCTGAACATCTCCCTGCATTGTTGGACTAATATATAGCCACCACAGGCTGTCCAATTCTGCTCAGTAGGGTCGCACAGAGGCTGATGTATAAATGCCTAATTTATACTAGTAACACTTGGAAATGTATGCGTTTGGTACAAAGAAACTGTATGAAAAAGTATCAATTAGGATTAAGTCTGCAGTGTTGGGGTTGCAACAGTCATTACCACCACCATGTGGACAAGAGGTTTGAATCCACCACGGGTTTCAACACAATTTACTGTGATCGAGGGTGTGAAGCCCTCTTTACAGGTGTAAAGAAGTGGGTGAAATCATCTTTTGTTTTGTACAAGCTCCATCATTTGTAGTTTTCAGTAAAGAGAAGAATAGAGATAGAAGGAAGAGCAAGGAAACAAACAGGATAGAAAAGTCATCAAATGTGCTAATATGGTTGGAGTGAAAAATATACACTACATAATATAGCATACAGTGTAGTAGCAGGTGTAATAGCGTGAATAGCATGTTCTTCCACATGCATTCCTCCTGGTGAAAGGAGGGGATACGTGGTTGTCTGTGCTATGCCTATAGGGCCAACGGTAGGAGTTAGCAGTGACAAGGGCCTAGACCAGTGGTTCTCAACCTTTTCTCGATCTCTGCACTTTCAGAGTATGTTTATTTGAATGGTCAATCAATCAATTTTGTTCTGGCTTGGATATATAGAACTAACATAGTAAACTTTAAGCTCCTATTTATCGAATGTATTAAAATTATTTTTTTTTGCAAGGTTTAGGAAAAAATACCATCAAAACACATGTTTTTTTTTTTAAATATATTTTTGACATATCATTAAAATCTATGTGTTTTGCCAATTGTTTTGGGGTCCCATTTGCGATATCCTCAGGCCCACCAGTTTGCCCTGGCTCACGGGTTGAGAATCACTGGACTAGACTACACAGGGATTTGGCATAATGACTAAAGGGGAAAAAAAGAACTGTCCGAACATTAAACCATTCAATCCGGGAACGCCTTTCATTTTAGATTTATTTGGCTATTCAAAAATAGCAGATATACAAGGTCATAACGCGGCACTCTGTGCCGCGCTATGAGCTTGTATATCGTGTATATCTGTATATCTTGTATATTTGCTATTTTTCGAAAACGAAAAATCGTACATGTCATTTTGTGTGGTCCTTGACATTAGAAAGTTTGAGAACCACTAATATTAGTGCAATTTTTCTTTTAAAAAAATGTAGGATTTAGAAGACATTTGTAGAATCCCTAGAAGCAAAGGTTTGAGTTAAAAATGTTTGCTTTAAAAAATAGACATTTTCACGATTTTGTGATAGCTCAAAGTACAAAATAATGGTTATAGCTAAAAGTATAAAATGACACAGCTATGCGTTCCCGGATTGAATGGGTTAAGTATGCCGTGTTCACTCAGTAGGCCTGCTGTGTATTATTTATTGTAAGAGTTCCTCCTCTACTGGCGGTTCATAAAAGACACGTACAGTAGTTGCTCACGTGGTGACATTGAGAGGAGTTAACAATAACTCAACAATGTGTTTTGCTATCGTGTCACATTAGGGACAAATGGGGCCATTTTGTTGTGCTGTCTTTGTAGCTGACAAATGTGTAGCTTCTTTTCTGTTGCCTTCGATGGTGGAAATATTGCAAACATGGCTCGTTTTCTACATACTGTAACTTAACTTGTACTAGTTTCTGAATAATGCAGGATGTTGCTTTTGGGGTGTACTGTCGTACACTGCTGCTAGTAATGTTTTTTTACATTGTTCTTCATTGTTAATCGTAAAAACGTTCAATACTTTTTCTTATACTTGAACTCTGGGGACTGAATTTCCCCCTGCGGGATCAATAAAGATCTATGTAAGGTTCAATTATTCATTTAGTCAACGGTAAATTGTCTGAAAAGTATGTAGGTACTGTACATTCTGTACCATCTGGGTGAAGCGGAGCCCAGTTTTTGCTAAATTGCACGACGGTGTCGCCCGCCAAACATAGCAGATCTACAAGCTCACGACGCACTGTGAGCTTGCACAGTAGGTCTTCTGTTTTTCTTGTGGTACTCCGCCGTACGTTGAACTACAATTTGGGCTTAAGCCCTCTGTCACACATAGTATTCATAGGCCCCATTGCTAGAACTGCACCCCCTCAAGCTAAAATGGTCGTATAAAATATGCAAATGCTAGTAAGTTCTGTGTAACAATATATTACCCCATTTTCTCAGAGTTAACATTAGATTAAAGAAATATCTTTCCCTCAGGAAGGCATTTACAACCCTATTCATGAGTTTTAAAACCGCCGGCAGCGTGCTTAACAACCGTCTGAACATTTCGGCTGCAGAACGGTACCAGACAGCAGGTGTTCAGTGCAAAAAGATATGTTTTTTTTTGGTAAAATGCCAGTCACATTAATTCAGTTCAAACCACCAAGTCAATACACGAGATTATGCAAGTGCAAGTGAAAATCCATGTCTTTCAGAATCCGTATTTGTGCGATTATACAGTACGTGTGTGTGTGTGTGTGTGTGTGTGTGTGTGTGTGTGTGTGTGTGTGTGTGTGTGTACCCCCTACAGCCTAGGCAGACAGTGCTGACGGCAGCAGGCAGTATCGGTCAGGCCAGCGGAGACCTCCTGCGACAGATCGGCGAAAACGAAACCGACGAGAGATTCCAGGTATGTTAATTTATCATCCTTGCAGCGCTTCACGTATGGTATGGTACTGCACTGGTTCTAAACCTTTTTAAACTCAAAGACTCACAGTTTGATATGCATTAGGCCAAGGTAGATAAGATTAGTATCCCAACCTACACTGTAAAATCTTCTGTATTCATTTAACTCTGAGAGTTACAGGCCCTGTAAAGGTTCATTTGGTTCCTAACTATCAATAATTTAGCTGCGGCTCCCTGGAACCCCCTTGAGGACCCATGGGGGGTCCTGGACCACATGTTGAGACCCACTGCTGTAGTGCTCCGGGGACAAACCAGGCTCTGTAAGATGCCACGGAGTTAATCAAAAACTCATTAGTACAACGCAGTGGAATTCCATCACTGCATTACTGGAATATTTGATAAGATTGCATTTTCCGTTCTGTGTTGAATACAGCTGCGTCGTTTCAAATTGTCACAGACCCATTTTGGATAAGATGTGATTCTTTTCATTAAGATGCAGTGGTGGGGTCTTTGTCACTCTTATTTTGACAGGATTTTGTAATATTTCTAATATAACGATGTACTGTGTATAGGCTTATTTAATATATAGTTATTGAACTCTGATGCCTTTCAAAACATATCTTAACCAATTAAAGGCATGTAGTTGACTTGGGTCCCCCAGGGCTCTATATTTGGTACCCCTCCTTTTTTCCCTCTACACCAAATTCTTCGCCAAAGATAGCCGATCTACGAGCTCACAACACATAGTGTAGCGTTGTGACACATTGTGACCTTGTAGATCTGCTATTCAGGGACGCTAGGGTTCAACAGAGAACGTGTTTTATACACTGAAATCCAGAACCTACCCACTCAATAAACTGCCCATATAGCTCAGTGAATCTGCCTAGCAACTTTCACTTGTAGTTGAGTACTATTTGACCAGGAGTATCTACAGTATACTTTGACTCCACTGCACCTGTGTTCCTACTGGTGACCACATGATGGACGTATATTTAAATGTCCTCAGGATGTGCTGATGAACCTGGCCAAGGCCGTGGCCAACGCGGCAGCCATGTTGGTTCTGAAGGCCAAGAACGTGGCTCAGGTGGCTGAAGACACCGTGCTGCAGAACCGGGTCATCGCTGCTGCCACCCAATGTGCCCTGTCCACCTCCCAGCTGGTGGCATGTGCCAAGGTGTGTGTGTGTGTGTGTGTGTGTGTGTGAGACTATACTTATGAGTATAGTAGAGTAGTACTTGATAAATAAACCATGTGAGGACTGGGAGTGTGTATGACTGTGTGTTGTAATTTCATCACATTTCATTCCACAGTTTTTACAAAATACCGCAGTAGCAAAAACAAAAACACTGCAATAACTAACTTAGCTCATTTTTACTATTTATGTTGAATCTCTATTTGTTTTTATTTATTTATTGAAATTCTCCTCAATAAATAAACCCACCATTTCACCATGTTTAGTTATTTACCGCATCGACAGGTTGCAGTTGCTGAATTGCACGAAGTCCTGCGTTTAGTACCCAGGGGATGAATCTACTTTAAAAGTTTATGAATAGCCCAAAGCCTGTAGATGTTTGTGTGTTTTATGAAGTACGTGTGGAGAGTTGAAATTTATTTAAAAGCTGTGTGTGTGTGTGTGTGCGCGCACGCACGTGCTAATCGAGCATCCCTTGTTCTGTATCTCTTTGCTTACTAATTGTACTGTGAGCTTGTAATTGCATTTACAAGCTCACAACGCGTCACATTGTGACACGTGAGCTTCTAGATTGTATATTTTTGGCACGTGACACATACAATATTCCAAAAATCGAAAGATTTGTTTGAAAATAGCAGATTGTGACACGTGAGCTTGTAGATCGTATATATTTTTGGCACGTGACACATACAATATTCCAAAAGTCGAAAGATTTTTTTAGAAAATAGCAGATCTACAAGCTCACAATGCCCCACATAAACCAGCTATTTTCAAATAGTCGATGCGTATAGGGTTAAAGTGGTCATGCTGATTTTGATGCTATATTATCTAATTTTTCTGGGGAACCCCCTGGAACCCCCCTCATAATCCCCACTTGAACCCATTAAAATCAGGAAAGCATCTGTGTCATTTTAGATTACAGCTAAAACTCTCTCTCTCTTTCTTTCTCTCTCTCTCTCTCTCTCTCTCTCTCTCTCTCCCCCCCCCCCGTCCAGGTGGTGAGCCCCACCATCAGCTCTCCGGTGTGTCAGGAGCAGCTGGTGGAGGCTGGTAAGCTGGTGGACCGCTCAGTGGAGAGCTGTGTTCAGGCCTGTCTGTCTGCCACCGAGGACGGAGAGCTGCTGAAGCAGGTCAGCCCCGCCCCCCGGGCCAGCTTCCAAACACTAGAGAAAGAATGGCTTTAAATTTGGTTTTCTTTCTTTTGTTTAGTGAACGTATTTGCTTGGTTTACAAGTTTGTTCCAGAAAGCTTATTATTTCCAAGCCAAATAGATCTATAAGGACTTATATAATAACATTTATTTACTGTAATAACTACTTTTTGACTTTGAGGACTATTCTTGATTCAGAAGATTTGAATAAAAGTTTGAATAATCGTCTCAATGTAACAATCATACACTTGACACTTGCTCAATTTGTAGCATCGAGCATGTGATGATAATAATGATAATAATGTAATAATAATGATAGATATACTGTAGGACCGTTCAAAGCAGAGTTTTGCAAAAACAGATCAAATTATTTATTAAAGTTAAACACGAAGCCCAGCTCTCTTAACCTAATAATGCAATGCTGATGGGATGTTATAGTAGAGTGCACCAGCGTGATTATAATATAACCTATATCCCCTGTACGGGTCATACCAAAGACTACAGTATAAAAATGCCTCCCTGCTTGGCACTCAGCATCAAGGGTTGGATTGGGGGTAAGTCCCTGAAACATACTGTACCAGTGTCATGTCCAGCGGGTGTACTTCAAGACGCCTCACGCAACAGAAACAGGAGAGAGGCTCCTTCCCTATGGGCCATATGGCTCGGGAACCGTTGGTTCATATAGTCTCTGTTGGGTGAAAACCTCATGTATGTCCAAAACATTTATTTATTTTTCCCCAAACATTATAAAAAATAAATGAAAAAAGTCATTGTAAAAACACGATCTCCTCATGCATTAGAGGGACAATACCAGTCACCAGAAACAAGGACAGGTGTTTTCAATTAATCTATCATGGTTAAAATGGAGTTTGAAGTTACAATGGGTTTGTATGGTCTGTTAAAATGAATATCAAAATATCTAAATACTGAATCAAGCAACTTAAAAACTGTCTGGGGTGCTCACAAAAGCCAGAGTAGATGACCCCAGACATGTTTGAAAGTGAAATACCCCTTTAATGTAACATACAGTATGCCATTGTGTTACAGTTGAGTGCAGCAGCCAGCGTAGTGACATTATAATGTAACCTACAGTATGTCATTGTGTTACAGGTGAGTGCAGCAGCCAGCATGGTGATATTATAATGTAACCTACAGTATGTCATTGTGTTACAGGTGAGTGCAGCAGCCGGCATTGTGGGCCAGTCTCTTTCTGACCTCCTCCAGCATGTGCGTCAGTACGCCTCACGGGGCGAGCCCATTGGACGTTACGACCAGGCCACCGACACCATCATGACTGTCACCGAGAGCATCTTCAGTTCAATGGGAGACGCAGGTGAGTCGCCGTCCAGGAGCACACGCACTGGAAACTGACCGTACATACATGTCTCTGTCGACAGAAACCTTGTATCTCCGTATTTAATTTAACTTTTTACGTTTTTCTATAAATCAATGCCAAATGTAATAGTTACGTTTTATTGCAGTGTCATGCAAAAATTGCACAAATAGCAGATCCACAAACTCACGATGCATTTGCCTCTAATGACAGGACCATAATAGGGAGGCCAAGTTGAAAGTGGTTAAGTGTGTCTGAGGGTTTTATAAACATTGAACCAATGAAAAGCATTAACAAGAGCTTGTGACTAAATAATAACATTGGAACACAGGTTCTTTTTCGCATTTCCTGAAAAGTGGTGTTTTTGCGATATGATGACTACTAGAATGTTGTGCAGTGCATTTTTACATTAACATCTCTGGGAAATGACCAAAAGTTAACCGCATGGCGTAAATGGTGTCCTCCTTTAACTCATTAACTGCCATGAACAAATTAATTCGTCAAATTCTGCAATGGCTCAGCCTGTCAACGACGAGTTTGGATACGTTTTCTTTTTTTCACACAGAACCAGAGATAACGCGATCCGAAGATGTACTGCTCCATTCACTCCCTGGTTAAATTATTACTTAAAAATGCTCTATCTCGGCTCCTGTGTACTTTTTTTTTTTTACTATGTATTTTTGGCAAAACATGCTATTTTCAACCACAACTATGGAACGGATTACCACAAAATCCGTTCCATTTTCCAGAAAATATTCCATGATTTTTCAAAGGTTGATAAAATCGCTCGTTTTCGCTGGAAGTAGTGTACCACTATTACACTATTACTCTGGCAGTTAAAGAGTTAAAATGAGCCGGTCAAGTGCATTTCTCTTGTCAACTCAGCGCTTTCGAAATTGAGAACAGAACTTTTATCGGTAAATTACCATATGACGTGGGCCGCTTTTCATCAGCCTCCCAATCATGGTAAATTGTGTCTGCTGTGTCAAGATTGCTGACCCTATCCTCCACAACAGCTCTTCAACCTGTACCTCGCTTTGCCTGATGTAATAAGCTTTTAAACAACCTTCCAGACGGAGCTCCTGGATGAGGTTCTGGCCTGTACCGCTGTCTGCCTAGCTAGGAGGATGTCGCGTCTTTCTTTTTCAGCAGACAAAAAAAAAAAACAGCTCTAGGCAGCGCTTTTTCTTCAGGCAGGTAGACAGTGTAAAAACAGCCTTATTGTGGAAGGACGAATAATTGACTCTTAGGTCAGGTAACTTCCTCCTAACCCACGCACAGAACCAGTAGGCCTCGCCGTGCATACGTTTTTTTTTTAACTTGTAAATATTTTTCTTACGTCAGTAAGAAAGGTAGAGAAATAGTCTTCCTGTGGGCAGGTACAGCCCTAAAGTTCAAATTCAAAGTTTCAATCGGTTCCTTGCAACCAAACTGCAATACTCTTCAAACAAACAGACATGTTTTGATATCTCACTTGGATGGACTGCCGTCGGTTTTAGAGAAAGGCTGTCAAGTCACGTAAGAATTACTGACAGTAGGAAAGCAGGGAGAGAGCAATGGAGAAACCTGCAGACACCGTCTGGGACCAACGCTCTGAAGCTTATCGATCGATTTGATTGACAAGCTGTTTTTGACACACTCAGAGAATACAGGCTTTGAAGTGGTGTCAGATTTGTGGGTTTCGCGTCACACCTGACATAAACTCCAACGTGGTGTAAAAACAAGCTGATTCTGTGGCAGAATGCTGGCAGAATCAACCGGTGTTTTCGTAAGAATTATGTCAGCTCTCTGCCAGGTGTATTCAGCCGTACGCCAAATTCACCTCGACCCTTCAAAGCAAATTTATTGTTCTTTCTGCGTCTATCTCACTTTGGGTCGCTCTGTCGTAATTCACTCTTGTGTCCTCTCTTCCACAATGTCGACAATCATTTGAAATCATTTGGAATCATTTGAAGATGGTGATGGGGATTCAGAGGCAACTGAGAAATAGGAGCAAGATAAAAAATATTATAAAGAATGTCTCACCAGTGATTTTAAGAATCCTAAGCAATTCTGGGGGAAAAAAATATCAGTTATGAATGCATCAGATAAGCATAATTTTAATCAAATACGAAGTGATAACACAATACTACTTGACTCATTATCAATTGCCCAGGCTTTCAGTCAGCATTTTCCTCTGTCTGCTCTAGCCTATTAACTGACTTCATATCTCATGCCTGGTTCTTTTAGTAATGTTCCATATTGTTCTCCTTCGTATTCTTTTAGGAAATTTTCACCAGCCGAAGTCCAGACTGTCATCAATGAATTAAAAGTTGATGGTGGTGCTGGACTGGATGGAGTTGAAAATCGGTTTCTTAAATGAGATGCCCACATAACTATATCCCCACTTGCTGAGTTGTTTAATCTTTCCCTGTCTACTTGTTGTCTAGCTATTTTCTAAATGTGCCCGTATCACTCTACTTCATAAAGGAGGTGATGTACTCCAGTACATCAGAGTTCAGAATCTCAACAAAAGACAGTGGTGTCTAAAAAGATCTATTGACAGGAAAGAGATGGTGAGAGCAGCTGGGACACTGGGGCAGCTTGTGCTGTGGGGCATCATGCCCACTGTAGCCTGAGGGCAATCACATTTTTTGAAGGGCATAAGGCCAAACTGAGGGGTCACAGCGGACATGGCCTTCATGAAATTCCTGACCTGCTGTCTGGTCTATTTTCATGCAGTGTATTGTTGCGGAATTGTGAGAGGGAGAGAGAGAGAGGGAGAGTGAGAGAGAGAGAGAGAGATGTGCCGTATTTTAAAACTCTTCTTGCTGTGAAGAGCAGAGACTCCATGGCTATAGGGTTAGGGTTAGACCCATGGGTATAAATTCTCATACAAATAATTGCGATTAACAACTCGATTGTGTTTTTGCCATTGAGTGTTGGAACATATAAATCAAAATGTCATTTTTGTTTGCCCTTTTAGGCCTTGTAAACAAACATTGCACAGGGCAGATGAGTCAAATGTCAAATAACTTAAATATACACAGAAATGACGGGTACTAATAATCTAAATAAGTAATGCCCTATGGCAGGGGTGGGCAACTTTGTAGATGGTGAGGGCCACTAAATTTCCACACTCACTCTGGGGGGCCGCATTGTTTATCGGCACTCTCGCCAGTAGTACCCCATTACACAAAAAGCCCATAATAGTCACATGTGTGATAAATAAGGGATATTAACAATTATTATTCGTTGTAACTTTGTTTTTATTTAGCATTTAGTAATGCTTCTATCAACTTACTACAGCTGTACTGCTAAACAAAACTTCACATTCCTGAGTATGCCTTTCAGAGTATTGCTGTAACCTTGGCTTAAAATATACAAAAATGAACACTAGAATTATAATTAATAAGGCTTCTATTAGAATAAATGAGAGCACGCTCTAATGGTGGACTTTTGTAATTAAAATGGTTCATGGAAAGTTGCATGTTTGGAACAGCTGAAGGCAATAGTTCACCATTTCGGATATGTTTAGATTACTTTGTTTTTCTTTGTGATTTCAAAAGTGATTTCAAAGTTTTGATTTTGCCCTGGGGCCGCATTGAGTGACGGTGCGGACCGCATACGGGCCGTGGGCCGCCAATTGCCCATCCCTCCCCTATGGTCAAAACAGGCCATACGTTTAATCATTTTGTTTATTCAGAAATAGTGAAAATAGACGAGCTAACAACGCACCACGATGCGCCATGTTGTTAGCTTGTAGATCGGCTATTTAAGCTAATTTTTTAACAGATTAATTTGTGCCGATTATGCAAATGTAATGTTTATCTCAAATGATTGCAATCAGGCTTAATAATGTAATAATTGTGACAGGCCTAACCATGGGATGACACTATGAATAAATAAAAACAGAATTGAACTGAACAATATGCATGCAATCCTTCATGAATCACTCACTCCGCTGCTCTGTGATTCACCAAATCGTCGGCTTCCGAAGTCCCATAGGACCATTGGATCAGCGCTTCTGGTTTCCCACTGCAGAGCTGGAGCAGCGCCTCTTGTGGCTGTAGAGCCCAATACGGGAGTGGCAGTCCTTTTGACACTGCTCACATATGAAGGAGGTAGCAGGTCTTTCAGACAGGTTTGTAGTGCTTCTGTGGGCCCTCTTCTCATCCCACTGAAGCATCAGGTGTTCTTCAAACGTCTGCAGCCCCTTCTGGGTTTCAAGCCTCCAGATGTCTCTGTTTTTTGCTGAGGCCTCCCATGTGGTTGTGTCTATGTTTGTGGCTTTTAGGTCTCGCTTGCATAAGTCTTTGTATCGCAGCTGTGGCCGCCCTCGTGGCCTTTTTCCCGAGGCAAGTTCTCCGTAGAGGAGGTCTTTAGGAATTCTGCCATCCTCCATACGGCACACATGACCCAGCCAGCGAAGACGTCTCTGTTTAATGATTGCGTACACTCACTTGGTAAATAACTCTCTCCCCCTCCATCAGGAGAGATGGTGCGTCAGGCGCGTGTTCTGGCCCAGGCCACCTCGGACCTGGTCAACGCCATGCGGTCGGACGCCGAGGCCGAGGTGGACGTGGAGAACTCTAAGAAGCTGCTGGCCGCCGCTAAACTGCTGGCCGACGCCACGGCCAGGATGGTGGAGGCAGCCAAGGTGAGCCACGGGCGGGAGGCGGTGGTGTGTGTTGGTGTGATGTGTGTTGGTGTGTTTTGCAGTGGTGGAAAAAGTACTCAAATTCTTTACTTAAGTAAAAGTACCAATACTGCAATTTAAAAATACTCTGTTACAAGTAAAAGTCCAGAATTCAAAATTTACTTGAGTAAAAGTACAAAAGTATTGGTATCAAAATGTACTTAAAGTACCAAAAGTAAAAGTACTAAATATTTGAAAATAGCCGAATAAGTGTAGTGGAGTAAAAGTACAATATTTGCCTCTGAGATGTAGTGGAGTAGAAGTAAAAGTATTGGAAATCTGAAATACTCAAGTAAAGTACAAATACCTCAAAATTGTACTTAAGTACAGTACTTAAGTAAATGTACTTAGTTACTTTCCACCACTGTGTATTTGTATGATGTGTTTAAGCCCTATTCAAACGTATTTTTTAGCTTACAGATCTGCTATTTCGGAAATAAACATAATTATGCCCGTTGGCTGCATTTCCGATACCGAAGGTCAAAAAGGTCAGATAATGGCCACTATATCGGTCAAACCAATATTATCGGTCTGGCTGTAGTAGTGTACTGAAGATTGTTGTCTTTTGTCTCCATCACATACCTGTGGGGTGTGAGGATTGTTACAGCCTTTTACCAGTGAACTGTGGTGCGTTTCCAAATGTCCAATTTGTTCATTTCTTTTTGCTTCAATTCAGTTTCGGTTTAACGATCACATGACGACAACTGGTGGGAAATAAATTGCTTTTGGGTGCAGTCTGAGAGTGTGCTCACTTTCCAACATGATGGAAAGTGTTGTGTGTAGCACTTTGTGATGTTTGTGTGTGTGTGTGTGTGTGGGTGTGTGTGTGTGTGTGTGTGTGTGTGTGTGTGATAGCAGTTAGTAAAGTTTACTCAATTATTGTACCTAAGTACACTTTTGAGGAATTATTTTACATATAACCACTTCAATATACTAACAAGTACTTTTACTTTTACCCAAGTACATTTTGAATACCGGACTTTTACATGTAACAGTATTTCTACCTTGTGGTATTAATATTTTTACTTAAGTTAAAAAATGTGAGTACTTCTTCCAACACTGGTGAAGTTTGACTGTGTTGTGTGTAGCAGTTTGTGAAGTTGTGCGTGGGTTGTGATGTGTGACAGCCAGCTAACAGAGGACTGAGCAGGGTAAGACCAGGTCAGGAAGAAATTATTTTCTAGTATTTCTACACTTTTGCCGATTGGCAGCTTGCTTGAGGCGCAATAAATCCTGATTCATACTTATAGTTGTAGGGCTGTAACTATCCATTATCCTCCCGGCGGTTATTCTGTGGATTACGTTTTCACGCACGTACATCTATCTTTTTTATATCAATGAATCAATGCGAAAGAAATCTATTAGATATTTCTTATAATCCATTAAAACGATTAGTATGATTAACCACTCAAGCCCTACTTAATACTTAATCAAACAATGGTGTCCCGCAAAAATAGCTTATCTACAAGCTCATTTGTGAGCTTGTAGATTAGGTATTTTCACTATCTTTTTATAAAAATTGATTAAATGGATTAGTTTGATTAGCTGTTGCACCCCAACTTAGCTGCGCACCGGAGCCGCATGCTGCAAATAGCCGATCTACACGCTCATTGTGAGCTTGTAGATCTGCTGTTTTCGGCCCCTTCGCGCGCATAGAATGGAAGTGAATGGAAGATGAATATTTTATTTGCGCGTGATCCTACCCTAATAATTATGATGTGATCTGACAGGTAAACACAGATGAAGGTGATCACGTTAATCGTGGATGCATTTCATTTACAGTAGGACGTTTAATTGCCTGATTTATCAGACAGAATTTGCAACTGGTTACGCTCAATTTCAAACTCTATTCTGACATTGCCTTTGCTCTAATCGATTTCAGTGGGGAGGGGGATTCGATTTCCCCTAACCAATCACTAGAGACGGCCTGCATCTAACGTAATTTGATGTCGACACTGATGCGTAGCCACGCCAAAACAAAAGCCATCTCCCCTGTGAATAAATGCCTTCAAAGCAGACTGCTGTTCGGATTTCAAAGTAATTGGTAGTTTTAATGGATTCGGAGCGGCCTCGATGGCGTCGTCTATCTGGCAGTCACCATTGCTGTTGTTATTACTCCATGGTTTCTGACAGCGCTTAGCAGTTTGACAATGCTGTTGTTTGTCCCCGTTCGCGTCACTGATTGGCTAATCATCACCCCTCATTGGATAAATGCTTTTTCAACCCAGAAAGCACAGTTTCTTGTCACGATGCCAGAGCAGAGTCAGTCCTCTTGGTGGAGTGCATGGATTGAAAGGTCTGGACCACCCAGGCAGTACAGGAGCTGTCAATGCTGATACACATTTAACTCTAATTGAAAGAGCCACTAACATAATTACCTTAAAGGAGCACTTCACCCATATTCAACCTTATGTTCATATAATTGATCCTCACTAATGCTTATTATACTGTAAAGATGGCACAATTTCTGTCCACTCATTCTGTGTCTCATTGGTGGGCTGTGGACGGTTCAGAAACCTGGGATTGCAAGCTAATAGAAACTGCAGCCTTTCTCTTCATGGAAAGTTAGCATGCTGAAATAGAAGCCATTGTTCTTGCATTATTAAAGAAAATTTAAATAAAAGTTTTAAGTCTTATTACCAAACTGCCTACCAATGATGTCACTGAGTATGAAGATCAGGTTGAAAATGGGTGAAGTGTTCCTTTTTAAGCTGTTTACCCATCAAAATGTCTGTCCTTATGTGGCCGTCACTGAGAGCATGGTGCCTTTCCACAGCAGAGGAGCTGGTGGTGTTTTTTATCCAATTCCGTCTGAGACCGAAAGGTCGCTGGGCGATGTTTTCAAGTCCATTTTATCTGTGTTGACAGTCTGTGAGCTGTAATGAACTTCCATTCCTCCTTTATTTTCCTGCCCATTTCTCCCCGTCTGGGTTTGTGCCTCTGACATCGGCACACTGCAATAACCCACGGTGTCAATTTAACTCTGAGAGGGTACAAATGGAACACAATGGACCTGGAGGGGTCCATTGTGTTACATTTGTACCCACTCTGGGTTAGAAATGGATATGTTTTGCTATGCAAGAGCACACTTGTTATGTTGCTTTGTGTTAGATTGTTCAATCAACGCACTAATTTCACCTGGGAAATGAATACAATTTGAAGGTAACGAGTTCAATTCATTCATATTTGTTTGTCAGGAAGGTGTTCCGCTCCAGTAAGTATTGTAATAATATCGAAACTCCACCACGTCCACGAGGCTGAGAATATTTTGGTCGTCACAACGTATTTATGGCGGTGGAAAGTAGCTAAGTACATTTACTCAAGGACAATTTAGAGGTACTTTTACTTTACGTGAGAGTATTTACATTTTTTCCATGCTTTCTACTTCTACTCCACTACATCTCTGAGCCAAATGTACTTTTTACTCCACTACTTTATCTGGCAGCTTTAGTTACGAGTTACTTTGAAGATTTAGATTATTACAAAACATACCCCAACCACGTAAGCCCTAGTTTATACTTAGGCTTTACAAGCTCACAATGTGACACATTGTGAGCTTGTACCGTAGATGTAGATTTGATTTATTTTTTATTTTTTTATGTGTGAAATAGGACATTCTGCATAATGAGTAGTTTAACTAGTGGTACTGTAAGTACCTTTGTACTTTTACTCAACTAAACTGTTGAATGATAGCATTTTTACAGAGTATCTACATTGTGGCATTGCTTTGAATTACAGTAATTGAAAATAAATCTGAGTACTTCTTCCGCCACTGATATCGAAACACCGCCACAGGGCTTAGAATAGTTTGGCTGTCACAACTTATTTACAATCCTTGGCTTTCGGCATTCGTGCAGCGAAGTCGGGCAGAATCCCCTAGAGCAGAGGTGCTTGCCTTAGAATTATGATTTTTTTTTAGCTACAGTATATGTCAAACCAGCTCTGTTCCATAATGCATGAAGCAGGGAGCATCCTGGATGGCTTTCCGTGTGTACAGACTCGGAACAGGGACTTTTTTCTTCAAAGAGATGGTATCACCCAGCCACAGCTGGGCTTTGCATTTCTTGTACAAACGAGGTGACCTTTTCAGCGGTAGTCCATTGGGACAACAGAGCGTGACATCCATACGCAGCAAAATCCTCGGCACTAATTTGGCTCCTTAAAGAGCGCACAAATGGAACCAAATGGACCCGTATGGGTCCATTTGGTTCGATTCGTGCGCTCTTTGGAGCAGTGTTGTGCAAGTTAATGAGGATGTGTAATAACTTACTCTTTACTTACTACTCCTATAAAAAGTAATAATACTTATTACTTGGTATAAAAAGTAATTGGCTATTGTTACTTGTCATACTACAGTAGAAAAAAGTGATGAACAATACAACGCTGCATACCTTATGGGATGGAATAGGTATTGTATACAGTATATCTATACATAAAATATGTATAAAATAAATAAACAGAGTGATTTAGTTACTTGGATTAGTAACTATGTTACGACCCCCAGTCTAGGGTTAGGGGACGTAACATGAAATGTAAAATGACAATTGGATTTAAAATGGAACATATATTTACTACTAACACAAGTAGAAATAATTACACAAATCTTGACTGAACTTGACTATCAAAAGAACGAAGCCATAAACAAAGGTTTGGTTTGGTGGAACAACGGAGGAATGGAGTCTTTGCTGCCGAAGTGGACAGCAGTCAGCTTTATAGTCATAGCCAATCCATACAGGGCTCATCAGAACTTGCCAATCCATGGAGGAAACCAATTCTCCATGGGCTGCTGGCAGCCTTCAGTGATCAACAGACTTGACATGCAAATGCCACAGGCAGCTGTCAGCAGTGGTGTCGTGGAGGCCACACGGAGTAGGACGGCGCGTGGCCAGTCATTTTTTTTCACACACAAGGTACGGCACGGTACAGTGCATGCGCGCACGTGCATGCTAGAACGTCCCCCCCCCCCACCCCCACCCCCGTCAATTCACGAGCCAAGTACCCAAATGGCTACTTTGCATAACAGGTTTACACGTGAGTGTGAAAATGTATCCTCAGATTCCTCGCATCTATAGGCTACACGGTAAGCAACACAGCATCTTGGCTCAGTAGCTGCTGCTGCCATTATCCTATCTGCATGCAGCAATGCCTCAGCCACCGTCGAAGAAGAGAAAGATACTCGTTCAAAGCAAACTTTTAGTTTCAGCTCTATAATTCGTGGCATTCCTTGAATTTGTATTAGTTTAAAAAGACTAAAACTAAGCTAAAAAACATTTCCTATACAAAACATGTTTCCTAATTTAAGGTAAAATAAAATGCGCGTGCCGTGCATTTTATGAAAAAAAATCACCATGACACCCCTGGCTGTCAGTCCATTGGCTATCAACACCTCTAATTCTCCGCCTCTCCACCTCAGAAACATAGAATACAACAAATAATACAGAATACCAAATAATGTAATACAAGTATGTCTAAACACAAATATACACTAATACGGCTGGCTGTAACAAACTAATATACTGTTTTGGCTATTTTAATCCCTTACACTACTCGTTACTGGGGAAGGTAATGATATTACTGTAATATATTGTTTAGTAATAAGTTACTGACCAACACTGCTTAGCTAGAGTTAAACAAACATTTAGGAATTTTGCGTGTGCGTGCGCTTGCATGCGCGTGTGTGTGTGTGCCGAGTTTGCAGACATACAGTGTCTCCTTGTATGGCTGTATCACATAGAGTTATATAAAAACTAGAGGATGGATTCCCCACCTATCCATTTCAATGAGAGTTGCTCACCCAGCGCATTACTCCCCCGGAAGCACACTCTAATTCCGCAATTGGGAACCAAAAATGGGCACCAAAATGTTAGGAAGATTTGAGCACCAACGCACTATGGTTTCAGTTGATAGAAGCATGCGCAGTAGTGTCCAATACCAAACTTGGCCACTAGTTCAGACGTGCTTCAAAGATTCCCCGCGGTCCTGCTGCATCCTCCTCCTCCTCTCATCCGTTTCCCATGACCCTCTCTGCCGTGTGATGTCATCATCAGGATGAACTCCCGCTGACTGACATCTGGGCACAATTTAATCTTCACACACACACACACACACACACACACACACACACACACACACACACACACACACACACATACTGTATGGAATTAATAGCACTTAGAAAGCTAATGCAGTGTTTGTCAATCTTAAACATTTTGATGAACAACAATTTGATATGCATTACGCCACAGACAGATTTGATAAGATTATTTTTCAAATTCAATTTTTCAATCTCTGGGACCCAATCTAACATATTTTTTATTGATAGACATGATTTGGTCCGATATGGTCTGTTATTTGGTCCAGCATTCCTTTACTGTCTTATGTACTGCAGGTATAGAAACCTCAACTTACGTCCCAGGTAGCTACCCACGGTCAGTCCTATTGGGAAAGACAGAATATTCATTTTTGAATATTCCAAGTATAAAATAATGGTAATAGCTCAAATCTAAAAGTACACAGCGTTCCCGGTCTTAATGGATTAATACTGGTATGGTATCAGGATTGGTTTTCAAAGCAGTGCAGAGTGTATAGGTTTGTTTGCCCTGATTTTCTCCTCTCTTCCGGCCCACACATTGAATGTATTTCCCCAGACATATCGTTAGGTGGAGATCTCTGATCGTCTGACTACACGAGACTAGGGACCCCCATATAACCCCCTCAAGGACCATTGGCGGTCCCTGGACCTCACTGACCTAGAAGATTTAAACTTGTTCACATACCGAACTGTAGCTTTTCATGAACCCCCGAATGTATTTTGCCGCGGGCCCACATATGAAAACACTTTGTGCCAGGGCACCCCCCATGCAAGTTTTGTGTCTTTGTGAGCTTATGGATTGGTTATCTTCAAATAGCTGATGTACAGTATGCAGGGTTAAAGTGGTTAAACTGATGTTGATGCTATATTAACAAATTTAGCTGGGAACCCCCTGGAATCCCCTAAAGGCCTTCTCTGGGGGTCCACAGACCCCACTTTCAGAACCGCTGCTGTAGGTAAGATACTGTGGGGGAGTGGGAAGGACCTATAATGACTTGTAAAATGCCTTTAGCTTTTCTCTAGTGAAAGTTAAATGAAATAAACAAAACTGTAACTTTGTATTCAAAACACACACACACACACACACACACACACACACACACACACACACACACACACACACACACACACACACACACACACACACACACACACACACACACACACACACACTCTGCAGTTGTTTAAGTCCCGGGTGTATCCAAATTGTGGAGCAGTTTCACTAAATATTTATATTTCACACAGCCCGTTTAGTTGCTTTGAGGTAGTTGAGAACTGGGAATCATTATATAATACAATACGTTGACGTGGGCTTGGCTCAGGCTCAGCCCTCGTGGGCCATATTTGTAGAGGTTTTTCAACCATAATGTTTCCCGTGATTAGCAAGTCACCATGTGGATTGAAACCATTCACAACCAAATGGTTGTAAAGCGTAAGGAATGGAATCTGATACAAGTTTGGGGATACACCATACCGTCTCTGTCGGGTGGAAACCTCGGATGTCCAAAACTGTTACTTGGATTCAAATTCAAAAGTAGCAGATCTACAAGCTCAAAACGCGTCGCTTTGCAACACGTTTGGAGCTTGCAGATCTACTACTTTTGATGTTTTTGAGTGACGCTGTAGTATGCTCAAGTTGGGCGTTAATGCACAAATAAACTAGTTAAAATATGGAAATGAGACGTTTCTGCCCGACAGCGACGATATGAATTTAGATGGGCTACACTCAGGGGTGTCATTTGGGGTCCCAGAGTATGGCCACCCCATGCCTTATCATTTAATAAAATGCCTCACAACACATTTAATCCTTATAGTAATAATTAAGTAATGATGTTTGAAGAGTTAAAAATGTAACTCTTGAGAGCGTAAAATGAAACCAAATGGTTCCATTTGGTTTCATTTTACGCTTTTACGCAAGAGTTAAAGATCTATAAGGGTCCATTTGTTTACCAACTCTCCATCATTTAGCTGGGGACCACCTGGAACCCCCTCAAGGACCACAGGTGGTCCCACGGACCACTGGTTGAGAACCACTGCATAACCGGTTGGGGCATTTATTCCTGACTTGCATCATTCCCGAGTAGGCATGGTGCCCAATGGGCAACTGATCAGGTGTCTTTAGATCTCATTTGCCTCCATCTTATTATCAATCTGAGACACTCTCTCTCCTTCCCCTCCATGATGAAAGTTAAACGAGGCCCTGTACCTTCCAGCTCGTTGGGACCATTAGACGCCTCAATAAATCACAGTCACACAGCCATGTTTATCTCTGTCACCGGGAGACCCAGACCTTGGCCGGCACTAGTTGCCCTGGTAACCGTCAGAGGAAGTTGCACTTTTAATTTAGTGTGTGGTGATGAAAGAGAGATTTATTTCATGTTGTGACAGTTGGGCTTCTACCCCCCCCCCCTGCCCACCCCTCTCAAGTGGACAATTCATCACTTGTTTTTTGATAAGAGGTGCTGCTGTTGAAAAAAAGATGAGAAAATGGGAGTCCGGATGTTGTGTGTTTACAGATTTTAGATTATCTAGCGGCTGGAATATTGCAGGAGATGAGTTTTTACAGAAATGTGGGGACAGGTTTGTTGACTTTTTACTAGAGCCAGGCCGATGGCAGGTTTTTCGGTTCGGTGGAATCCTAGACCACTGATTGCCGACACGTTGTGTTCTGCTATGTTTGACAGATTTAAAAGGTTGCAGAATTGGGACACATTGGCTGCATAATTGTCAATACTGAAGCCGTCAAAGAAGTCACATAATGAGAGATATATTGGCCAAACCGAACGATTTCATTCAGACTCTAGTTTTTATAGAAATATGGGGACAGATGAATGTTGACAGTGTCTTTAATTAAATGTGAGGACAGGAGCTAAGTGTTTTTTTTTATAGAAATGTGGGGACCGGATTGAAAGTGTTTTTATAGAGATGTGAGGACAGGATTGATAGTGGTTTTATAGAGATGTGAGGACAGGATTGAAAGTGGTTTTATAGAGATGTGAGGACAGGATTGAAAGTGTTTTTATAGAAATGTGAGGACAGGATTGAAAGTGTTTTTATAGAAATGTGGGGACCGGATTGAAAGTGTTTTTATAGAAATGTGGGGACCGGATTGACTGTTTTTATAGAAATGTGGGGACCGGATTGGCTGTTTTTAGAGAGATGTGGGGACAGGGTTGAAAGTGTTTTTATAGAAATGTGTGGACCGGATTGAAAGTGTTTTTATAGAAATGTGGGGACCGGATTGTATGTGTTTATATAGAAATGTGGGGACAGGATTGACAGTGTTTTTATAGAAATGTGGGGACCGGATTGTATGTGTTTTTATAGAGATGTGAGGACAGGATTGACAGTGTTTTTATAGAAATGTGGGGACAGCAAAAAGTTGACAGTGTTTTTCATCAGCAGAAAGTTGACAGTGTTTTTCATCAGCAGAATGTTGACAGCCAATAGAGCAGGTTTCATACTGTAGCTAACAAACACACATTGTCACTATCAGCCTTCTCAAATAGGACTTGAACCTGACAGGTACAAGTATGTATTGTGTGGTATTGTATCCGTGAAATGTACACCTAGCCTCTATACAGGTTGGTCCTGCAGTCTGACTTGTGATATCTTTCTTCATCAGTCTGTGTGGAAATGGCAGGGTTTTCAGGAGTAAATATTCTGGTCTGCAGCAGACAGATAATATTTATCACTTGTAGCTGTCAGTCATCACAGCACTCCTCTGCAGAGCTGCATTCATTATAGTCTGACAAAAACCCACTGTGTGTGTGTCTGTGTGTGTGTGTGTCCTCATGAACCCTAGAATCCCTATTTTGGGCATGTCATAATAAGGAGAAATAGACAAGCATTTGGCAAAAATAGACAAACGTTGGCGAAAATACGTGCACATTTAGCAGAAATGCTGCGTAAACATTGGGTGAAAGTAGCTGAACATTGGACAAAAATGGCAGATCTACAAGCTGGCGACACGCTGTGAGCTTGTAGATCTGCTATTTGACATACAGTACAACGGAATATCGTCTGTCGGGTGGAGACCTCATACAGTATGTCCAAAACTTTCTTTTCAGGATTCAAATTCAAAAACGGCAAAAGTAGCAGATCTACAAGCTCAAAATGTGTTGTTTCAAGCTTGCGGATCTGCTACTTTTGATGCCTTTGTGTGACGCTGTTGTATGATCAAGTATAGGGCATTAATTTACGAAAAAACACAATAAGTTAGAATATGGAGATAGGAGCTTTCAGCAACAATGTACAGTACAGTATGAGTGGTTAAGTCAAGTACCAAGGAACAATTCCTTTATTGTTACATTACACTATGGCAGTCGGAACAGTTACGAAACATTGTCAGTATCTGTACAATATGGTAATATATATATATATATATATACACATATACACACAATGGCTATCAGTGTATAGTAGCCGCAAATAGAGTCAATAATAAACAGACTCCAAACCTAAATGTAGGATAGATATGTTTGCTCTGGTTTGTTGATATGATAAGACGACGACACACACACACACACACACACACACACACACACACACACACACACACACACACACACACACACACACACACACACACACACACACACACACACACAGACACAGACAGAATGAATGTGGGCCCACCCAGATGGTTGTTAATTAACTAAATGGAGGTGGGCTTTAGATCTTTGTGCAGCTGCTGAGACAGGCTCTTAGGATTATTACGTCTCTGTTGAACCCAGTTTGCACTAACTAATTACATTTTATTCACACATTACAGTACTTGAGTATGTCCATTTTTAAATACTTTACACTTCTACTCAACTGCATCTCAGAGGCAAATATTGTACTTTTTACTCCGCCACAATTATTTGAAAACTTGAAGTTACTAAACATACAAAACATACAACGCGTCACATCGTAGATCAGCTGTTTTTGATCAATTTTTACAATTTGTGGAATAATTTTGACACAGTACTCAGTGTTCTGGTGAACCCTGTAGTTAACACACTAGAACTGGGTTATGTTGAACATGTTAAAAATAAAGTCTGACTATAATATATCTAAACAGTGTAATATCACAAAGTAAATTAAATGTAGTTTACATTGAAACTATAAAAACGTATAGGATGCCAGGTCAATTAACATTAGCATTAAAACATGCTGGCATCTGTCTAAATAACTAAATCTAAAATATACACAGAGATGTATCAAAATGTATAATATACTATATGGCCAAAACAAGACATCCATTTATTAATTGTATGCTTTCAAACATTTGCAAAAACAGTGTAAACGCATTGTGAGCTTTGTGGATTGGCTTTTTTCACAATTTTAGGATACATTTATGCAGATGAATGGAGATGATTATGACGATTATGGAAAATGAGTGCGACTATCTGAAATAATTGTGATCAGGCGATTATGCAATAATTGTGACAGGCTTAACCAACAGCACCGTCATTCATGTCAGGCACTGGGATCATGACTCGTACATTGAGTGTGAGAGGTGAAGATGGTTCCTATTGGCTGTGACAGTGGTGTCTGCTTCGTGCGGTCGGAGCAGCGGCGTCTCATTAGTATGCGTGAGGCGTGAGTGTGCTCTCGTTGAACGTGTTATGAGCTCCGAGAGCGTGTGTGTGTTTACACAATCATTTATTTACAGGTGCTAGTGTACTCTGTTCCATCTGGCCCTGTGTGCGTGCATGTGTGCGTACGTGCGTGCGCAAGAGAGAGAGAGAGGGCTCTCATCTGTTGGAGTGTTGGTATGTGTCCTGACGTGGGTGTGTGGGTGTGTGTGTATGTGTGTATTCTGGTGTGTCTGTGTCCTAAGGCCTCTGTTTGTATTCTGACATGTGACATGACGTGTGTGTCCTCCAGGGGGCAGCAGCGTACCCAGAGAATGAGGACCAGCAGCAGAGACTGCGGGAGGCAGCAGAGGGTCTGCGAGTCGCCACCAACGCTGCTGCACAGAACGCCATCAAGAAGAAACTCATTAACAGACTGGAGGTACGGTACAGTACAGTACAGTACAGTACAGTACAGTACGTGCTGCTGATTGAAAGTCGCACTTCACATCCCAAGTGTGGTTTAAATCAGTGGTTCTCTAACCTTTTCGTGTCAAGGACCCCCAAATTTATGTATTTTTCAAAATACATATCTGAAACATTTATCTCTGATCAATAAATGTACATGAAAAGTATTTTTTTACCCCCCAAAAAAACGTTTTAGTTTGTAAAGCCAAAGATGTCAGATAAATGTGGTGGAGTAAAATAACAATAGATTTACACCCTTGACCTTTACAACTGAAAGGTTTTGACGCGGCTCACATTTGAAAAAAAAAAAAAAAAATCCTTGTGCGATTGCTCAAAGCGCGTCGCTAGCTTGTAGATCGGCCATTATCCTTTATTTTCCTTTGAATTGTAGTGGAGTAAATTAAGTTGCATAAAATGGACATACTCATTTGTACTTCAGTGCAGTAAATGTTCTTGGTTACATTCCACATGTCAAATACTTCTGGAAAGAAAGTCATACTTTTACACGTTATGGCTAACATTGCTTTGCGCTGAGGAGGGGAGGGTGCTCCATTTCCACTCCCATAAACACGTTTCTTTTTTCTTTTCTTTTTACATACTGTTGTTCACTAAAACATTTATTTAGTTTACATTTCCCAGGGACCCGTTGGTTTTCCATCATATTGACTGGTGCTGGAGAAATGTAAAGAAATGGTAAACGTTTCCATAAATATTCAGTGAATACAGTATTGTGATTATGATGCATTCTAAACATCCCAGCTCAAAGACAGACGCTTGGCTTGTTCAGAGAAACAAAGAGGGAGAGAGAGACTCGGGAAAATGGAGAGACCGAGAGAAAGACAAACAGAGAGAGACAGATGGTGTGTGTACATTTTGTTTGCATGGTACAGCCCAGTGTTTCTCTATGAGGCTAGATTTACACCCTTGACCTTTTCAACTGAAAGGTTTGGACGCGGCTCACATTTGAAAATAAATCATTTTCCTTGTGTGCTAACTTATAGGTTGGCTATTATCGCCATACGACGCCATCCTATGATAAAGTATAAAATGTGCCAAGTCATTCTTCTTGTTCTTCTTGTTATCTCTGGGTACGCCAACACAAATTCCAAATCAACTGTAGTTTGGTTTTGGCAATAAATGACTGAATATTGATTATTATGTATGAATAGTTTAGGTTATAAACAGAGAAGAAACTCTTTTTTTCTCTGTGGCTATGTGGGCTAGTAGTTAACCTTCCATCTCTAACATCTGCCTTTTGATTGATTGAAATTTTTATTAGGCAAAAAGAATGTAAAACAACACAGTTACATTTATAATACTTTTGTCTAAAAGGTCCGGCCAAAAAAGTCCTTGCGGGCTTGTTTCCATTGGGGTCCTTGAATTAATTTCATAGACAACCTTCATAGTGCCCTTCTGGGGCAGATGTTAATACAGCGTCCTTGACATGAAAACGTTTGAGCACCACTGATATATAGCACCATACGTTTTCTCAGAAAACTGATTTAGAAGACATTTTGTAGAATCGGCCAATCTATAACATGTACCTATGTCCGTCAGAATGCAGCCAAGCAGGCTGCAGCTGCAGCCACGCAGACCATCGCTGCGTCGCAGAACGCCGCTGCGTCCAACAAGAACACTGCTGCTCACCAACAGCTGGTGCAGAGCTGCAAGGTGAGGCAATAAGAGACAATGAACTGATTTATGAACGTCTTTAACCCATTCAATCCGGGAACGCATCTGTGTCATTTTAAGATTTCTTTGGCTATTCAAAAATACCAGATCTATAAGTTCATAGCACGGCACCAAGTGCCTTTGGCTATTTTTCTAAAATTACTGCCAGTGATCTTATCACTGCCAGCCAAGAAATCTAAAATGACAGATATGCGTTCCCGGATTGAATGGGTTAAGGACTGACGCTTGGATCATTGTTACCAGAGAGGAGACTGTCCTTTTCAGTAATCACGGGTTACAGTATATTGTCGCTGTCGGCCAGAAACCTCCTATCTCCGTATTTTAACTGTTTTGTTTTTGTAAGTTAACGCCCTACTACTTGATGGTACTGCAGCATCACATAAAAGCATCGAAAGTAGCAAATCCGCAAGCTCGAAACGTGGTGTGAAGTGACACGTTTTGAGCTTGTAGATTTGCTACTTTTTTCTGTCTTGGACATATGAGGTTTCCATCCGACAGGGACGATATGTATGTGCTGTATTTATAAAGCCCTGACTTGAGTGTGTGTGTGTGTGTGTGTGTGTGTGTGTGTGTGTGTGTGTGTGTGTACAGGCGGTAGCAGATCACATCCCCCAGCTGGTTCAGGGTGTACGTGGGAGTCAGGCCCAGCCAGAGGACCTCAGTGCCCAACTGGCCCTCATTATTGCCAGCCAGAACTTCCTCCAGGTACTGGATATATTCTTCTATAATTGAAATTCTTCTATAATTGAAATTAAATCAGTCTTTGTATGTGTGTGTCCCACGTATCTCGAGAAACGGCAGACTGATCGACTTCAAATTCGGCGCGCGTATCGCAGAGGATCCAAGGGACTGGCATAACTCGGACAGCGTCCGTCCGACCGTTACGTCTCAAACTTAGCGTGTGTCTTAATCCATTAAGACCGGGAATGCATCTGTGTCATTTTAAGATTTCTTTGGCTATTCAAAAATCGTAAAAATGTGTGCAAATCTTTGAATATATATATTTTTTTAGCAAACATTTGTCAAATATTTTGAGGGACCCCTAGAAGCAAAGATTTGCGTTACAAATGTGCAAAACTTTTCAAGATTTTTCAAAAATAGCAGATCTACAAGCTCATAGTGCGGCACTCTATGGGCTTGGGCTAACCCGACCCGTCAGCTTAACTGATTGGCCCTGCTTTGCATAACATTTGTGCTATATAGCAGCATAAATGGAACGACTTGCACCGTTCCCGCCATGCATGGCACCATCCTAGTAGGCATGAACAGAGACAGTGACATTCACAAAGCTTTTGTATAGAACGCTAATATGATTCATCCATCCGTGCATCCATCTTCAACCGCTTAACCGGAATCGGGTCGCTGGGGTTACAGTTCCAACAGAGATTTCCAGTCTTCCCATTCCAGAGCAACATTAGCAACTTCCTCCTGGGGGATCCCGAGGCATTCCCAGGCCAGTGTGGAGATATAATCCCCCCATCTGGTCTTTGGTCTGCCACGGGGTCTCTTCCCAGTGGGACGTGCAGCGAGGATCTCCCTAGGGAGACGCTCGGGAGGCATCCGTAACTAGATGCCCGAATCAGCTAAGCTGGCTCCTTTCCAAGTCAAGGAGCAGCGTTTTTACTTTGAGTCTCTCACGGATAACCGAACTTCTCACCCTAACTAATATGATTTGTCGCTCACAAAATGTCACTTTAACCATTTTCTTATCACTGCCAGCCACTGGGGTTATTCAACCAAATTATTCTTAAAACTCCTTCAGTTCTACTTACTTCATAAGTCACATCCTGAACCTCTTGTGGTTTCTCTCTACAGCCGGGCAGTAAGATGGTGACATCAGCCAAGTCATCTGTCCCCACGGTAACGGACCAGGCGGCCGCCATGCAGCTGGGCCAGTGTGCTAAGAACCTGGCCACCTGCCTGGCAGAACTACGCACCTCAGCACAGAAGGTACACAATACACACACACACACACACACACACACACACACACACACACACACACACACACACACACACACACACACACACACACACACACACACACACACACACACACACACACACACACACACACACTGAAACACCTGGCAGAACTACTCACCTCAGCCCAGAAGGTACACAATGCACATACACACACACACTCTGAAACACCTGGCAGAACTACTCACCTCAGCCCAGAAGGTACACAATACACAATGCACACACACACACACACACACACACACACACACACACACACACACACACACACACACACACACACACACACACACACACACACACACACACACACACACACACACACACACACACTCTAAAACACCTGGCAGAACTACGCACCTCAGCACAGAAGGTACAATGCACACACACGCTGAAGCATAAGTTAAAAAACTATTCAAACGTTTTTCTCAAAAGAATGCCATTAAAAAAATGGCTGAAAAAACTTTGAAGAACTTTGAAACAACAGATCAACAAGCTCACAACACGTCGCATCGCGACGTGTAGTGAACTTGTAGATCTGCTATTTTCACTAGTTTGGGTCCTGGGGAGACATCAAATTTATCTTTTGGGTCTCGAGCTAAAACATTTGGGAACTAGTGTTCTGAAACACCTGGCAGAACTACACACCTCAGCCCAGAAGGCACACAATGCACGTGTACACTCTGAAACACATAAACGCACGTTGTGACTGCTTTGCACACTCAACACCTTTTCATGCGCCTCCAGATGTGCAGCTAGTCTTCCTGGTGTCTGATCTTTGTGGAGTATCCTGATTGGATAAAGTTGGTAACCCAACCAGAAATGTTCTTTTCTGTTTACTGACGGGGGACTCTTGTTACTGAA
This sequence comes from Gymnoscopelus microlampas, assembly GCF_963454915.1. Lineage (NCBI taxonomy): Eukaryota > Metazoa > Chordata > Actinopteri > Myctophiformes > Myctophidae > Gymnoscopelus > Gymnoscopelus microlampas. The sequence continues at coordinate 22,644,053 of NC_139962.1, forward strand.
CACTCTTATGAAAATTGCTGATGAAATATAGTAGCCTGGAAACCAGACAAATCTGCCAGTGCAAAAAAAAGTGCTACTCAGTGATATTAGTCTGGCCATGCCAGGCAAGAAATGTAGAGATTTAACATTTTATTTGACTAAAACACGTGCACCCACTTTAAGGCATAGAATTCCACTACATGGTGTACTTCCCCATTTGTCCCGTACCCTGTAGGCTCATGAAGCCTGTGGCCCCATGGAGATCGACTCAGCGCTCACCGCCGTCCAGACCCTGAGGAGTGAGCTACAGGACGCCAAGATGGCCGCCGCAGACGGACAGCTGAAACCCCTGCCTGGAGAATATGTAAGAGTTCACCTCAATCCTACAGTAGACCTCAGTAAGATATCGTTGCTGTTGGGCAGAAACCTCCTATCTTCATATTCGAACTTTTCGTAAATTAACACCCTACTTGATCATACTACAGCGTCACACAAAAGCATCAAAAGTAGCAGATCCACAAGCTCGAAGCGCTTTTTGAGCTTGTAGATCTGCTACTTTTGCTATTTTTGAATTGGAATCCTGAAAAGTAACAGTTTTGGACATAATGAGGTTTGCCACCCGACAGAGACGATATAATATGAGTGATATATGAATCGTAATAATGTGTGTGTTTTGCGTTTTGTTCTGTCGTAGCTGGAGAAGTGTGCTCAGGACCTGGGCAGCACGTCCAAGTCAGTGGGCTCCTCCATGGCTCAGCTCCTCACCTGTGCTGCACAGGGCAATGAGCACTACACTGGTACGTACCACTCACTGTTGATTTTGACAGCAAATCTTTATTTAGTTTTAGTCATAGGCTTTTGAATAAAATTCCATTTAGTTTTAGTCATATTTTAGTCATCTGAAATGTTTTAGTCTAGTTTTAGTTGACTAAGTACCATAAGATTTTAGTCGACTAAATTGGCGTAATGGCTAAATTGGGAGAAAAAGGGGGGGAAAAATGTGTCAAAACATTAGGCGATAAGTAGACTATGACGTGTTTTCTTCTATATATGTATTTAATCTATGACTCCAGGTTGTCCTAGTTCTGTTTATTCCATTAACTGTTATCCGTTTGCATGCATGAGTACAATGTTACACAACAGTGCACAGATAAGAAGTGTATTCAAGGCATAGAACACGATAAGTTTCACATGCAGTCTGCACAGACAGAGCGTTCAAGCAGAGAGCTCTTCTTTCCATACAGCAAAGATGTGCGTAGCATTTTTCAAATATGAATTTAACAATTGTTGATTTTCTTTTTAAAATGTGTATTTGTATTATCGTCGCTGTTGGATGTAAACCTTGTACCACATACCGTTATTTTTCAGAAAAAAAGAACCTGTGTGCCAATGAATTCAATGTAGTTATTATTTAGCTCTTGTTAATACTTTTCATTGGTTAAATATTTATAAAACCCACACACTTTCACTTTAAAAAATCTTAAAAAATGGCAAAACTAGCCTATCTACAAGCTCACAATACGTCGCAATGCTACGCATTGTGAGTTTGTAGATCGGCTATTTTTGCTACCTTTGCGTGACACTGTTTTACAATGAAGTAGGTCATTAATTTCATTGTATTTATTGATTACATTCTTTAACTATTTTTTTTTCTTTTACATATTCCACAAATGAAAAGGAGCAGGAAGATTTACGAAAAATAAAAGTAGAAATGTGGAGATATTTATTTCTGCCTGACGGCAACGATATTCATTTCACAGTAGAACATCTATCAACACTTTTAAGTGAAGCATATTTTCTTATCCGTTTTGTCCCTGGTTGAACTTGACAATAAGTCCACGGTGAAATGTTCTCCACAGCAGCTTAAGAGAAGCTGTCCTGTGGGTCATAATAAACGCTACATTCCTTTAGTAATCTTGTCAACAACAATATCCAATATGAGACTCCAGATTTCCCTGGGGACTCCTGTTGCTCCAAGGCAGGCAGACTCTTAAGGCCCAATTACATGTCATCATAGCGTAGGTATTTGTCAAAAGAGAAAACATTTGCCTTTTATTAACCACTGCATGTCACCCGGTGTAATTAGACAATCAGTGAACAATAAAGCCCCAGAAAGCAATCATTAATTACGAACTGAAAATGGTATCCTCTGCAACCCTGCAGTGTTTTTGCTGGCTGTAAGTCTGCAGCTTCCGTTAATGCCTATTTTATGTACAATGGTGTCCCGTGGCAAAAATAGCCGATATACACAACATGTCATGTTATAAGGCAGGGGTACCTTCTTCACTGGGACCCCCAGGGGTCTGTTTCTGTTTTCTCTGCGGGACACCATCATACGGACTAAGTATGAATCAGGCATACAGCTCATGGACCACTATACGCTCCTGTTGTACAGGTGTAGCTGCCAGAGAGACCGCCCAGGCCCTTAAAACCCTGGCCCAGGCGGCGCGCGGCGTGGCCGCCTCCACCACGGACCCCCAGGCTGCGGCGGCCATGTTGGATTCAGCCCGGGACGTCATGGAGGGCTCCGCCCTTCTCATCGACGAGGCCAAGCAGGCTCTGGTGTCCCCCGGCGACGCAGAGAGCCAGCAGCGCCTTGCACAGGTGAGACACTGTTTTGGAAGTAGAGTACAAGAATAAGACGCCTTTCACGGGATTGCTTAGAATGCCTGTTTATCCTCTGTCTTGGAGGAAACAGCAGTTGCGATGTGAAAAACAACAGTCACTATTGGTTGATTAAAGGTGGTGTAAATGATTTTTGTTAAAAAGTTAAAGCTCTATATACTGATAGTAATTATTGCTATGCAGTGTTGGTTCTGTTTACTGTTACAAACACCAAGACCTTTTAATCTGGTGTAGCCAGACGATCAGAGATCTCCACACACGGAACTATTTGCTGGTCAATTCAGTATAGGAGCTGGAACAGTTAGAATGGCCGCTGACAAACCTACAGTACGCTTGTTGCTATAGAAACCAATAATACCGTCCCAATATGGACCACCCTAAAGTTTTTGTATTGGTTCTACAATGCAGTTTGTTTATTAGATTTCCAAATGGTTTCCACCCAGTTCTAGACCCTACATTGAATTTAGAAAGATGTCACCACACGCATCGGTTGGAAGGACATCTCCAATGATCTGGCTATCGGAGACTGTTTGTTGATATACTCTATGAGATACATAGCAACAGGAATGTCATCATTTTCTTTCTAATTACTGGATCTTGTAACAATGGAACAGTAATTTCATGCTTTTGCGGTCTTTTACAAACAATCTATCACTGCACAGAAATGAGGCATCTGCTTTTTGAAAGCGGTTGCCAGCGGTTACAGGCAGATGTACAAACATTGCATGCAAGGCCTCCATTGGGGAGACGCTTAACATTTCAATCTTCCAGTATATTGTCTCTGTCGGGCAGTAACCTTGTATCTCCATGTTTCAACTTTTTATGTTTTTTTTTGTAAATGAATGCCCTACGTTGTGCAAAAGTGTTGCACAAAAGTAGCCTATCTACTAATCTGAGTTCCCAGAAGTTTTCGCCAGCTCTGGCGAGGAACTTCTGGGCCAGAGCCCTGGTATTTGTGGGCGGGATGTACCTTACGCTCTGAATCTGAGCGAACACGCCTCTTACCGGTCTGAGAGCTGTGCAACTCGTCTAAAAAGTCAGACGAGAGGCAAACAGCAGTACACAACAATGGCGGCCGAAATTTCTCAAGGGGAAATTGCTTCCCGTCGATCCTATTTAGATGCAACACCCACTGCATGTGGATCCCGCCCCCTTTTCTTCATTGGCTGTTGATTTGAATCACAACGCAGTGGCCGCGCCCCTGCTGTCCAAGCTCCGACGCTAACCCTCCCAGACTACCTATCTACAAGCTCACAACGCGTCACATTGTGACGTGTTGTGAGCTTGTAGATCAGCTATTTTCTTTGCCATTTTGTGTGTGTCTGTTGGTTTTATACAGTAAATACTCAAGCAATAAGTATGTTTTCCATTTCCTGCAAAAGTAGAGGTTTTGGACATACAAGGTTTCTGCCCGACAGTGACGATAACATTACAGTGGGACGGGGTCCAGAGACTAAAGTCACGCTTTTCTCTTCATATTTGGGAGCAGTCCAGTCTTGGAAATAAACACTCTCTCGCACAGACGGCCACTTGGGTTGTTTGATAAATTTAAAACATGTAAATGTAATTCTTGCCTAGAGGCTCACTTGGCATTCCATAAGAGTCGTTAAGAATGGTTATCTGTCTCCGTCCACAGTGTATCTCTTCAAACACTCTGGTGTTTAAAGAGACTTCTTTTCTTTTTAGCTGAGGTTTGAACACTGTCTCATTCAGAGGAGGGTTAATAGGTGTCAGGTGTTTTCAATAATCAGTTGTGAAAAGTAACTAATTATATTTACCCAAGTGCTTAAAGGAGCATTTCACCCGGGCCATTTCCCACCATGTCTTCATATAATTGGTCCTCACTAATGCTCATTATAAGATGGCACCATTTCCATCAGCTGACTCTGTGTTATATTTGAGGGCTGTGGACAGTTAAGAAACATGTCTACTAGTGACATCATCGATGGAGAATTCCATGCTAATAAACTACAGCCTTTTAACGTTTTTAATGCTTTTACATGCAACAAAGTATTTTTACATTGTGGTATTGTTACTTTTACTTAAGTAAAGAATTTGAGTACTTCTGACTATTGGTCAAAGGCTTATTCTCAATCCTCAAAGAATCGTTTGATTATATTTTCACTTACACAGACAATGACATGGTAGTATGAGATGGATAGATAGCTAATTATATCTGCTTAGTAAGACGTGAAATTGGACGTATGACAAAAGATGAGCAAGGTGTTCTTAATTATATACCGGAGTGGCAGATTTCCAGCCCACGTACACATTGATTATTTATGCTGCTCCTCATGAAGTGAATGAATGATGCATTTCTCCATGGCAATGTACTGTAGATAAATTAAGGGCATTGGACCAAACACCTGGACGTTCGTTTTACCGTCGGGCAGAAACCTTGTATCTCCATATTTCGTTTTTTTCTTTGTAAATGAATGCCCTACTTCATCATACAAGAGTGTTGCACAAACGTAGTGAAAATAGTGATCTACAAGCTCACAACGCTGCGATGTTTGCAGATGGGTTATTTTCACTATTATAAAACTATAATAAAGAAAGGAATGGTTATGGGCAGACAAGTTTTCCACCCTCCCTCCTTAATTTGTTTTTAATTTGGTGAGAGATAAGAGGATTGTCTGTGGTGCTGTTAAATGTTAGATCTACAAGCTGACAACCCATCATGATTTCATGCGTTGTTAGCTTGTATGTATATCTGATCTTTTTGTCAAAAGCAACACTTGCTACTCAGCTGATACTCTCCACTCCATCCAAGTTTATCATATTTTGAATTTCTTGTTTGTTTTTATTTTGACTTTTTCTTTTCAATTTGCTTTTAGTTTGAATTTGTTTATGAAGTGGATTTGCTAGTTCATTTTTTTATTTAATGCTTTAAAAGGCTTAGTTTTTGAGTGGTGCCAACCACTCCTACATTTGACTTTGTCCGTGTGTCCGTATGTCCGTCCGTATGTCCGTCCGTCCGTCCGTATGTCCGTATGTTTGAGCACGGCTGATTGGTCAAGCTTCACGTGACACGTGACAATATGTTGTCACGTGTCACGTGACAACATATTGTTGCTGATTGCAACACAAGGATGCAACCAGTTACACTTTCAAAGGCACCACTATCTTCACACTGGGTGTGATTTTTGGGGCGGTGTAGCCGCCCCCTATAAGTGAGTTTTGGACACCGACCAAAAAATGTGTGTACCCCCTAACCCTTCCATTGTTAATGCAAATCGATACTTTTTTCATATCAGCCAATCACATTACAGCTAGTGTCATCACCACTAACTGTAATGTGATTGGCTGACTTTGCAAATTCAGGACTGTGATTGGCTAGCGAAACACATGACACATGTGCAGCCCTATGAATAGCAGTATGGACTTTAAAAAAAGTCATTTATCCTTTTTTTAAAGTGATTCATGTTGTGATGACCACACACCGCCCACTTCACACTGGGTGTGATTTTGTATTTATTTACGGTGAAAAAAGGCAATCTACAAGGTCAAACAAGGCCATTTTCTCTATGGCTGTAGTTAGTTTTATTTAACCACTGTATAACAACCCTGACTCCATCCCTATGTCAGTCACACTCAGAACATCCCCATGGTCCTGTTATGTGTGTTACAGGTAGCCAAGGCTGTGTCCCACTCTCTGAACAACTGTGTCAACTGTCTGCCTGGCCAGAAGGACGTGGACATGGCTCTGAAGAGCATCGGAGAGGCCAGCAAGAAGCTGCTGGTTGAAACGGTGAGCAGGGGGTGCAAATGTGCACCAGGGTTGTGGTATAGGCCTATATTTCCCCTGTTTACATTATAGCTTCCATTAAGAGGATGTTAATTAATGTCGAGACATTTAGACCAACGGAGAGCTTCCTCACATGTAATGATGAATTAAAATGTGCTGGTGTGTATAAATCAATTATCTTAAAGAATAGATTTATATTATACAGTACTTATTAGGGATGGGTATTGGCAACAATCTCACGATACGTATCACGATACTTAAGTTGGGTCACGATACGATATATTGCAATACGGAACATATTGCGATATTATTGCGATATATTGCGATATATTGCGATATATTGCGATATATTGCGATATCACGATATCACGATATCACGATATCACGATATACTGTATTGCGATACGATACATATTGCGATACGATACATATTGCGATATCACGATATATTGCGATACGATACATATTGCGATACGATACATATTGCAATATCACGATATATTGCGATACGATACATATTGCGATACGATACATATTGTGATATATTGCGATATATACATATATCACAACTACATATTGTATATATATACACTATATTGAGTAGCTGCAGATCTGTGATAGGTTCTTTGAATGTTTTTTCATAAAGCCTGTATCTTTTTTGATTTTTTTACTACTAGAGTATCGATACGGTATCGCAATATAAAATATCGCGATATATCGCGATATCGATAATATTGCCCAACCCTAGTACTTATTCTGTGATGTGTTGTGAGCTTGTTAGTCTTTTATTTTCAGTCCTTGACACTAAGGGTGTTTTCACATGGTGTGATAGTACTTTTTTAACTGTAAAAAAAAGTATGTTGCTATAATATCAGTAAAATGATATGTATTTGGCCATGCACCCCCATCCCAAAATATTTTGTTCCAGGGACCCCTAGAAGAGAGGGAGTTTTGAGTTTTAAATATAAATATATCCAAAGATTTGCACACATTTTCACGATTATTTTTCAAAAATAGCAGATCTACAAGCTCATAGCGGGGCACTCTGTGCCGCACTATGAGCTTGTATATCTGCTATTTTTGAATAGCCAAAGAAATCTAAAATTGCACTGACGCGTTCCCGGATTGAATGGGTTAAAAAGGGGATATTGACTTGCGACCCATAAAAAACGGTTGTGTGACCCAAAAATAGCTACCGACCCATTGTTTGGGAAACATTGGTCTAGAAGAACAATGTGTTTGAACACACGTTAAAATATATTTTCCATTTTCATCTAAACATCCCCCCTTCTCCCCTTTTCTCTTTGTCTGGCTGCAGATCCCTCCGTCTTCCAAGTCCTTCCAGGAGGCCCAGAACGATCTGAACCAGACGGCGGCGGACTTGAACCAGTCGGCGGGCGACGTGGTCCACGCCTCCCGGGGGTCCAGCAGCCAGCTGGCCGTGGCCTCGGGGAGCTTCAGCGAAAACTTTGACGAGTTCCTGGACGCTGGCATCGAGATGGCAGGACACACCCCGGTATGTGCTGTCGCAGTGGTTCTTGAAGTGGGGTCCAGGGACCCCCTCAGGGTTCCTTGAGGGGGGTTCTAAATCAGTGATTCTCAAACTGTGGGCCGAGGCAAACTGGTGGGCCGTGAGGGCGTCCTTATTTCAAGGACTACCCAGTTTGATATGCATTAGGCCACGGACCCCCATTTCATACCTTTTTAATCTCTAGGACCCCATTCTACACTGTAAAATCTAATCCAATTTAGAACTTGAATAAAGTTACAGAACCAAAAGGGTCCGTTTGGAAACCATCTGGGGGAACTGTGTGCACTAGATTAACAGGCTTCTTAAAACTATAAATGCAGAAGATGTACCAACAACTCTCTCCTCAGGGCTTCACCTTGAAACTCTCATTCTTTGGCACTTTTCACATTTTGTTTGTTTGTTTGTTTGTCCCTTAGAGAAAAGATGACCAGATCCAAGTGATTGGAAACTTGAAGAACATTTCCATGGCTTCCAGTAAGCTGCTGCTGGCTGCTAAATCTCTGTCTGTGGACCCAGCAGCGGCCAACGCCAAGAACCTACTGGCTGCTGCTGCCAGGTACAGTACAGTACAGTACAGTACAGTACAGTAACAAATGAACTCACATATAGGAGCCGTGTCCACAGAAAGGGTTTTTTGAATGACTCAGAATGACGGGCGGAATCTATCGATTATTTCTGAAACATTTTCATGTATGTATGAACAGTATGTTTGTACACTACAGTATATGTGTGAGTAAACACGCAAGCACACAACCAATGTAACCCTGGAGGCTGCACTGTTCACTATTGAACAACCTGATGTGGCCTCATTCCACACAGGAGGCCTAATTAGAAGGAATGTGAGCCATCTTTCCACCATGTCCCTTTCTACTTAAAGCTTTCATCCGTCACTAATGAGCGGCTATAGGATTAAACTGTAAACTGTAGCAGTCAGTGTCTGTCTAGTCTGTCCATTATGGCAGTGGTTGATTGATTGAATACTTTTTTAACAGTTTGCAAATAGTGCAGTGGTACGATTGTACAATGATGCTAAAAGGAGCACATAAAGCCCTAGGGGCTTGTTTACATTGTGTTCCTGTGTATTCAATTCATCAAGACATTTAAAGACATACTGTACAATAAGTAATATACAAGACATCATCAACATTAGTAGCAATAAACAGTAAACAGTTGGGTGTTTGCTGTAATGTCTGGTGTTAAGCTTAATGACTTTTCTAGGACCATTACTATAATTGCAGACAGCTGGTGCTCTTTTATAGCGGTTTTGAAGGAGGGTAAGGAGTCACACTTTTTGATGTCTGTTGGTAGGGCAATCCACGTTTTGGAGGCATAGCAGTAGAGCGAATCTAACCCCATGCGTGTGCAGAATCTCGGTTGAACGAGAACAGTAGAGCTCCCTCTGGTGTTGTGCCTGTGTGTGTCTTTCACGTTACTGAAGTAGTCTGACAGGTACTTGGGTATCCCTGTTGTCAGACTTTTTCATGTTGAGGACCCCCAAATTGTATTCGGCTGAGGACCCTCATTCTGAAGCGATTTTGTGGCACGCACGCAGTGGTGGAAAAAGTACTCAAATGTTTTACTTAAGTAAAAGTATCGATACTGCACTGTAGAAGTACTCTGTTACAAGTAAAAGTCCGGAATTCTAAATTTACTTGAGTAAAAGTACAGAAGTATTGGCATCAAAATGTACTTAAAGTACCAAAAGTAAAAGTACAAAAATGTCTGAAAATAGCCGATCTACAAGCTCACGTCGCAAAGCGACACGTTGTGAGCTTGTAGATCGGCTATTTTCAAATAGCTTATGTTTAAAATAGGTTTAAAGTGGTTAATGTATGTTTCATTATATCATAATTTATATCTACAAAGTAACTAGTAACTAAAGTTTTCAAATAATTGTAGTGCAGTAAAAGTACAATATTTGCCTCTGAGATGTAGTGGAGTAGAAGTAAAAGTATTGGAAATTGGAAATACTCAAGTAAAGTACAAATACCCCAAAATTGTACTTAAGTACAGTACTTAAGTAAATGTACTTAGTTACTTTCCACCACTGCACGCACGCACGCACGCACGCACGCACGCACGCACGCACGCACGCACGCACGCACACACACACACACACACACACACACACACACACACACATCACTCTTCCATTACAGACACAAGTGCATAGCAAGCTCATGTTTTATCTAGCTGAATATATTTGTTTATTGTTTGTTTGTTGTTCCAGAGCGGTGACGGACAGCATCAACCAGCTGATCACACTGTGTACCCAGCAGGCACCTGGGCAGAAGGAATGCGATAACGCTCTCAGAGAACTGGAGGTAAAAACCTGTGATTCTAAAAGGTTGTCCGTTCAGCCATTTAATGTTTTCCTCTCAAACCTTTTCTGTATTTATGTGGACACAGACTCCCATCTGGAAATACTTTGTGCCAGGGACCCCATAAGAGAAGATTTTACCAACATTATTCAAAAATGTTTAGGCGACAGGTGAGATTAAAAGATAGGAGCAGGTTCATAAGGTGCGGTTCACTAGAGCAGTGGTTCTCGACCTTGTGGGTCAGGACCCCCAGGGGGGTCCCCACATCATTTTGGTGGGGTCCCCTGGTGACAGTGAAGTGACAATTAAGGACTTTTTTATATACCTCAAAAATGGCCAAATAATGAAAATAGCAGATCTACAAGCTTGTGAGCTTGTAGAAGTGCTTGTCAGGGTGGGTCCCCAGTTCAAATATGATTATTTTGGGTGAGTCCCCACTCCCCAGTTCAAATATGATTCTTTTGGGTGAGTCCCCACTCCCCAGTTCAAATATGATTCTTTTGGGGGTGTGTCCAGTTCAAATATGATCATTTTGGAGGGTCGCGGCCTGAAAAAGTCAAATCCACATAGGGTAAATCCACATAGTTCGCATAGGTGAATCCACATCAGGTAAATCCACAATTGTGAAAATAGCCGATCTACAAGCTCACAACGCGAGGACACATCAGGTAAATCCATGCAAGGTTAATCCGCATAAGTATGAACGTACTCTACAGGAGGGAAGGTAATCCAGCAGAGTATTAGCATACCGGTAGTACTGTAGTATTCAGTGTTCACTTCAGGCCTTGTTCAACAGTCTGATGGTAGTCAAGTGGAAACAGTTGAAATAATCAGGTGTTCAGGCATTTGATACTGCGGTAGAGCTCCTTTCCTGGCCATATTGACCATGAGAATCGACCTTGTAACCATAGCTGTTGCAAAGGTTACCATGTAGATTTCAAGCCCTGTGGTCTTTCGTGATTTTCAGGACCCCTTAGCTGAGAGAGAGGGAAGCATGGACTCCCACTGCATGTATCGTGTAAAATTGTTGCATTACTATTATTTGTTTTTAAGAAAGCCTTCCTCGTAACTTGATTAGATGCTTTCAAAGCTAGCTTACCATATTTATCTGATTAATGTCTGTTGACTGTTGTGAGATTTGAGACTAGCTTGGAAGTATTCCACTGGGTTTTTGAATTGTACAGTAGTTAAATTAATCTACTCCTCATGTGGCTGGGGCCCCCCTGTTACACCCCTCAAGGACTCCTGAGTATTTCGGGACCCCCAGGAAGCTGACCTCTTTGTTTTCCCCTCAGGCAGTCAGGGGAATGCTGGATCACCCCAACGAACCAGTCAGTGACTTGTCCTACTTTGACTGCATTGAGAGCGTGATGGAGAACTCTAAGGTAAGCCTCACAGACACCCAGATGATCAAAACACTTGCCGCTCTGCCAGTCCCTGCACACGCTCACACCACCAATGTTTGCCCGTAATATGCATGGCCGATCAGAGGAATGCACTGTACCATCTTAGCCACCCTAATCCCCTCCATCTGTGTGTTCTTATCTTGGTCAGTGTTGCCAGATGTCCGATAATTATCATATTTGTGCAATCCTCTGTACTATGTACGATCAATAATGCTAAAAACGTCCAAATGTGCAATCATTTTACCATTTCACAAAAATGTGCATGAATTTACTAAATTCCCTGGCTGCTGATTTGGGATCTATTTTGTGTTTTCACACTGCGGATTGAGAAAAGGAAATCTCATCCTAGATCTGCATTAAAAACAGACCGCGTCTTTGCAGTCTGTCATTATGCTTGATGCATGACACGGGAGCAAGCATGGCTGAGTAGGGTCTGCGACGTTGTCTACTTCCACATAGCGTAGGCCGATTCTACAAATGCTTTCTAAATCAGTAGTTTAGACACTTTTAAGATCTAAAAAAAATATATCAAAAATAGTAGATGTCCAAGCTCGCGCGTGGCATCAATTGACGCGCTGTGAGCTTGTAAATCTGCTATTTTTGAATAGCCAACGCAAAAATCCAAAGTGACACAGATGCTTTCCCGGTTTTAATTGGTTAGTCATGTAGTCATGTCAAACAAGGTTGTTGTTTTTTTATTACATATTTACACCTGTGATTTGTCATATTTCTGGCAAATGGTAGTTTTCTTTAAAATGTGATAACTTTAAGCCTCCGGTGCGATAACGTAACATTTCCTATCTTGCTCCTTGTGTCCAGGTTCTGGGAGAATCCATGGCAGGCATTTCTCAGAACTGTAAGACGGGAGATGTTCCGGCGTTCGGAGAGTGTGTTGGAGTGGCTTCCAAAGCTCTGTGCGGCCTCACGGAGGCTGCAGGACAGGTACTGTGCAGCTGGGACACACACTGCATTGTAGGGGTTAATTAGTTAATCAAACTAATTGATTTAATCAATGAATGATAATAATAATGATAATTATTATTATTATTATAGCCCGACTCCTGCTAACCTGTGTTTTCTTTAGATAATGTTAGTGGAAACATAAGTATAGTTCTTAAATTAGTTGTCTGGGTAGCTCAGTCAGTAGAGCACTTGCCTTTCAGCCACAAAGTCATGGGTTCGATCCCAGGCACCGCAAATTCAGTGTACTAGAAGCTCGCGATAAGTAGCATGGCTTGTGTGTGGCAAGTCATGCGGTAAGTCCACCACTCCACCTCAGCAATCCATCTCCCAGGGGTCTAGCCTAGCGCATTGTGAGACGGGGATAGATTCCTGTGCTCTGGCTGATACCGACAATAAGCCTCTCAGACCTACTTACTTAGTTCTCAAACTTTTTCATGTCAAGGTCAGGGACCCCCAAATTGATATGTATTTGGCTGCGGACCCCCTATCAACTCAAAAAAAAAGTACCAGGGACCTCCAAAAGCAAAGATTTGAGTAAAAAATGTTTGCTTTAAAAATATATATATATTCAAAGATTTGCACACATTTTCACGATTTTTCAAATATAGCAGAGAATATGGTTAAAAGTGATTGTGACACTATATTAACACATTTTGCTGGGGACCCCCTGGTACCTCCACAAAGACCCCTGGGGGTCCCCGGACCCCACTTTGAGAACTAATGGAATAGAACTGAGCTCACTGAACTGTGTGTTTATATAGATATGATCTATGATCTATATTTTAATTACAGACACATTTTTCCTTAACTTATTACTTTATTAAGCCACTCTCTTAAATTACTTTACTGTACTTCTACCTCTTCTATCTTTTGACTGCATTGATGGGCTTGTACAATTAAGAATTTCACCCATATTACCTGTAATGTGATGTGACAATAAAGTTTGATTCTGATTCTGATTCTGAGGACACTGGGGTACTTTTCTTGCCCTCATGGAAGTGTCTTTGTGTTTCACACAGGCCTCGTATCTTGTGGGTGTGTCGGACCCCAACAGCCAGGCGGGACATCAGGGTCTGGTGGACCCCATCCAGTTTGCTAAAGCCAACCAGGCCATCCAGATGGCCTGTCAGAACCTGGTGGACCCAGACAGTAGCCCCTCCCAGGTGAGAACCTTGTTGACGTCAAACATACATGAAGTAGAAATGAGGTAACAAAAAGCGATTTAGGGTCTTGCCTAGTGGCCACCCTAAATCCCCATTGTTTTTTGTTTGTTTGTTGTTCTGCACCATTTACTCCTATTCTCAATTGAGGTTAATTGTTTCACTGGCAAAAAAAACTCAAAACAAACAATCAAATCCTGTTAATTTTATAAATTACAAATGCTTCACCTTTAGTTTTGTTTCAGGCCTGAGGTCAGATGTATTTTACTTTAAAAACAAATTCAAACTGTTACCATAGTATAGCAAGTATTAGATCATTATATTGATTCTTTCCATACTTGGCTTCAGAATCTTAGAGAATAGTTTTACTGGTAGATGTTAGAATCCAGTCCTGGGGTTTCTCCGAAAAAAATAGCCTCCTTTTACCAGTGCATGGGGAAAGTACAGTGTGTGCACTTTTCAGTAAAGTTTTTATTTCATTGACTGTCCTATTAAAATTTTAAGCTTAGGGAAACTGCACTGAATGCACCTTCTCTGTCCCTCTGGACTTTGATATTCCATGAACGGGAATGCAATTTCACCTGTCTTATGTGTTTCCATGGTCCAGGTGGATATTACAGACATATCGCTGGTCAAATGCTATTTTGAATCATTGTGTGTTATTTTAAAGATCAATACTGGAGTTTTAGGTTTAGCCCATTGACTACAAATCATGCAGTAATATGTTATATTACTGCCGACCCCTTTTCCAAAGCGTACCATAGCTTTTTAGATGTCATCGTGTGCTTAGGAAAATGGCAATAATGTAAACTATATATGATTTGTAGTTGATAGATTAAAACATACAAAATGATGATATTTTTAATATTATTATTGATCTTAAAGCTACACTATGTAACTTTTTCTAGTGAATAAAATGTTATTTTGACCAATCTGCATGGTAGCGTATCTATCTATATATATACATTTCTAAACCCAAAACCCCCCAAAAAAAACTGCCACTGTGTGGGACTAAACACAAAAACAACATATCAATGTCACTAACAAGACACGCCACAACGTGCAGAATTACTACGCGCAGTCTGTAGGCCACTTCATACTGCTCAGCACACATCTGCCCCCTCGCAGCATAATTAATTGCGGCAAACACAAACTCACAACATTACAGTCGGCCATGTTGTTCCTTAGCGTCATCGCCGACCACCGCCCAACGAGACCCAAGTGAGGTCAGACAACACACTCCATATTTGGGCATAGCTCCATTGGGAACATCTCCTATTATGGCTTTATATAACCGCCCAACGAGACCCAAGTGAGGTCAGACAACACACTCCATATTTGGGCATAGCTCCATTGGAACATCTCCTATTATGGCTTTATATATTATAGAGACCAACAAACACAAAGCACCGCGCAGCGGCTAGGGGGGAGGGGCGCGCAGCGCCCCGACCCTCTAGTGTTAATACAATATAGTAACTAACACAACTGCAGCAGTTGTATTTGGTCACCCTGCACTTCTATTGAGACATTTAGAACCTGTGCTCTGGTAGGACCATTACCTCGTTGACAAGTTGTACTGCCTGAAGGTCAAAATGCAATATCTCCCCAGAGCAAGCAGGCATGCTCTATTCGTTCAGTGGCAAATTTCAGCACTTGGTGCGGGAGACCCGGATTCGAATGTCGTGTGCTGCTTTAACCCATTAAGACCGGGAACGCATCTCTGTCATTTTAGATTTCTTTGGCTATTCAGAAATAGCAGATCTACAAGCTCATAGCGCGGCACCGAGTGCCGCACTGCAAGCTTGTAGATCTGCAATTTTTGAATAGCAGATCTAGGATCAGATCTGCAATTTTTTAATAACCAAAGAAATCTAAAATTACACAGATGCGTTCGCGGTCTTAATGGATTAAACCCAGCTCCTTTATAAACCAAGTCCATAGCCTCGTCTTTTTTAAATGAAACGGGTAATTTGAACATGATTATTCTGATATCGTTTCATGTCCGCAGGTGCTGTCGTCCGCCACCATCGTGGCCAAGCACACCTCGGCGCTGTGCAACGCCTGCCGCCTGGCGTCCTCCAAGACGGCAAACCCGGTGGCCAAGAGGCACTTTGTCCAGTCTGCCAAAGAGGTGGCCAACAGCACTGCCAACCTAGTTAAAACCATAAAGGTATGACTGCCAACAGCACTGCCTCTGCTGCTGCAGCCAACATGGGCATTCTTGTGCAGTCAAATTCACTTGGTATTGTGCTGTTCCTTGTTCTTTGTCTTTGTACAATGCCGGATGTTCATATGAAACGGGGCCAAAGTTTCAAGCCAGTAAAGTAAGTAAAGTTTCAAATAATGAGGTAAACCAGGGGTTTTCCATTTTGTGGTTCGTGAAGGTGTTGCATGTGGTCCCTGAACATGGATTCAGTAATATAGGAAAGTGAAGATGTTCCGTTTCTTTTCTTTTCATTTTAATTTAATTGTATCTTACTTTGGAGAAACTTAGACCACAACTGTTGGTGTTTGTGTTATATGAGGACAGTAAAGAGTATCATCATCATTATGTTAATCAGTGGTCATTTCAGGAGGCGTAGTATGCTTCAATTCCAAAAGTACTTCAAACTTAATTACTACAGAAGAGGATCAGTTCATTAAGATCCACAGACTCAGTCAAGAGGCAAATGCATGAAACACAGTCCGCTGTGAAGTTCTGGATGAGTTGTCAGGAAGATTTCTCAGAGCTTACAGCAAATGCAATGCTGTGTTTTGTAACTTTTGCAACTACATTTTTATTTTTCGTTTTTCTGCACTGGCATTAGAATAAGTATAGGGGAAGGTTGGAACCAGAAAATGATATTAGAATCTGTCCCTGTCCACCACTATAGCCAGGAATAGAGAGAATCTGTGCAACTCAAATAAAAAACCTAATCTTAACTCAACACAAATTCAGGCCTGTGTGAACTCTCTGTGTGTGTGTGTATGTTTCTCTGAAGGCTTTAGATGGTGATTTCTCTGAGGAGAACAGGAACAAGTGTCGGGTGGCCACGGCGCCGCTCATCGAGGCTGTTGAGAACCTGACCACGTTTGCGTCCAACCCGGAGTTTGCCAGCGTCCCTGCTAAGATCAGCAGCGAGGTGTGGCACACACGCGCTCACACACACACACACACACACACACACACACACACACACACACACACACACACACACACACACACACACACAATTTGTACTGTATTACTATACTTGTGAGGACAATATTTTAGGATGGGGATATTATGAATGCATTTTTACAATTTTGTGCCAGTTTGCCAACACTAAATCCCCAAATAGTCGATTTCTAAGCTCACAACGCAACGCAGCGCAGCGCATGCAATTAAGTTAGGCATACCTCCAACTCTAACTCTTAAACCTAACCTGTAAATATCTAATCCTAAACACAACCTGAATCTTTCCTTAAGCCTAACTCCCCAAATCTTGTTTTAAAAACAGCCATTTGGACATTTGGTCCTCACAAGTATAGTAATACAATCGCACGCACACACACACACACACACACACACACACACACACACACACACACACACACACACACACGCGCACGCGCATCGTTTCGCACCACATCAACTTGACTCAACTGTGAAATTGGAAAGGACTTGATGCCAAGTTCTATTATTAGTTTCACAATAATGCCTCTATAATGAATTATTAGTATGCCTTTTTATTCTTTACTAAAGTGAGAGATGGAGTGACATGCCAATGCATTGATTCAGAACAGTGCTGAACGCCAGATTAGATTCCATTAGGGGTGCAACCAGTTAATCTTAACAATTTCATTTATTATAAAAGAAATGATCATTTTTTATAATATAATAGCTTAAATAAAACAAAAATACAGAACAGCAATTCTACAAGCTGTCGCTGTTGGGCAGAAACCTTGTACAGTATCTCCATAAATGTATGTCCTACTTTGTCATACTACAGTGTCACACAAAAGTAGAAAAAATAGCCGGTCTAAAAGCTCACAAGGTTGTGATCTTGTATGTAGATCTGAAGTTCTGAAGTGAAAGTGGTTAAATGTGTCTGTGGCTTTTATAAATATTGAACCAATGAAAAGTATTAACAATAGTTTGTGACTAAATAATAACTACAGTACAAGGTTTCCACCTGGCAACAACAAAGCTCATGGCGTTGTGAGCCTGTAGGTTCTTTTGTGACACTGTTGTGCGACAAAGTGCAGCATAAAATAGCCTTTTCCTTGTTAAATATAAATGATATCTTTAAGAAAAGCGCCTCTCGAAATGATGGATAGTTGCAACCATAATTGGAACCCTTGACATTGCAACAGGGTCTAAGGCAGTGGTTCTCAAACATTTTCATGTCAAGGACCCCCAAATTGACACTTATTAGCCCGCGGACCCCCATTTGAAAAAAATGCCAGGGACCCTGAATAAGAGAAGATTTTTACGGCTCTAGCAGTGATTGTCAACCATTTTAATGTCAATACCCCCAGTTTGACATGCATTAGGCTACGGACGGACCCCCATTTAATGGTATTTCTATCTGGGGGACCTCAATTTATATTGTAATATGTTAATGTAACTCTGAGCGTGTACAAATGGAACCAAATGGACCCCTACTACAGTCTCTTTGTTACAGACCCATAAGGATCCATTTGGTTCCTAACTATCCATCATTTAGATGGGGACCCCCTGGAACTCCCTCAAGGACTCCTGGGGGTACCCGGACCCCACTTTGAGAACCGCTGGTCTAAGGTTTCTAAGGTTTCTAATGTTTAAATGTTTGCCTGTAGGGCTCTGCAGCTCAGGAACCCATCGTCCAGTCAGCTCGCTCCATGCTGGACAGCTCCACCAACCTGCTGAAGACGGCACGCTCATTGGTC
This sequence comes from Gymnoscopelus microlampas, assembly GCF_963454915.1. Classification (NCBI taxonomy): domain Eukaryota; kingdom Metazoa; phylum Chordata; class Actinopteri; order Myctophiformes; family Myctophidae; genus Gymnoscopelus; species Gymnoscopelus microlampas. The sequence continues at coordinate 22,662,676 of NC_139962.1, forward strand.
CTCAACCCCAAAGACCCGCCCACCTGGTCGGTGCTGGCCGGTCACTCTCGAACCGTGTCCGACTCCATCAAGAGTCTCATCACAGCTATCAGGTATGTACTCACGTACTGACGTCATGTCGCTGTCAAAGATGCTTAATTTAGGATGATAGCCCATCCCTCTCTCCGCCACTAGGCAGGAAATGATACATAATGTTCTCCTACATAAGTGGGCATGGTTTTCCCCATAGATATAGAAACCTAGATACCTCATTGGCCTCTGCAGTTCATTGGAGCGACTGGTATCTCAATACAAGGCTCTTCCGCAGGGCTACTTGACTACTGGCCAATCACAGTGCGTCTAACTGACTAGTTGCTGCGCGGCTGCCTCTTAAGAAAAGACCCGCCCCACCTGCCTCTGATTGGCCTACCGAACGCCCCCCTTCTGTGACGCACACGGAAGTTTCCTGCTTGCCCTGCTGAAGCGTAAGGAAGTGGAAGCACGGCCGAGATACGCACCCCTCAGAGCCGAAGGAGGCGTCTACCTTTATATGTCTATGGTTTTCCCCCCCATCTCTCCCTGTCATGTGGATGAAAGCATCGGTTGTACCGTGCGTCACATTTTGTTTTACTGGGACAGAGAAAGGTCGATAACAAAGAAGATTTTCTCCTGATTTGTCTCTCTGAAAAAGGCCATTTTAGTGTCAGAATGTTCAAAAGACGTGTGGCTTGGGAAGAATGGGTCCAATATTTACTTCAGTGACCATGTGGCTGAACAATAGGTCAGAAGCTGTGTTTGCGTTCATTTCTCCCATTGGAATGAATAGACTCATGACCTACCTCTGGTCTCCTGAAGGGGGCGATCACCTATGTCACACAGATATGGGAAGTAAAAGCGAGATGGTCAGTCTTGGTTTTCTATTGCTTGTCTTGGATAGTGTTAATTACAGACCCTCTTCTAGACAATTTCAACCTCTAGGCGGCTCTGTAGGACGCTGGACGTCTAGAAATGTGTCTGTGAGTGTGTCCGGCCCCTCCGTCTGTGTGTTTGTCTAGCCTGCAAACAAACCGCTGGACGGATCAGCTCCATATTTCTGGTTCACGCTGCCAGTAGGCCATTGAAGTACACACCACAGCTGAACGCATGGAGATCTTCTATCCCCACAACATCATTCACACACCTCTGACTCCCTTATCACACTGCTCTCTGAGTCCTACAAATTGAGGATAGAGATTTAAGACATTTAACGGGACATTTAACGTCGTCGTCCCCCCACCCACCCAAAAAAAAACTGTCTGCGCTCCAGTAATGTCATTATACACAAAGCAGAATTTCCATTCTGTTAACGGTGTTTTGTCGTGCATGGAAATGGGTTTCTAACTAAGCGACTCTGTCCCGATGGGGCCGGTGCCCAGAAACTCTTGGAGGCTTCAGAGCTAATTTGGCAGGCCGGTTTGATCTCTCTATGTGGTGGATGGACCCCCGCAGGACCCCCGTTCAGCAGATGTGAGACGAGCTGTAATGAGAAAGATAATTCACTAGAAACGAAGTTGAGTTAAAGAAATTACCCCCTTCCCTTTTTAAACACATTTGCGTTCTCTTTTTTTCCAATTGGTCTTCCTCTCTTTTCTATGTGTCTTAATCCTTCATTTGCTCTCTCTCTCTCTCTCTCTCTCTCTCTCTCTCTCTCTCTCTCTCTCTCTCTCTCTCTCTCACACCTAACAGTCCTCTCCTTAATGCCTTTTTGTCAGCTTTTGTCCGATGTACTATGCAGACATATCTTGGTCACATGTTCTCATATTTTTGTTACTTACATTAGTTTTTCTTGATCACAAAATGTTAAATTAGTACTGTGTCAAACTTTCACTGGTATATTTTTTCACAAATAACCATTCCACATAAATGTTTTTCGACAACTTCTCAAAATATTATTAAATACTTTTTATTCACAAGTGCCAAAATGACTTACTGTAGGTACCGGGAAATGTACTGGAAATGTGCTTATGTATTTTAGTGTGAACAAGTACAGTTTCTTACCACGTGTTGTTGCATTCCAAGATATCCTCGGACTAGCAGGACCCTGCAGCATTCCCTCCGTATAGACAAACGCTGTAATGACAACGGAGCTAGGAGAGAGGTGTCGCTAAAAAAGACTACTAAAATGAAAGTTACGCAATATTACTTTAAGAATGTTATTTAGATAGGCTGTTGTGTAGACAGATAGGTTCATTGTTTACCTGGTATCCTAATAGTTTAAAATGTACAGAATGCTATTTAGATGTTATTTTAGGATGACAGATGCTAGGTTCAATGTTTATCTGTTATCAAAGTTTCTTTGAGGCGCTCCAGTCCACTGTTCTCTTTTCACTATGTGACTCTTTACCCTGTAATTGTTGACTAGGGTTCAAGTAATTAACTCTGATTTCGCACTTGTAAGTCGCTCTGAATAAGAGTGTCTGCTAAATGCCTAAATTGTCTCTATTTACTGTATATCCCTCCTCTCTACACCTTATTCACCTCTCGCTATGTTCCTCTCAACACGTTGGCCCTCAGGGACAAGGCTCCGGGTCAGAGGGAATGTGACAGTGCCATCGATGCCATCAACAAATGTATCAGGGACATCGAGCACGCCTCCCTGGCCTCGGTCAGCCAGAACCTGGCCAGCAGGGACGACATCTCACTGGAGGCAAGAAACCATACGCCCTGCCTCTGTTTCTCTGCTCGCTTGTTCCACTCGGATACTCTTCATTTCCACTCGGATTCACACTCCTTGTTATCTACTGCACTCCCTCTCTCTCTCTCTCTCTCTTTCTATCTTTCACTCTCTCTTTCTCTCTCTCTCTTTCTCTCCCTCTCTCTCTCTTTCTCTCCCTCTCTTAACCCATTCAATCCAGGAACGCATCTCTGTCATTTTAAATGGCAAAAATGACAGAGATGCAGAAAAATAGCAGATATACAAGCTCATAGCACAGCACAGAGAGCCGCGCTACGAGCTTGTAGATCTGCTATTTAAAAACAAAAAAACTGTGTGCAAATCTTTGAATATATATATTTTAAGCGAACATTTGTAACTCAACTCTTTGCGTCTGGGGGGTGGTCCCTGGAACAAAATATTTTACAAATGTATAGAAAATATATATTCAAAGATTTGCACACATTTTCAAGATTTTTCAAAAAATTGCATATATATATCTTCTATTTTTGAATAGCCAAAGAAATCTAAAATGACAGAGATGCGTTCCCGGATTGAATGGGTTAACCTCTCTCTTTCGATCTCCACTCTCCACTGCCTCTTTTTCTACCATTCCCTCTATCCTTTTCTCCCTCTCTTTCTATTCCTATTTCTCTTTATCTTTTTCTTTCCCTTGCTTCTATTTCTCCCTATTTTTGTCCATGTCTCTTATCATGTCTCTCCCTCCCAGCTTTAGCCTCATGTCCAGTGTGTTATCCATTAGACAGATAAATCATTTGCAGCAGGTGTCATATTACACTTACCACACTGCTGTGTGAAATGTAATGACATTTTCCAACAGGAAAGCCCTCCTTGTTCTACATAAAAGCTTTGATCTGTGTCCTAGACGGATCCAAAGGACGCAAGTCAGCCCATTTTGGTTAAACTCCATTTGGCCAGGATCTGTTTTAACACCCATCATCCGACATGATGGAAATGCTCTGCTGCCTGCACAACATGCAGATTTTAGCCCTGGGAATACACATGCAGTGTTGAATTATGCACAATATCATTCACACAGTAGCAGCGGTAAAGCGACAGACTACAAGTCATTTTCAAAGGAAACCAGCCACATGAAGCTACGAACTCACGTCCCGACACTACAACGCTACAAAAGCAACAAAATGCTTTTTTTTCAGTGTTCCAAAGACATGGTTGAAGCCCTCTCTCACTTACTACCTCACATGGATGCACATGATGACTTCAGTTGAGCAACACTTCAACAGCGTCTTGGTGACTGTTGCTGACCATCTTTGGTCATTTTGTAGCTTTTGTTAGGCAGCAGCACACAGCAGCCACAGCAAGTGTCGGGTATCCGTTTGTGTCTTCATGTAGCTGGCTTCCACTGAAAAATACTTTTTTAGACTGTTGCTTTGTTACTGCTAGTTCAAAGTTTCAATAAAACATTTGAGTTGCTTCGTGGCTTGTTGATCTGCTATTTTCGTTCACCGCCCCGCAGACTATAGAGACCAATGGCTGATTGATCCCTCCTCTGTCCTTGTCACCAGGCTCTCCAGGACCAGCTGACGTCGGCGGTTCAGGAAATCGGCCACTTGATCGACCCCGTCTCTACGGCGGCCCGGGGAGAAGCCGCACAACTGGGCCACAAGGTATCAGTGACACCATTCAGCAAGAGCTGTTACTGGAGGAGTTACATAATGGCATTATTTTACTGGGTGACTTTTCGAAACACTGCAGTGATGTGACTCTGGTTACTTGTGTGTGTTATCTTATATATCTTATATATTCTTTTTCCTATAATATAAAGCATCCATGTTTAGTGTGTGCTCCCCTGTCCATGCATACAGCTGCCACGCACGCTCATACTCACTCACACGTGCATGCACACACACACACACACACACACACACACACACACACACACACACACACACACACACACACACACACACACACACACACACACACACACACACATATACTGGCCCTCATTTATCAATGGAGCGTACAAACCAGCTTAAATTCAAGCCCAGGAATCAGCTTACGCCCACGTCCAAGTGAGAATTCAGAAAACAATCACAGCGTAAGAATCGTCCACTGTTGATAAATGTGGCGTAGACTCTCCCCAGCTGTTTTTGAACATGAAGCAGAGGAATACGGCCAAGAAGAGGAACTTCTCCATGTGTGAAGTTACCCCACCAATCATCTCCATGGATTCACACACAGCTACACAGCACATACACCTATCATATGCGGGGAATGGCTCATGCTATTTGCATACACAGGGCACAGACCCGATACCTGACATAGAAACGTACAATAAGAAAATATAACACAAATAAAACAAAAATACGATTGCATTCGTACTATAAGGTGTCACGATATGTCAGAAGATTGCGGTCTGGGGAAGAAAAAAAAGAAAAAGATATGCATGTTCTTTTTTAATTCTAGCCATAAGTAACAATATATCCTAAACGAAAACCTGAATCATGAATTAAATAATAAATAGCCTATGCGTCGCCTATTCCTGTAGGCCTCCATTGTTGAATGACACCAATCACATCATCATGATTAATACGTTTGGGTTTTAATTTAGCCCCCGAGCAATGCCACTGTGACCCGCACACTCTGCTGCAAAATAAAGGAGTCTTGCGTGCTCCCGTGGTCCGTGGCTGTTGCACCTCGTTTATGGAAGATAGCCTGGGGCTGTCATAATTTGAATGTTTATGGAGTGATTGATGAATGCGTAAACATTAATGGATGAAGGCTGGTGTGTGGTGGGTGGGCTGGTTACCTCCGATCTCCGCTGCAGTCCCGTCACTTGCACTGGGCAGTGGGCAGACTTCTCCTTGAAAATATTCCAGCGGAGCTGTCCCCAAAATCCTCTCGCATGCACTCATACAGTATATCTTAACGCAGAGCCAGTAAAGCACTGTTTAAGCACTGTTTATGGCTGAATGATTAAGAATCTCACTTGTATCATTGTAAATATGTTAAATTGTTTTTAATTGCACAATGTTAATTGCTTGTACACTTGGAAATATCCTTCCAATTTCATATGACACATCGTCGATGTATGTATTATTTATTAGTTTTATAGCTATACATTTTTGGATTGAATAGATATGTTTAGATGCCTGTCAGATGGTCAGACAATGCTTTTCCGCTGGTCTACGATGGAACAAACTGGTGCAGCCAAAGCCTACACGTCCTCAGACCTGACGTGAGATCTGAGCCGGCCGTACGCTCCAGTCAAAGTCACGATAGAATGATAAATGCCCGACAATAGCCGTGATCTTGGTGTACACCCATTATTTTTTTTCAACAACATTCAATGCAGTGGGTCATGGAAATGCAGACTGTTTTCTGCACAACTTGTATCCCATTCTAACCTTTGACCTTTGGGGTTCTCAGGTGACCCAGCTGGCGGGGTATTTTGAGCCTCTGACGATGGCGTCGGTGGGAGTGACATCGAGGCTGAGTGACCACCAGCAGCAGATGACCTTCCTGGACCAGACCAAGACCCTGGCTGAGTCTGCCCTGCAGATGCTCTATGCTGCCAAGGAGGGCGGAGGAAACCCCAAGGTACATCATATGTAATAATAATATATGATATATGTGATTATAATATGTCGCTGTCAGGCAGAAACCTTGTGTCATCAACGTATTTCAACTTTTTATGTTTCTTTTCCATAAATCAGCGGTTCTCTAACTTTAAAAATAGCAGATCGACAAGCTCATAGTCACTTGAGCTTCTATGAGCTTGTATATCTGCTATTTTTGAATAGCAGATAGAGCACTGCAGAGGGCAGGTGTGTGTCTGTGTCCAGCTGATGTTTGTTGACGCTCGTTAATGTTATTGGCATCAAGGCAATTATGCTTCTGCACTGTCAAATAGGCCAACATCTAATCTAAGATTAGTGGGACTCATTCAAATGACCACCAGTGAGTCCCTAACAACATCACTGTTTTATATTAGATTTATTACATATTATATTATAATATAATATAATATATATATATATATATATATATATATATATATATATATATATATATATATATATATATATATATATATATATATATATAATATATAATAACATATATTATATGTTATATATATATATATATATATATATATATAATATATAATAACATATATTATATGTTACCTGACAATTAGTCATATATCGGTATCGGTTGATATCGGTATTGGAAATTAGGAGTTGGATAATATCAAAATATCGGTCAAAAAGTCAATTTCGGACATCCCTAATTAGCTTTTCCTATTTCCTAAACGGGCCATGTTACGTCCTTGTGGAAGTTGTGGATCTGCTACTTTTGATACTTTTGTGTGTGACGCTGTAGTATGATCAAGTATAGGGTGTTAATTTACGGGAAAGAAAGTTTGAATATGGAGATAAGAGGTTTCTGTCCGACAGCAACGATATATAGAACCTGACATGGCGTCCTTGTACTCTCCACAGGCGTTCCATACCCATGATGCCATTGCTGAGGCCGCCCAGCTCATGAGGGAGGCGGTGGATGACATCATGGTCACTCTGAACGAGGCTGCCAGCGAGGTGGGCATGGTGGGCGGCATGGTGGACGCCATCGCTGAGGCCATGAGCAAGGTGGGTACCGTTGGTTTTAACCACTTTAAACCTTCTAGACTTTAAAACTCTGTGCTTGGACCACGTTTTTCCATCCACACCAAATATCTTCACCCAAAATAGCCGAAATACAAGCTGTTGTTTGTAGATCTGCTATTTTTGGCAAATGTTCCCCCCAGATTACTGGATGATGGGGTTCAAGTGCTTAAGCCTGATCTATTATGTCATGTGATGAAAATTGCAGATCTTCAGGTTATTTATCTAGGAGCTTGTAGATCAGACGTTGTAGATGACTGATGACATAGACTGGCTACATGATGTCTTGGTTTTAGTTTTCCCATGGGGGTTGTCCCATCCAATCTGCAACTTTATGTCAAACTTAATGTTTCAGCAAGAGTAAGTAATTAAGGTTATATGAGCTGGATTTGTGTGTGTGTGTGTGTGCACTGTGCACGCTTGTGGTTTGTGCAGTATATTTGTGTGTGAATGCGAGTGTGTGTGTGTGTGTGTGTGTGTGTGTGTGTGTGCGTGTGCAATGTGCATGTGCGTGTGCATGCGTGCTTGTGGTTTGTGCAGCGTGTGTGTGTGTGTGTGTGTGAGTGCGTGCTTGTGGTTTGTGCAGTATATTTGTGTGTGTGTGAGTGCGTGATAATAATCCATTGGGATACTGGTCATGCTTCCAGAGGTGACTTAAAGGATTGAAGGCATGTGTGGAATCGACCTCAGGTCTTAATGGGTCCAACTCACTGGGCTGTGGATGCATATCCCGACTGCATCTTTTACAAGTTGTTGTCATTCCTTTCCCCATATAGCAATCTACTGTTTGTGTCACATACGTAAATGTCAGATGAATGACCTACTGAACTCTATTAATTGCAATTTAGCCTTCCTATTGTGTTGACTTGTATATGAAGTGATACCAGTGTGTGTATTGTACTGGTGATGGTAGTTTAAAAAGGTTCAATGAAAGCTGACTCGTTACTGGATGCGTAATTAATTTAGGCTGATCCTGATCGGCTGCCAAAGTGCATTTTATAATTGAAGCTGATCTGACTTTGTGTCTGGAAAGTTGAAATTATGAACAAATTATTCAATGATAAAAGTTATAACGTGTGTGTGTGTGTGTGTGTGTGTGTGTGTTCTCTCCTCAGTTGGATGACGGTACACCATCAGACCCTGAGGGTTCGTTTGTGGATTACCAGACCCACATGGTCAAATACTCCAAGGCCATCGCTGTCACTGCTCAGGACATGGTACGATGACACCCATAACTAAATGATCAAAGTCATAACAGCTTATCTACTATAATGACTCATCAATTTAAAAATGTTTCAAGATGACTGCCATCTTGACATCTGAGAGAATGACAACATCTGTTTTCTGACTTGGTGTTCTATGTAGTTTTCTAAAATGTATAGGTTTGGCTTCCAAACATCTTAACCTACTTATGCTGTTGTAATGTTGAGGTTTTGTATTGACGGGTCTGTTGATGCATTTTCCTGTCAGATGACCAAGTCGGTGACGTGTCCTGATGAGCTGGGGAGCCTGGCCTCCCAGGTGACGGCTGATTACAGCCAGCTGGCTCTACAGGGACGACTGGCCGCTCACACTGCTGAGCCAGAGGAGGTAAGACACGTCTGTCTGACTGGCTGACAGACAGACAGAAGAAGAGCTACTCTGTTGCACATTGAGAGCTACTCTATGCAGCTCATAATGTGAGGAATATACTATACTGAAAGGAGTTTATAAGTGTGTGAACTTTATTTTCTTTTATTTATTACATACAAACATTTTTTAAAGTTTTAAATTAGTTTGGCACCTGCTGGGTTGGATGAGTGTCTATTTGACCCAGAGACAAATACAGAATTATCTAAAGAGGAGTTCCCACCTGTCTTGCATTTACTGTATGCTAGAGCACACTGTTTTCTTAACCTGTGGGCCGGGAACTACTGGTGGGCGAGGGTATCGCAAGTGGGCAATTCAGTTAAAAAAATGGTTAAATAGGAGCTTAACTAAGTAACCACCCATCTGATCACTTAACCCCATCGGCCTACCCATCTGTCCACTTGGTTTGATGGGTGGGCCGTGAACGCTTTCTAGATTTTCAATTGACAAAGTCTTAAAGGTTTCATGACATGCTTGTTTACAAAACATTAGAAGTCTTTATCATGTTCCTTCAAACTTCTATTAAAAGGTTTTAACTGAAAAACCACTCCAGTGAGCCCCCCCCAAAGAAGTAGGGGAGAGGCGGGGAGGAGAGGGGGTGGGATTAATGGACTGTGACGTCAAAGTCTTTATCAATTATTCAGAAAACCCCAGACCACAGAAAATCCACTGAATGTTCAAAGTTTTTTTTGGGTGTAATAGAGGTTAAAAAAATGTTTAAAAAAAAAGAAATTTGATGTCATGAAACCTTTAACTCACAGTAGCATTAACATATTCCAGGAGGATGGGGGTATTTGTAACTTTTGTCTGTCCTGCTTGCAGATTGGTTTCCAGATAAAGAGCCGGGTGCAGGACCTGGGTCATGGATGTATCTACCTGGTGCAGAAGGCAGGAGCGCTGCAGGTCACCCCATCAGACGGCTTCACCAAGAGAGAGCTCATAGAGTGTGCCCGCGCTGTCACAGAGAAGGTACTGTTAACACATAATAAAGCAGGGCTCTTCAACAGGTAGTCCGGGACCACTAGGGGGTCCTCAGAGTTGCTACAAGGAGGCCACCAAATCTTGTATTTACTTGAACCACTTGAACCATAGGCTAGCATCTGCCTAGAACTTTAGCCAAAAATATTTTCAGCAAAGCGGTTTAGTGTGTAAAAAAGAGCAGACCAAGTATAGAGTGACTGAGCCAGTACAGAACCAGTCATGTTTACTAAGCGTAAAGTTTACTAAGTATTGACTGTTTAAGTGGTTAAATCATGAAAATAAACATCAACATGAATCCAACACTGATGATGATAGTGCTATCAAACAAGTCTATGAAATCTATGAAAAAGTTATAGTTATAGTGGGGGTCCCTACTTCATCTCTCTCTCTCAGCTAGGGGGTCCTTGGGTTGAAAAACATTGAAGAGCCCTGACATAGAGTGTAGCCGCGCTGTCACTGAGAAGATACTGTTAACACATGATTCCTTTAATATCCATCTATTTTACCTCCGATACAGAGTCAATGTCACTGTAGGCATTTTCGTCGAATGTTCACACTATTATACTGTAGGTATTTTATAGGGCTCATGTGGTTAATACTGGCATTTCCCTGTAGAAAAGTACTCAATCATAGATACTACTGAAACTGTATATATTTTTTGCTTACGAATGCAAAGGTTCGTATACAGCATACACAATGAACGAATAAATGATTACTTTTATACAGGACACATTGTGCTTTACTTTCCTCTTTACATAAATGATGTATTGGGGAGGTTGTCTTATATTGTTCTTTTGCTCCCAGCCTTTAGTGTCTTCATAAAAGACTTTTATAAAGTTCAAGTAATAAATCACAAAATGTCAAATTCCTGCAAGTCGTTTGCAAACTGTTTTCTTATTCACAGGAACTGCCGATGGCTGTTCCTTTTTATGCAGTGGTGGAAAGTAACTAAGTACATTTACTCAAGTAGAGTAGGCTACTGCACTCACTCAATTTTCCGGCGTAATCTTAATGCTCGCCTCTTCAGACCCGACCTCAGCCCTTAGCACTTTACCTAGATATGATGTCCATGCAGACATACCGTGGTCATCTGTTCTCACGTTTTTGTTGACCACAATGTTACATTTTTTATTTAGATAATACTTTATTTAGACAGTTGCTAGGGTCATTGTGTACCTGGTTGTTTAATGGGTATCCTTTAGTTTCAATGTACAGATTATTTTTGATCTACTACTCTACTACATCTCAGCAAATATTGTGCTTTTGTAATTATTTTAAAACTTGTACAAGTTACTTTGCAGATTTTGCTTATTATTAATACAAAACATACATTAACCAATTAAGCCATATTTTATACTTCAGCTATTCGGAAACATCTGATCCACAAGCTTGTGAGCTTGTAGGTCAGCTGTTTTTTAAAGAAAAATTTGAGAAGAAAAATGTGAGTACTTCTACTTTGCTACCATGTAGTTATACTAAGTATAATTTTGATGACAGTACTTCTGTACTTTTACTCAAGTACAGTTTTACTTAGTATTTTTATATTGTGGCATTGCTACTTAAAGGAGTTGTTCACCCCAAAAATGACTTATCTTCTATGAATTGCACACCCCATGAAGCCTTGAATTCATGGATTGTTTTAGTTTTTTGTCGCATTCTTAAGCCAATAATTTGATTACCGGTGGAAAGATGCTAATGTATCCGGTAGGAGACACAAAGTAGACTCTTTGTGTCTCCTACCGGAAATACACCCAGTAATCAAATTATTGGCTCAGGAATGCGACAAAAACTAAAAGAAATCCATGAATTCAAGGCTTCATGGGGCGTGCAATTGATGAAATCTGTGTACTTTTTCCACTACACAGTTTTTAGGGAATCCAATCACGATCGAGTGAGAGTACGTTTATGAGCAACGATGTGCGGACTGAATGAAGCCTCCTCCCCTCGTTAATAACTCATGCAGGAGCTGTTAACAGTTCACCCCAAGTGGCTCCGCTGTCCGACAGGCGCATCAATAACCTGATATAAGGCTTAGGGCTGCATCGCTCTCTGTACGAACAAAGATGTTTCGCTTAGGATGAAAGCATGAGCTGAGCTGTGTAATGCCCGGGATTCGAACCCGCTTCTCCGTCATGGGAAGCCAAACATCTTAACCCATTAAGACCTGAGACCGATTCTACAAAATACCGTCTAAAACAGTTGCTCTCAAACTTTTTTCGTGCCAAGGACCCCCAAAATGATTTGTATTTGGCCGTGGACCCCCCCATCTGAAAATGTTATGTGCCAGGGACCCCCAGAAGAAAAGATTAGTGTTCAAACACTTTCAAGATTTTTCAAAAATGTTAAAAAATAGCAGATGTACAAGCTTGCAGCGCGACACAAAGTGACGCTCTGAGCTTGTAGAATGTAGTATATATACTGATATTGAGCAGATATATTTGCTCAAGGGAGATATTAGGCTTTTGGTCTTCAGTCAGAGGCTCTCTGTTAGGCCTGTTCTTGAGAAGGACCATCCTCTGTTTCGTTTAAGTGGAATGAAAAAATCTATCCAATGATCCCAGATTTGTAAACAAACGTTTTCATTCCTTTGTTGTCACTTTTCATTTGCTTGTGCAATGCTATATATATATATATATATATATATATATATATATATATATATATATATATATATATCCAAGAGAGCCAAGAGGTTATCTCCGTTTAGCCCGGGGATATATTACACTTTCGAGTTTCAAGCAGTGCTACTCGAGTCGTCAACCAGTTATCCTACCTGACACCAGGATCTAAGTGTCTCAATAGAAAAGTAGAGAGTTCACCTCCAACCACTGCACATTCTACTAATGCAAAAGTCAATCCATTACAGATGTTCTAGTTATATAGTATTAACATACTCTACCATACAGATGTTTTAGTTATATATTAAAGGTAGGCTAAGTGATTTTCTTTGGTTAAAATAAGTGTTAAATAGCTCTATATTCTGATAGTACTCATTGCTATAGAGTGTTTGTTCAGTAAAAGGAGTCTCCTTGTCTCTCCAGCTCTTTATAAAACAGAAAATGCATTTTCGTTTCAGTTTCAGTTTCATTTCCAATTTTATCCAATCAGGATAGAGAACTCAATCAGGATATAGATTAAACAAGTGAAATTGGAAGTGATGACACTAAGAAATGAGCAGGCAAAATTGGAACTGGATCACTATAAAAATTAAGCTTAAAAATGGGTACTTTCTCCTGATTGGCTGAGATTTTGACACCTACCAGAAAATGTATTTTCTGTTTATTAAAGAGCTGGAGAGACGGGGAGACTCCTGTTACTGAACAAACACTCTATAGCAATGATTACTATCAGAATATAGTGCTTTAACCTTTTAACAAAATACTTTTTGTTTTAACCCAAAAATATCACTTACCCTACCGTTAAAATACTCTACCATACAGATGTTCTAGTTATATGGTATTAACATACTCTACCATACAGATATTTTAGTTATATAGTATTAACATACTCTACCATACAGATGTTCTAGTTATATAGTATTAACATACTCTACCATACAGATGTTCTAGTTATATAGTATTAACATACTCTACCATACAGATGTACAGTACTAGTTGTATTCTACTAACATACTCTACCGTACAGATGTACTAGTTATATTGTATTAACATACTCTACCATACAGATGAACTAGTTGTATTTCTATTAACATACTCTACCACACACATTGCTTAAAATGTATTTATTCATAAAAAATAAGTTCCGGATTGCAGCTTTGTGATATGTATATTAATGTGTTAGTTATATTGACATGGGGACAGACCCAAGTGGCTATTTTGTATTCAACACGCGTTCTGTTTTTTATTTGCTTGATTTGCAGGGCTCTCACTGACTCTTCCATCCATTATGGCGTTTATTCAAGAATTCTCTTAAATCTTATTTTTTTCTAATTTGAGCGAGAGTTCCCCTCTCGCCTCTCCAGTTAATCTACTTCCCCTGCCAGTCATAAATCTGAGACGGAAACCAATTGACTTGAAACTAATTTGACAAATCTTCAGTCCACTGACTGGGGTGATGCTGTAGCGAGCCGCGGTGCTGACGTGATATTCTTCTGTCACAGCAAATTGTTGCTGCCGGGTAGAAACCTTGTATTTCCATATTTCAACTCATAAAAGTCGCAGATTTTTTTTGTTGAAAATATCAGATCTGGTCGCCTATTTTCACTATTTATTGATACATTATAGAACGGTAAAGTGGTTAAGTGCCTGTGGGTTTTAATTTAACCAATGAAAAGTATTAACAAGAGCTTGTGACTAAATAATAACGACATTGGATCCATTTGGAACGCAGGTTCTTTTTTTCCCCCATGCCCTGAAAAGTTAATGTTTTGGAAATACAAGCCCCACAGCAAAGAAACGACCAGCTCCTCTAGCTACGCTTCTTTGGTTTCTAAAATTGAGAGATTTATCCATCAAACTCAACGAGCATGTGGTCGTAAACAAGGAGTGGAATCATTCCTCCAAATCCTAAATGATTACTTTATCACTGCTTTTGACTTGGAGAGTGAGTATATCTCATTGTAATCAAATTGACCGCTATAGCAACACTGGCTAAATGAGTTTGACCAATTAAGCCTGATTTAAACTTTGTCGTACAACGGTGTCGCGCTGCAAAAATAGAATCTAGAAGCTCACAATGTGTCACATTGCCGGCATAATGAACCCATTAAAACCGGGAAAGCATCTGTGTCATTTTAGGTTTTAGTTGGGTATTCAAAAATAGCAGATTTACAAGCTCACAGTGCGTCACTTCGTGCCGTGCTGGGAGCTTGTACATCTGCTATTTTTTAACCATTTTTGAAAAATCTTGAAAGTGTTTGAAGATTTTTTTTAATTTTTTACAGAAATCTTTTGGGGGGGTCCCTGGCACAAAACATATTTTCAGATGGGGGTCCGCGGCCAAATATATATCAATTTGGGGATCCTTGGCACGAAAAAGTTTGAGAACTCCTAAATCCTGATTTTAATGGTCTTAATGGGTTAAGCATAATAGACGGATTTCCGCGCGACGTCATCACAGAGCAGAATGCGCAATCTGCGCATGCTCGGGGGAAACGAATTGTTGCGCCGTTCACTCTGTTGTTATGTTCGGGAGTTAGATAGCCATAATTCTGCTATTATAGGCATAATAGGCATAATGCTGCTATTATATACAAACAGATCCAACTTTCAACAAATCATTTTTATTGAGTAAACAAGGTATTACAAACTGCATAATTTAATCTACTTTCATTAAACCCGGTGAAGATCATTTCTTTTATGAATGGACATTTGACCAGAGCTGCTGCGGGTAATGGCGCCCTCTATAGGCTTACCCCTCCTCTGCGCGGTCATATCCTCTCAATGTTTACAAACATGAAACCCGTCTATAGGCCATGGCTATTTTTGAGAATTTTGACCTACTGTGTAAAGACATGTCCAAAATGGTGACGCCACAGTCTTCACCTATTTTACACTCAAATATATTTGGACAGCTGTGCTGTGACATGCTGCCAAAACACATAAAACATATTCTGTGTCTGATTTACTCTAATTAGCCAGTTCTTTGTAACTAGTGCTAGTCTCAGCAGTAACTCTGCAACTTCAAAGAGGTCAAGTTTCCTCACATAAATACTATAAAGAGATGATCTAATTCACCAGTACTGCAAAAAATGGAAAATCCAGTCAATTCCTGGCATGAAACATACCATCTCCCCTAATCTGTCTTGTAGTGTTTACTATGGTAAACTAAAACTATGAGAAAACTAAATAAAAACGAAATGAAGAACGCAAAACTAATTAAAGCAAAATGTCAATCATGTTTATACATCCACCCTCATATCTGAGGTCATGCATTCTTTCATCCTACATTTATCAGCAATAAATCCTCATAGAAACTAACTTTAGAATATAATTCGAATCAAATAAGAAACTGAAAACTAAATAAATAGTGAATATTACAAAACTATAATAACCACGGTGTGTTGTGTTTGCACCGGTTTCTTTGGTGTTGCTAATGACTCTGGTATTGTGTGTGTGTGTGTGTGTGTGTGTGTGTGTGTGTGTGTGTGTGTGTGTGTGTGTGTGCGTGCGTGTGCGCGCGCAGGTATCTCTGGTCTTGTCGGCCCTCCAGGCTGGTAACAAGGGCACCCAGGCGTGTATCACAGCTGCCAGTGCGGTCTCTGGCATCATCGCTGACCTGGACACAACCATCATGTTCGCTTCCGCCGGCACGCTTAACGCAGAGAACGACGAGTCCTTCGCAGACCACAGGTGAGACTGGAACTCTGTGTGTGTGTGTGTGTGTGTGTTGGTAATACTTTACTTGCGAGGGCCAAATGTCTCCACAAGCAGTAGTTCCCAACTTGAGTTCACAGTGATACTCTTTGGAGCTACCTTAGTCCAAATGTGAAAACATGTGAAAACAAAATCATAACTTTTCCTGGTCCTCACAGGAGTTGTTTTATGGTTAAAAATGATTTTTGGTGTTAGGCTTTCACTTAGGACATCATTCAGGCTGGGATTAGGATTAGGTATTTTAGAGGAGAGGTTCAAAGGTTGGGGTAGGCGTTATGCCTGATTTATTCTTAGGTCTGTGTCAGTGTCAATCACTGAAAACAGCAGATCTACAAGCTCACAACGTGTCACGCTGCGACATGCTGTGAACTTGTAGATCTGCTATTTTCAGCTTTACGGTTAAAATGGCCACAAAAAAAAACGTGGCAATGGCATTGATCAAATTGGTCTCCTAAAATGTTGATGTCCTCACAAGTATAGTATACAACTGTGTGTGTGCGCACACATAACCTCAGGGCTCCCTTGTTTAACAGATCATCGCAGCAACTCCAAGCCGATTGATGTCACCACTGCTGTGCACGAGACGTCCCATGTGCATAGTTTACACTCTGTATTACGTGCGTGTGCATATATACCTGTGTGTGTGTGTGTGTGTGTGTGTGTGTGTGTGTGTGTGTGTGTGTGTGTGTGTGTGTGTGTGTGTGTGTGTGTGTGTGTGTGCGCGCGCGCGCGTGTATATGACAGAGTGATGTATGTCAAAGTGTAGACAGAGACAAATACAGAAGTTAAGCCCGGGGCTGACAGGGAGACATATAGCTGTAGACTAGGAGGTCTGTGTGTGTGTGTCAGGGTGACATATTGGCTGTAGAACAGGGAGGTGGGGATGTCTGGAAACCAGGGATCACAAATCACCCTCGTCATCCTCAGGGTGATGAAGGCAGACGGAGGCAGTCAGTCCCACACCAAACACTTGACTCTGGGGGGAGGGAGGGTTCCTTCAACCATGGGAAACTTCACCACTTTGTGGAATCTGAGCTCTCTGGGGGGAGTCGCAAAATCTGGAGGAAGATTGTTCATAACCAATTTTGTCCTGCCAGCAACCAGGACAAATCCTCTAGGATTTTAACGATTCCAGTTCCTTTTATTCCCTCTTAACGGTCCGATTCCTTAACGATTCTTGTTGGGGGTTCCAAATGGACCCTAACCGGTCTGTAACTCTGAGAGTGTGCAAATTGGACCAAATGTACCCTTACGGGTCCATTTGGTTCCATTTGTACACTCTCAGAGTTATGGTGGTCCATGAAATGTTAAAGTTTGAGAAAAAACGGTATTGTAATTTTATAGCAGACGTGAAGTCCATATAACCAGCTCTGACAGTGTGATAAAACCGGTTCCGGAAACGGTTCCAAATGTGATGGAACAAATTCCTCAATGTTGGATCCGGTTCCACCCGATTCCTCCGGTTCTGGATCCAAACCCTATACCTTTCAGTGAGTCAAACTGGGCTGCTACTACAGTATGAATAATAACCCAGATACGGTATACTTCCCGGCCACAGGTCCCATGTGGGTTGTAGTGACCTAAAACGGTATTATGGTACAGTAGATTAGATTCAGCTATTTAACCACTTTCAATGTTGCCGTTAATTGTGGAATTTCATCGGACAGAATCTGTAGCAGATTACTGGAGTGTACAGCGGGCGGGGAGATTTTGTTCCTCTTGTCATCACAAATTTAAAGTCCATGCACAAATTTAGCACCTTTATTAATCTGTGTTTGGTGTGCCTGAGATAACATTGTCTTTCATCCTGGTCCATCGTGCAGGGAGAACATCCTGAAGACGGCCAAGGCCCTGGTGGAGGACACCAAGATGCTGGTGTCGGGTGCAGCCTCCGGGCAGGACAAGCTGGCGCAGGCTGCCCAGTCCTCTGCTAAAACCATCACCCAGCTCACTGACGTGGTCAAACTGGGTGCTGCCAGCATCGGCGCCGACGACCCGGAGACACAGGTCAGACCAACCCCACCCAAAGTCACTTTAACCACTTAAACCCTATATACTTTGTTGATCGGGGTCCCCCAGGAGTCTATAGTAGGTCCCCTCCTTTTTTCCCAACTACATCTATATCTCTTAAGGGAAAATAGCTGATCTATAAGCTCGCAATGCATCGCAACGCAACACGTTGCGAGCTTGTAGATGAGTTATTTTTGCAGAATGTTGTTGCTGAATTATGACATGGCTGAAATAGGGATGCTAGGGTTTTTATAGTTAAAGGGGAATTTCACTTCTGGAGTCATTTTATGTCTAACTCAGGCTTTTGTGTGCACCCTTTGATATCAATTTGATCAGACATACCCCCCTCCCATATAAACCCATTCAAACTCCACGTTAACCATGTTAGACTAATTGAAAACACACATCCTTGGTATTGACTGATATTGTCCTTGTAATGCATGAGTAAACTGGCCCTTTTCTATTCCTTTTTATTTCTTCTGCAACTACAAATGAATGGAGCCTGTACGAAAAGACAAAAGAAAAAGTGGGGTTTTTGTGTTGTAGTAGTCACTGTTCGGTTCTAAACTTTGAGAGTTTCCCTTTTTTTTCCAAGGCTGACTATGACAGTGTCCTGTCTCTCTCTCTGTCCTGTCTCTGCATGTAGGTTGTTCTCATCAACTCTGTGAAAGACGTGGCCAAAGCTCTGTCAGAGCTCATCAGCGCCACCAAGTGTGCAGCGGGCAAGGCTGCAGACGACCCATCCATGTACCAGCTGAAGAGCGCTGCCAAGGTACCACGCTAGCACTGTACTGGTGATGTTCATTATAACCCAGTGGTTGTCAAAGTGAGGTCCTTAAAGGGGTTCCAGGGGGTCCCCAGCTAAATTAGTAAAAAAAAGCATAAAAATCTGTTTAACTAGTTTAACCCCGTATACGTTGGCTATATATTTAAAACTACAAGATCTTTCAAGTTTTTTTGAAAATAGCAGATCTGCAAGAGCTCGTAGACCTGCATTTTCAAAAAATCTTGAAAGAAATATGAAAATGTTGTATTTCTTTTTACCGTTTAAAACATAAATCTTATATGGGGGGGGGGGTCCCTGGCACAAAACCTTTAAGATGGGGGTCCGCAGCCAAATAGATTTTTCTTTTCAATTTCCTTGATATGAAAATGTTTGAGAAACACTGCTATAACTATTGCTCACTGGCCGCTTGCCTTCTGTCTGTAACAGAAGCTGTGCTGCACTGCCCCCTAGTGACGATGGCTTTTTTACCCTTTTTGTCAGATGCAAAGTAGAAAGATGAACTTGTTCATCCCGCTTCTACAGAGAATGCATCTGTTCCCTATTATATATTCTTTTTTTCCCCTTGCTTTTATACTAAATGGCATTTTTATGTTGAAATATTTCAATTTTGGAAAAAAACAAACAACTTTGTTTTAAAACATTTTGTGTGCTGTTGTACTTGGCCCTGTTCCATACTGTAATTAGGGATGGGTATCGCTAGGATTTTATAGATTCATATTTTGCTATTCTGGTTCTTATCGATTCGCTATTTCAGTTCCAAATTTAAAACTAAATAGGACAAATGTTTAGATAACAAAAACATATTTTAAGTGTTCACTGAAGTAAATAGTATTTACTATTACTAGTACAAACTAAAAGTAGTACCTGAGATACAGCCAATGCTAAAACGTTCTGTCCTGTTTAAATGAACCAAACACTGTTGTCCCTGTAGTGTAAACTATTAAATCAATAATTGTCAACTTTAAGGAATGTAATAAATAGTAACCTCTCATAATGTTTATTCCCTGACAACACAATGTTAAGCAGTAGCAGTTAAAGTTTATTATACCCTAATAAAGTTGTTTTTATTCTGTTTCTGTAAAGTAACTTCATGAGTACCTAGAAAAGCGCTATATAAATGTATTATTATTTATAGGAAACCTACTGGACGCTTAACTGATCTAGGATTTTACCGATTCTGATTCCTTCATTCTTATGGGTACTCATCCAGTACCCACCAATTAGGATTCCGTTCCTACTTGGAACCGAATTTCGATACCCAACCCTAACTGTAATATCCCATAACTCAGTTGGTTCCAGGACCCTTGGCAGAAGAACCTGGAATGGTTACCCCCCCTAGCTCTGATCTTAATCATGTCCTGGTGAGCATTTATTAAGAAAGAAAGGCATGGTGTGTGTAAATAATAGATACCCCATAATAAACCCCCTTCCCATTGACAAAACCATTAATCAGTAGCACCACCGCTCCCTGCGTTCACCAAACCAGTGTGCACCAGTAAACCTAAAGATGGGTCCCACCGAAGTCAATGGGTCGTAAATGAGAGTTTGAAACAACTTGAAACAAGGACGTTTCCAATCGCAAAAAGAGTCATTGTGATCACGAGGGCCTGAGGCGAGACCTACAGTACAACACGTTTGAGTCTCACCGCCCTCCCCTCGTAATGGACACTTCCTGTTGAGAAGTTAGATATCCCTATGTTCCAGGTTGTTTGAAAGCACACCCTAAAATACTGCATGTCATCACAGTTCCAGGTTAACTGACTCACTCATCAAGGTATCATTTTATGTAATACATCTCCCTTTTTATGAGTTTCCAAGCCCTGGGGTAAACCACTATTGTAAGTGCTTTCTAGAATTCCACTTTCACTCTTTTTTTCTCCTTTTATTTTACAAGGGACCATTTAAATAGACTTTGTAATGTATTGTATACAAATGACTTTTAAAATGGTCTTAAGGGAACACTTTACAGTACCCTTTTCCAACACTCCAACATGATGTCACTTTGTTTCCTTTGCTGGCTGAAAACAGCCAATCTACAAGCTTTAGCCTTAATTCATTACACATACAGGGCATCTGGGTACATGAAAGATGTAGGTAGCTTGCTACCACCCATAGTAAAAGTGTTTCAATATGCCTGTTGGCAGTATAAATTCATAAATGCTTATAAATGATATGGTGGGCACATCTATATCTATGAAGTCAGATTCAACATCAACAGGCTGCCATAAAGTATATTCTAACAACGATGCAAAAATAAAAACAATGTTCAGGTTTTGGTTCACTGATATGGAAAAATGTGGCTTGGGTTGGAACCATATCATTTTCGTGCTGCTTCCAAGAGTGTTCCTAGTCTCTGTGTAGTTCAGTTCTGGCCCACAGCGATTATTAGGATTATGTGAATACACAATTACAATCAGATGATCATATTCAACGAGTCAAATTGCTGTACATTCATAGTACTTTGTGAATATGATCATCTGATTGTGATTAGGGCTTTTCACACGGGAGGTGACAGTAATTCATTTTCAAC
Organism: Gymnoscopelus microlampas; assembly: GCF_963454915.1. Taxonomy (NCBI): domain Eukaryota; kingdom Metazoa; phylum Chordata; class Actinopteri; order Myctophiformes; family Myctophidae; genus Gymnoscopelus; species Gymnoscopelus microlampas. Next base: position 22,684,271 of record NC_139962.1, read on the forward strand.
GAGAGACGAGCGGGCAGGTAGGGAGGCGCGGGCAATCTGATGGGCACGCGCCCGCCTGCGACAAGAGCTGGATGGCGGTCAACTGTTTTTTCAAGACAATGATTTGATACAGCTGAAGCAGGCGTAGATCGCCTGCTAGTTTACTCGCCGAGCAATTGTCCCGTATGTGTATGCTATGCGACATTAGAAGCGCAGTGCGACCCCGCTGATCCAAGCTAGTACTTAGGCGTTGTGTTGCCACTCGTCCGAAAAACCCTATTATGTGTATTCAATCCCATGCTGTGGGCTATGACTGAAGGATGCAGGTACACAACAGCCACACTAGACCGGTTGGTAGGGGGCGGCCATAGCTGAAAGGGTAGAGAGGCCATCCGGGAATCAGAAGGTCCCCTGTTCGCCCTCCGGTCCTCCCAGTCTTTAAGTGTCGAAGTGTCCCTGAGCAAGACACTTAACCCCTAACTGCTCCCTGGGTGTTGTATTAATGGCACCCACTGCTCTATTTGGATGGGTTAAATGCAGAGGACAAATGTCACTTACAGTATGTACAAATGTACTGTGACAATAAATACCCCAAAGGAGTATAGGGACAAAATCATGGGCATCTCTTTGCATGAGATAAACATTGTTTCCTGTCCATTTCTGTGTCCATTCCCCGCCTCCTGTGTCATGTCCAGGTGATGGTGACCAACGTGACGTCCTTACTGAAGACGGTCAAAGCTGTGGAGGACGAGGCTACCAGAGGGACCAGAGCTCTGGAAGCCACCATAGAGTGCATCAAACAGGAACTGACGGTACGGATGGAGGGAGGGAGGGATGGGTGGGTCGATGGATTGATGGGTGGTTGATGTATATTAGGATGCATAGTTGATTAATGCATGGACATCTCAGTAATACTTTGATCTCCTCTTGATTGATTGATTGATTGAAGTGGGCGGTCATAGCTGAGTGGTTAGTGAGCCCTCCTGGGGAGCCCAGAGCCCTGGTTGTCCCAGGTACGATTCCAGGCCAGGCTAGTTGATGTGTGTCCCTGAGCAAGACTCTTAACCCCTAATTGCTCCCCGAGCGCTACACAATGGCTGCTCACTGCTCCTAGTGATTTATTCACCTGTTTCCTAGGCTGTGTGTTTTCCACTTCCTGTCGATTTCATTGGATATCATTGGTCATTTGACCAGTTTCATTGGATTTCATTGGATCAAATCGACAGGAAGTGGAAAACACACAGCCTAGGAAACAGGTGAATAGGATGAGTCAATGCAGGGGACAAATTTCACGCGTGTGCAAATATACAGTGACAAAAAACACTATATTTGGCATTTCATAGGTGAAAAATGACAAAACAAATGTTAAAAGTTAAAACCTAGGGTGTTTTTTGTAATTTTCCCGGACCAATTGCAACAACAACGGTCAGATCATTAACGGACCCTCTTTGAATCGGGTCCCCAGGATTAAAGATGTATTGCCATACCTGTCTAAACCCTTTGTTTACCCAGCTCATCTGCGTATATTCTTAAGAGTCTTATCTTTTAGATGCTGACTTGGGGAAAGGCTTATCTCCATTAGTTTAGTGGTTTCAGTGATTAGCAGGCTTTCTTATCAGCATCCCCTCAGGGCATGTGTGTACCCAGAGCCCATACACACACACACACACACACACACACACACACACACACACACACACACACACACACACACACACACACACACACACACACACACACACACACACACACACACACACACAGCATGAGAACCCAGCACATTAACTCTAGAGATCTTAAGTCATGCTGTAGCTAATTAGCTTATTAAAAGTTTGTACATTGTTTTTTTGTGCTAAAGTAGCAGCTACTGAGGACATGAATACTTACTGTATCCACAAGAGTTTCTATACACTTCACTTATTGAACCTTGTATTCATAAAACAAAACTAATAATTTGTTTGCTATTTACTGGTTTACTGATTTTCATAATCATTGTATTCTCATTAATGTATGGGAGAGATGTTTTATCACTATTCCAATGGAAATGGTAGTTTTTTTCCCACTTCTCTTTTGTTAGTATTTTTATTAGGAAAACAACCTAAATAGAACCCTATTATGAATGGCTCATTGACCAAATGACAGCTGCAGCCAATGAGATTAGTTAATAATAACGACTTGGACCATAATGACATTAGCTAAATGTTTACTTTACAGTGGCATTCTTCCACTTTGTTAAACTGTGCGCTAAAGTATTGTGTTTCTCTAATAACACTGCGTGTAATGACGAATGGATAGTTCGGCACTGAAATACTAAACTGTTTACATTTTTATCTTGTGTCATCCGGGAAAAAGCGAAGAATTGAAATGGCTTGAGACTAGCATTCAAATGCACTCAAGCTATTTTACGGTGAATACAGTAGTTAAGAAACTATGGACGATCACTTTTATGTCATTATAAGCAAAAAGGTAAAACAAATAATAGCATTAGGGTTAGATCCGATCTACAAGCTCCCAGCGTATTTTATGTGACACATTTCCTAGGAGTTTCATGGCCTTTGTTGTGAGTTTAATTGAGTCACTGTGGACCGAGAATAGATGTTCATTGTTCTTAGAAAGGAAATTGGTTTACATTATGTTGGGTACACACTGATATACACAACATGTGCTGTACAGAGTGATATAAATACATATACAAACAGACAGCCTTATTTCAATAAATTCATAATGTACTGGCAGAGATATAAAATGCAAATGTGAGTACACGCAATTACATCTGTGCCCCTTTTTACTTTAATTAGGTTGCTACAGTGTTGTTACTGTATGTACTTACAGTATTTTAATTAGCTGGTTAAAGCTACAATCCGTAAGTTTTATACCTCTCCCGACAGAGAGAGGTAATTGCGACTGTAACACCCGGGATTTGAACTCGGGTTCATCTACCGCTCACTCAAGAGGGAATCCGCCCTTGGACAGGGGCTACATTGAGCGTATGAACTTCAGGCAGTATGTGTCACTAAATGTCTCAATGGAAGAGTAGGGAGACCACCGCACATGTAGTAGTTATACTGTTTTTAGTATACTCTACCATACAGGTTGGTTCAGATGTTGAATATTATTTTAAAATGAGTTCACGTTACTCTCTCTATTACTGAGATTAGGTAGCCGCCTTTTTAGGAGACCGTAAGCAGGTTGGAGTCTATTATTTCCAATGGAAGAGTGAACGTGAACACAGCTTCTGAACCATTCTTTAGACCCATGGTCACTGAACTAAGTATCGAACCCAATCGCCACAAGCCACACAATCTTCCCAACATTTTCATATGAAAATGGCTTTTTTCAGAGAGACAAATCAGAAGGAAATTAATGTTATTATCGACCTTTCTCTGTCCCAGCAACACACACTCGCAGTAAACATAGGACGTTCATGAGATCATTTGTAGGATTTGTATACCATTTCGCCTCTAGTGGCTCCAATTGGGATGGTCTATCTTTCTAGATCAACCATCTCTGACTTGACTAATGACACCATGTTGACACTCACCAGGTGTTCCAGTCCAAGGTGGCCCCCGGTAAGACCACCACGCCTGAGGAGTTCATCCGCATGACCAAGGGCATCACCACAGCCACCGCCAAGGCGGTGGCCGCCGGCAACTCTGCCCGCCAGGAGGACATCATCCACACGGCCAACCTGAGCCGCAAGGTCATGTCTGATATGCTGAACTCCTGCAAGGTACATGTCCTCATAAACCCTTAGAACATGGGTCCTCAACAGGGGGTCTACAGCCACATCTTTGTGTGATAGGAACTTCTTTTTTTCGTTTTTTATTAACCACTTGAACCCTAGCATTCCAATTCTGAGGGGAATCATTTGCCGAAAATGGCAGATCTACAAGCTCTCGTAGATCTGTTATTTTCTGAGGTTTTGTATAGAGGGGGGAAAGAGCAGACCAAGTACAGAGGTGAAGGTCAAGTTTGCAAAGTATTGAGGGTTTAAATGTCTAAAAATGCACAATGAAGCCAATATATAACAAAAAATATTATTTTACGCAACGGATGATGGTGCTGTCAAAGAAGTCTCTGAAGCCGTCTAAAAATGGAATCTGCAACACAATTTTTGTGAACGCAGCGGAAGGAGGCGCGCCCGCGCAAGTGGAGCTTACTATGACACCGTGCTCGGCTTGTGTCTCTGTGTGTCTGTGTGTCTGTGTGCAGTTTGTGTGCACTGCCTGTGTGCAGCCAAGTAAATGTCCAATATAGACGTACCATACATCAAATGAAAGGTCTTTGAAAACTGAACACACCTGTCAAGGTTGCGTTTAAGCCCGCCCCTTCCCCCGGAAGCCACGACCCGGAGAAGGCTCCTAAAAACTCCCCATTGAAACCCCATGTTAAATGAAAAGTGCTCGAATCGCTCCCAAACTTTTTCTACCCCCCCTAAGTGGGGGTCTACGAACAAATACTTTGGGCTCGGATTTTGGCTCCGCCCCCCGGAAGTGGGTGAAACAGGCACTTCAAACACTTTGGTGAATTGTTCAAAAACATTCAAAGATTTTTTTTGGTGAATTTGTATTTTTCTAAGATGCTCCTTTTAACACAGAATGTCTTTGTATTTTAAAAAAAAAATGTATTGGTTACTTTTTTTTAAATATTTTTTTTTCATTCATTTTTTTTAATTTTTTTGCGTTCGCGCGTCTTACTTGTATACAATATGTAGTGGGGGTCCCTGCTTCATCTCTCTCTCAGCTAAGTGGTCCTTGACATGAATTCAACATGTCTGTCATGAAATCAGAGTAAGGAGCGTAAGCATGAACACCTAGTCAACAAACAACAGGGTGAATCATTACATTCTGTACGTAGAGTTCAAAGTAATGCTTCAAAGAAACTAGGATACCAGGCAAACAATGAACCTAGCATCTGTCTAACAACATGCTATCTAAATAACATTACGTACATTGAAACTATAGGATACCAGGTACACAATGAACCTAGCATCTGTCTAAACAACATGCTATCTAAATAACATTTGTGTAAAATTTAAATTAAATACAAACTAGTTAATTGACTAGTTCACTAAAAAATCAAACTAATGAATATTTCAAATCTACAAAAACTGCCTCAGAATAGGCAGCATCACAAACCACACTACGCTACACAACACTGCACTACAAAATAAGAGGACAGAAAAGAAACTCAGGAACGGCCGTCGAGGATAAAAGAGAATGACACAAGAAAGGGAGTATAAGAATCCGAATGTAAAGAAAGAAAACATTAGACAATGTGAAACGGCCAGTGAGTGAGCTGGTGTAAAAAATCAATCCAATGAATAAATGATGAGTACATCAAACTGATGCTCTCCTCCCACTCACAGCCCAGAGACCATCCATACATCTGACATCTCTAATGGCTAGTTTAAAGAATTGTTTTTGTCTTTCAACAATCCTATCCTCCCTAATATCCCAGGCTATTTTACAGGTTAAGACCTTTTAGATTTTAGACTTTTAGCCTTTAGACCTTTCAGCAGTAACATTATGTTTTTTTTTTTCTTTCTTTTTTTGTCCTCCAGCAAGCAGCTTACCATCCAGAAGTGAACGAGGAGGTGAGGAGCAGGGCTCTGATGTTTGGAACGGAGTGCACAACAGGATACATTGACCTGCTGGAGCACGTACTAATGGTAGGGTACTCTACGTATATACAGTACTGTATTTTTTATCCAGTGTACACATTGACCCTGTGGTGTGCACATGTTTGTCTTGGATGAAATTAGTCCATGATGGTGCATGCATGGCTGAGTAATAAAGTGAAAGTGATGGACTGCATGTGCATGTGCGCAGGTCCTGCAGAAGCCCACCGCAGAGCAGAAGCAGCAGCTAGCCGTGTGCTCCAAACGTGTTGCAGGAGCCGTTACCGAGCTCATTCAGTCCGCTGAGGCCATGAAAGGTATACACACACACACACACACACACACACACACACACACACACACACACACACACACACACACACACACACACACACACACACACAGTGTACAGTACACCACACTCAATGACACTCCACATGCCAAATATTATATATCTTATTATAACGGTGCTATTATCATATAATGAAAAGCATAAGCCATTAAAACATGCTGTATTATTTATTCATAAAGTAACTTTACACAGGGTTGTAGCCATTGTACAGTACCGTAGATGTTCCCCATGAATGTTTCTCATCTTAAAAATGTTCAGACATTTTCAAAATAGCAATAATAGCTGATTTAAAAGCTCACAATGTGATGCGATGCAGATCAGTTATTTTCGCCATGCAACACCATCGTATGACAAAGTAATTGGGCTTAAGTTGTTAGTGTCATCTGAGAGATCTTGCAAGCTGATTGCCAAGATGGATTCCTCAAACAGCTGATCTTGGAGATTGTGGAAAATATCTTGTATAATATGGGACATGTGTGTTCGGGGTGCATTCAAGACTCATAAAACACTCGCCTGGGTTCGATTCCACGATTGGTCAGCGTGGAGGGGAACTGGGGAGGATGCGTTTTGCGCTCACCCGGTGAAACTCCTCACTGTCAGGTGTAAATACATGGCTCCATGTAGTAGTTGTCTATCCCCTCCCCAGACCAACAGTGGGGGTCTGCAGGCAACAGGCACGGCAGTACACTGGGGAATTGACGAGTAAGCAACATAATAATCAGTCAGCCGGTCATTATTGAGAAATAAACCCTGGGTGTAATCACAGTGAAGGGTTTTATTTCTCAATAATGAGAATGAATGATAACAATAAGAATTTCATTGCTTACAGTAAAGACAGTAGTGAGTAGTCCATTAGATTATGCCAGGCTCGTCCAGCGTAACACGGACGGCTTGCAAAACTCCAGTGAGACATGCTGATCAAGTATGGATCCAGAAGATGGGACTTCTGGGTACAATGGCTACATCTGTATGTTGGAGAAGGAAGGGAAGTCCACACACTGTGTCTTAGCTCCCAGTAGAAAATTGTATTAAGTTGACAACGTTTCAAGCTGGTCAGACCTGATGAAGACCTGATGTTGTGGATTAGATATTGTCAGAAAGATCCTCTTGTAACGCACCGTTTGGTAACGCCTCTGTCCTCTGTCTTTTGCCACAGATGAAGGTAAGTCAGGAACGTTCTCTTGTTGTTTTGTGACTTCTTCACCTTCACGCGTTGTGCATCAGCTTCTCTAGTCAGAGCTGTCACGCTTTGATCCATCCTGTCACTGTGTGTAAAATGTATTTTTGAACCAGGGCTGGGCAATGTCAAATCAATATCATTATATTGATTATTTGAAACGTTTGTTTCAATTGTTTTCATTCTTTTTTTTTTACATTGCCCTCATAGTTCTCTGACGAGGTCTGTACTGTAAATATTATGGGGTGCAACAGTTATCAAACTAATCATTCATGAACAAATATCGATTTTAATAAAATCTATTTAGAAAAATAATATCCGATGTACAAGTACGGCTATTTTTGCACAAAAACATAGTAAAATGAAGTATAAAAAGTGGTTAATCAGACTAAACGATTTATTTGATTGTAAAAAAATCTATTCGAATTTATTCGTGTCAACTCGTTGATATAAAATAAATGAATGAATACAATTATAAAGAAAATACCCCGCTTCTCGATTATTTGATTAACCGACATGAGCAAGATAACCACTTGATCCCCAGCATCCCTATTCTGGGGGGAACATTCGCGAGAGCACCAAGTACAGTGAAACTCAGGTCAGTTTTACTAAGAATAGAGGGTTTAGGTTGTTAAGTCGGTGAGAGGTTCTAAAGGTGGCTTTCCGATACATTTGGGGTTAATTGCCCAGCCCTATCTTGTACTCATAGTGCTTCCAGGACAGAATCAGCTCCATCCATCCGTCATCACGCTTTGGTTTTGACTCCCCGTTCCATCACAATAACGTTGACGCTTCCATCTTCATTTCAGTGAATGGCAGTTGTTTTGCGGTGTGTCCACCAGCTGTTGCATGATGATGGGATATGGTGACGTGTGGCACTCAATGTGTTGTTGTCTGTGTGCTCACAGTGTGTTGTTGTTGTTGACGCATGTTCTGTTGACACTCTGCTCCGAGGAGCTTTTGTATTTATTCTCATATGCAGGTATATAATATATACAGTACACTATATATGTGTGTGTGTGTGTGTGCGTGCGCGCTCTGCAGGTTCAGAGTGGGTGGATCCTGAAGACCCCACGGTCATTGCAGAGACGGAGCTCCTGGGTGCTGCAGCCTCTATTGAAGCAGCAGCTAAGAAACTGGAACAGCTGAAACCCAGAGCCAAGCCCAAGGTACATCACCAGTCATTCACACGCAATGGGACTCTGCCTAACCCTTAGAGCTTTACGTTATCTACAGCAATGGTTCTCAAACTTTTAGATTTCAAGGTCTCCCTTTAACTCTGACAGTGTACAAATGGAGCCAAATGGACCCGTTTTGGTTCCATTTGTACACTGTCGGAGTTACAGACTTCAATTCAATTTAGAATTGAGGTTTCAAAGGAACCCAGAGAGTCCCTGGAATCCATTTTGAGAACCACTGATCAGACAGACATGAAATCCCGCCCACGCATTTCAATGGGGACACCCTCCTTCCGGGTTTGGGCCCATGGGTTTGTTGGCATCATGGGCTCCATTCGCATGCACAGCAGTTTCCTTTATGTGTCTACGTCACTTATACTACCTCCATGTGCAAGCCTGTGAGTTGAGCCAATTGGTCGAGCCCTTTTCGCTCGTTCATGTTTTCGGGCCCAAAACCTGGCCCAAACGTGCGGTACCAAATTTGGCCACTTGAAAATCCTTGCTTAAAAAAACACCCCTGGTCCTAGGGGCTTGGCCAAACCCTGGAGGAACTATTGAAGTCATGGCAATATTCACACAAGAAGAGTTTTTTGTATTTCTTATTGAGATAATGGTTTCTTACACAGATAATGGTCATGTATTTATTTAATTAATCTTTATAAAAATGTATGACAAACCATTAAACCAAAAGAAAATGTGTGGTTGTTGTACCACACTAGCAAACACCTACAATGTCAATGTCTCCTCTCATATTTTTCTCTTTGCACATTTTACAAACACAATTATGGTTTTGACTGTACAATTTTCACACCAGGGGTCTTTTGTCTGTTGGCAAGCTTCAAACAGCATGCCTGCATTTGGCTCTGTTGTGCATGTATCCTCTTCTGATAGTTGTGTCTATCTGTATGTATGTCCTTTTAACTGTATGTGTATGTGTATGTTCTTTTAACTGCCTCTATCTGTGTGTATACTGTCTCTCTGTGTGTATGTCCTTTTAACCGTCTCTGTGTATGTGTGTGTGTACTAGTATTAACGGTCTCTGTCTGTAGTACTGTTTGTTCTTTTAACTGTGTATCTACTGACTCACGTGACTTCAGAGGTGCATGTCACCCTGACACATTTAATTGCTGTACGATACACAGTGGTGGACAGTAACAAAGTACATTTACTTGAGTATTGTACTGTACTACTTTTGGATACTTTATCACTCCACTTCAATGCAAATATTGGAATTTTGACTCCACTACATTTCAAGGAAGGGAAAAAGTACATTACGAATTAACCACTTAAGACCTATTTCAAATATAGTGAAAATAGTCGATATACAAGCTCACAGCGTGTCGCATTGCGACCCGTTGTGAGCTTGATTGGCTATTTTCACAGTGATTGATATTTTTTTGTAATTAGTACTTTTGAATTCTTACGTATTTTTAAAAGCAAGCACTCCAGTATAACAAGTACAAATTTGACAGAGCAACGTTCACTTGCAGTTGAGTAATATTTGACCAGGAGTATCTATACTTTGACTCAAGTACTGGGTTTGAGTACTTTGTCCACCACTGACCATAGGTGTGGTCTCCTGTGCCATTTGTGAACATGTTAATATTCCATGTGACCCATACTCAATAGACTCACTGTGTGTGTGTGTGTGTGTGTGTGTGTGTGTGTGTGTGTGTGTGTGTGTGTGTGTGTGTGTGTGTGTGTGTGTGTGTGTGTGTGTGTGTGTGTGTGTGTACAGCCTCTGGCTCATATTTTATTCATTGTCCAGACCTACAGTATAAAGTCCCATCCATTCATCTCCATTTGCAATTACAGGCCTACAGTAAATCGTCCCTTTCATTCTGGAGCCCGACCGATTCCAGGTCTCTGGGTCCAATCCCCATTTGGGACAGTCCTATATGCAGTGGTGTTTTGGTCGTTGGACGGGACACTACGGCATGTGGCCAGTATTTTTTCACGCGCATGTACGGGCTGTACTGACAAAAAATTACATTTTGATAGATACTAAATTGAAATCAAGTATATAGCTTCGATATATGAAAAGAAAAATTAACTTAAATTTTACAACAAATAAGCAAACGAGTGAATACAAAATACACGTGAACTGTTATTGTGGGAAAAGCCGAAGCTCGCAACGCGTCGAGTCTGCAAATGCTTTCCCCATAATATGGATGCTGGGGTTTAAGTGGTTAAAAGTTGGGGCACATCGACTGCAGACACCAATGTATTTAAAATAGTCAAATAATGGCTGATATATCGGTTGGGCTCTAATCATAATACAGTGTCGTTTTCCCCTCCCTCTCTCCCATCATGCATCTGTCTTCTGTCCACTCACCTACAGTATCTGTAAGCCAAGAGTCTCTTCCACAACAACAATCCTCTCTCCCACCAAATCCCAGTTAGCCCTCCCCCTTACCCCCACACCCCACCGGAGGCCTTCTTTGCAGGGCTCTGTGTGATATGTTTGATATATTAGGTTGTTATTCAGTCCCAACTATATATCAAACATATTCCTACAGTGTCCCGCCCTGTCTACAGACGTGTGCTCTGTGTGTTTGTGTGTGCGTGTGTGTGTGTGTGTGTGTGTGTGTGTGTGTGTGTGTGAGTGTGCGCGCGTGTGTGAGAGTGGGCATGTTTTGGTGTTTCAAAGGACGGGCTGAAGTAGAAAATATACTTCTAGGATTTTGAAATGCCGCCACATTTTGTTCTATGGTGTCTTTGTGTTAGTATCTCTCGTATGCAGTTATACTGCAGTTTTAGCTAGCTGTTGTTTTGCATGCGACCGTCCCAAGCTGTTTTCATTAAGCTTGGTTTATACTAAAATAGCAGATCTACTAGTTCACGTTCGTTGTGAGCTTGTAGATCTGATATTTATATGAATATAAATGAAGCCATAGTGTTTTCAGAATCCGATGACAACCTGCCAACTGCTGAAAATAGAAATATTGTGAGAAAATATTTTCTGCAGCATCCATAAAGGCATAAATGCACCCACAAAGTTTACTATCTTTATTATTACTCTAGCATATATATATATATATATATATATATAAAAGTCAATCTGTCTTACAAATATAAAAAGCCAAATATAATCAAGAAATTATATTATATATTATGGATATGAAAGACAGACACATTTTTCTGGTGTTTATTGAAGTTTATATCCAGTGAGCATTAATTCGCTGTACTGCTACATTATGCCAATTTTGGACTAGATTATATGATTATTATATGATCTATATTAAAGTATTAAATCAGTCTTATCTCCTACTTGGTGTCGATAGAACAGAAAAACATTAAAAATGTGTTATTTGGTGTCGATAGAAAAGAAACATATTAAAACTTTAAATATGGAGATAAGAGGTGTCCGCCCCACGGTGACAATATAGTAAAAGCTCCCATTATTCCCAAGTTGTTTTGAGTGTGACGGCTGTCTCTCTCTCCCAGCAAGCGGACGAGTCTCTGGACTTTGAGGAGCAGATCCTGGAAGCTGCCAAGTCCATCGCTGCAGCCACCAGCGCTCTGGTCAAGTCGGCCTCGGCTGCCCAGAGGGAGCTGGTGGCCCAGGGCAAGGTGGGCGCCAGCCCTGCCAACGCCGTGGACGATGGACAGTGGTCCCAAGGGCTCATCTCAGCGGTGAGTGGAACCTTTTTTTTTCTTTTTGGGAACGCCATTTTGTGTCATTTTAGATTTCTTTGGCTAAATATTGAAAATGTGTGCAAATCTTTGAATATATATATTTAAACTTAAAGCGATTTTTTTTACTAGATTGAACCACTGATGCCTATAGAAACATACAGGGTTTTTTTTAAACTCAAAATTTAGAAGACATTTGTAAAATCCCCATAAGCAAAGATTTGAGTTAAAATGTTCGCTTTAAAAAAGACATTTTCAAAGAAAATTTGTCAAGAATTTTCTAAAATAGCAGATCTACAAGCTCATAGCGCGACACTCGTTGCCGCGCTATGAGCTTGTATATATGTTATTTTTGAAAAGCCAAAGTATAAAATAATGGTTAAAGTGGTTAAAATCTAAAATGACACAGGCTTTTCCCGGTCTTAATGAGTTAAGACCTGAGGCCGATTCTATACAAATGCCTTCTAAACCAGCATTTCTCAAACTTTTTCGTGTTCTAAAAAAAAATCTAAATAGTTCAAATAGCCAAACTACAAGCTCACCACGTCTCCCTCTCTCCCTCTCTCCCTCCCCAGGCCCGCCTGGTAGCAGCAGCAACCAGTAACCTGTGTGAAGCAGCCAATGCCTCCGTCCAGGGCCATGCCAGCGAGGAGAAGCTCATCTCCTCCGCCAAGCAGGTAGCGGCCTCCACGGCTCAGCTGCTGGTAGCCTGTAAGGTCAAGGCTGACCAGGACTCTGAGGCCATGAGGAGACTACAGGTAACACTTTCTGCTTGATAACACCTGTATGTTCAAGGGATTATACATATGAACCCACAACATTTCGTCGCTGTCGGGCAGGAAACCTATTATCTCCATATTTTAACTTTTGGTATGTTTTTTTGTAAATCAATACCCTACTTGATCATACTACAGCGTCACACAAAAGTATCAAAAATAGCAGATCTACTTGTCGATCTGCTATTTTTTAATTTGAATCCTGAAAGGCGCACACACACACACACACACACACACACACACACACACACACACACACACACACTGCAAAACAAGACCATAACACAATATCTGTAGATCAGTGGTTTTCAACCCTTTTCATTTCAATGTCCATTATTTTGTGTGATGCTGTAGTACAGTGGTTTTCAACCAGTGGTCCGGGGACCACGAGTGGTCCTTGAGGGGGTTCCAGGGGGTCCCCAGCCAAATAACGGGTCCATTTGGTTCCATTTGTACACTCTCAGAGTTACAGATGAACACTGATGATCATACTACTGTGTAGATTGGGACCCCCAAGGAATCAAAATGGTTGAGTCCCTGGCATATCTTTTCAAATGGGGGTCCCTGGGCTGGGGTCAATTTGGGGGTCCTTGACGCAAAAAAGGTTGAAAACCACTGCTGTAGTAAGATCAAGAAACGATAATGCAACCTTATTAAACTTGACTATAAGCTCATAGTTGTTTGCTGTTAACGTTTTATTGCTACTGACCTTTCATTCTTCCTAAAGGCTGCTGGGAATGCGGTGAAGAGGGCGTCGGACAACCTGGTGCGGGCGGCGCAGAAGGCAGCGTTCGACAAAGCGGACGAGCACAACGTGGTGGTCAAGACCAAGTTTGTGGGCGGAATAGCACAGGTAAGACCCTCCCCCATCCCCCACCAGCCCCCACATGGATGAAACCACTCCCACATGTAGTTCCCTCACTGAGGGTTAACACCATGTGTTAACCACCTTAGCCCTGTTTTAATGCCATCTGGTGGACAGCTAGAGGATGGCAGGCCTGGGGGAGTTGGAAGGAGAGACAGAAGCAGACTTGTGAGTTGTGACATTTTGTTGCTGTCGGGTGGAAACCTTGTATGTCCAAAACTTTCCCTTTTTTTTAGCATTATTTGAAACTGGTGAAAATAGCCGATCTACAAGCCCACAATGTGTCGCATTGTGAGCCTGTAGGTCGGCTATTTCCACTACTTTCGTGCGACACTCTTGTATGAAGAAGTAGGGCATTCATTTACAAAAAAACATACACGTTTTTCCCTGGCTGCAACGATTTGATAGCCACTCCAGACTGTCAGAGGGAATAATAAATGTTTGCGTGTGTTGTCCGTCTGTCTGTCTGTCTGTCTGTCTGTGCGTCCAGATCATCGCAGCCCAGGAAGAGATGCTGAGGAAGGAGCGAGAGCTGGAGGAGGCCAGGAAGAAGCTGGCTCAGATCAGACAGCAGCAGTACAAGTTCCTGCCCAGCGAGCTGCGAGAAGACGACAACTAAATGTCTTATTCCTGTGTACTGTCGCAGTACCGTGGTACCTCCACAGGGTGGACCTGTTTCCCACCGAGCGTAACGTTACAAACCAAAATAAGGGTCTCTGGACATGAAATGACTTCAGGAGGTGTCCTGTATGTCTTTCATGTACTGAGTAATAACTACTACGAATGAAAGAATCTCAACCAGAATGTGATGCAACCAGGGGACAAACTTACAGATTACACAGTCTCACGTTTGCCCCGAAGTTTTTTCTTTTTTTTTTTGAAAATCTGAGCACCGTATTCATAAAATGTCTTAGAAGATGAACGTATTTAATATTGGTGTTGATGTCGTATGGCTGTATAAAATTTGATTATGACTTAACCGCGAACATCTTGAAATGTTTTAAAAACTATTCAGAAATGGCCGACCTACAAGCTCACAACGTGTCGCTAATGTGACGCGTTGTGAGCTTTCAGGTCAGCTATTTTCGAAAATAAGTGCTTAAGGGGTCAGAGGGGCTCGGATTCAGAGCCCTGTTCAAAGACGCTTTATGAATATGTGGCGTAACGTCTATGTACTAGCATAACAACATTGGCACCTTAATATCCGTCTGAATCATGTGGTCGCTGTGTGTCTTGAAATCGTGGTCTAGTGCTCCATTAGTCCCATTATGAAGGCAATTTAAGTACAAATTTGGGATGTTGATGTATTTGGCCCGTACTGTATATATCAATAATGAATGATAATTGTCTTTTTGGAAATATTCTTGGATTTGTGGAGACAGTGATTATAAGCATCTTTTACACACCTTTGTTTCTGGAAACTTTTTAATCTTTCACTAGACGGGGCTGAAAACTACAGCTAGCCCACTTTTTAAACTTAAAATCGTCTGTCGGGTGGAAACCTCATATGTCCAAAACGGTTAGTTTTCAGGATACCAATTCAAAAATAGCAAAAGTAGCAGATCTACAAGCTCGAAACACGTCACTTCGCGCCGCGTTTCGAGCTTGTAGATCTGGTACTTTTGATGCTTTTATGTGACGCTGTAGTATGATCAAGTAGGGCGTTAATTTATGAAAAAACACAAAAAGTTAGAATGTGGAGATAAGAGGTTTCTGCCCGACAGCAATGATATGTTGTCGGTACGTACGCATAATCCCTTGAATATAGGTGTTATCAAGCAGAATGTGTTACTCCGTGCTACTCCTATGAATGCTTCCCTACATAGGAAGAGGTGTTACAAGGATACTTGTTACTACTGTATTTTTGTGTTTTGTTTTTCTTCTTTTTTTCATCGCAACTGGGGTTTTGAACCAATTTTGTTCGGTTGTTTTTTTGCAACACATGCTATTTTGTTTTAAACCACAATATAATCTCACACGCTTACCACAACTAGCAGAGCTCATAGTGCTACAGACGAGTTCCTGAACCATGCACAGCTAATACGTTTTCATCATTTTTCTTTTTGATTGTGATTTCCTTTGAAAAGAAAACAACAAAACATCTTTATAGTTTACAAGTTACAGTATATGGAGCCATATGGTATTTACTACAAGCTCTTGATGCAATAACACTGATGGTGCTGTAGAGGGCAGTGTTGCTTTCTTTAGCCTCTCCATAAAAAGCTATGCCTATCACAAAACTCTGGACACTGTACAAATAAGTTATGAAAGAAATTATGCAGGAAATATTATTGCTATACTTGATTTTTTTTTGTTGTTGTTTTTTTTCAGTGGGAGAAGAGTTGAGTTGTCCCAGCAACCTGTGACATGTTTTTGGTATGCTACAACAAATAAATGCGAATTAATAGTGTTGACCACTTAAACCCCATATGGGTAACCGTAGTCCCTCAGGGCTCAATACTAGTGTCTTTTTCTGTTTTGTTATTGTGGGGAAAGCTTTCGCTGATATAGCCGATCGACAAGCTCACACGCTGCGACACATTGTGAGCTTGTCGATCTGCAATTTTCGGTGAAAGCCTTCCCCACAATGAGGATGCTGGGGTTTAAGTGGTTAACTAATGTAAACACCTTTGACCTCGTGAATGCAATGTGGTACCTCTATGAATGAGTCTAACTCTGGGGAGCGCACAAATGTAACCATTTGGTTGCATTTGTACGCTTCCCAGAGTTACAAATGGATTAAATTAACTCTGAGGATCTTAGTGTGTACGATAGTGAAATATATTACTTTTAGTTTCAGCAATCCTGTAACGCTGTCAGATAATTGTTTTGAAACGAGTAAATGCAGAAACTATTTCCAAACCTGATAAAAACTAATGCCATAGAGGGAAACCCCACTCTGTGAAGCGATAAAGAAGAATTGAGGCATAATAATGTGAATTGCAGTTTCAACACATTTCCAACTGAATCGAAAGTGGAAAGTGACTCTTGCTTGTACTTTTCTTGTACCGGTTTGTCCATCTCTCATAATCTTAACGGTGCTCTTTCTGTGCTGTTGTGGATTTTGCTCCTCGTCGCGATAGGTTAACCATCTGTTTACCAGGTTTGATTGCAGTGTTTGGCATCCTTCGTGTTATAATATGGGGGAGAAAAAAATACGTTTTCAGAATCGACAGTATCTCATAAGATTAGGCCCTGCACTTGCAGTGTGTCATAAATAATGCATGGCTTTGTGGTTCAAACTCTGTTACCGTCCATACACTTATAAAACTCTTAAGGATGCACTGAGTTAAGTCTGACCTTCGCATTAAGGACAATAGTCCTGTTAAGACTACAAATAGTTGGTGATAGGACCTTGTTTTTTCAGTATTGTAAGGGAGTGGGGGGTGTGGAAAAACTGCTGGTTCTCTGGCCTTATGTTGTGTCTGGGGTCCATCGCTCATTATCCGATAAGTCTGTAGTATTTTTATTATTATTAGTGCCTTAGCCGATAGCCCGCACATTGTCTGGTCTGCTTGAGTTGACAGCTTTCACCTCATCAGTTGATGGATGGAAGGTATCTACGTATCTGGACGTGCATAGTGTACGTCAGTGGCTCTCTGCAGAACCATCCAGGGGTCCTTCAGGCTAACCTGACTCTGCCAGATGGAAGAAGCTTGCGTCACATTTGTTTCACAGGCCGCCCCCATCTGGCGGAGTCAGGTTACCTTCAGGCGGTTCCACCAGCAAAATGATTGATAGTTAACTTAGGAACCAAGTTGACACTTACAAGTTTGTAACTCTGACAGTGTACGATTGGGTCCATTTGGTTCCATCCGTACACTTTCAGAGTTAAGGTCTGGGGGGGGGGGGGGGTCCGTGGTCTAATGCATAATACTGTAGCGAACTGGGGGTCCTTGAAATTAAAACGTTTGAGAGTCACTGATATACATGCCAGGGGTTGTGATGAGCAGACGAGATGTGTTGTGCGACTTGCAGCTTGACAAGAATAACACAAAGTGTCGACAAAAGGTTTTATTTTTTTCAATCGGAAATTATATGGTATGATGTACAGTATGTTGAGTGACGTATTACATGACACATTGTCACAGAAGGCTTGATTAGGCTTTACTGTCCAGTGTTCCTCTAACCCGTGTACCTGCTGCTTTAAGCCTGGCTTATACTTTGTCGTACGACGGTGTCGCGCGCTGAACAACGTTCAGCTATGTTCGACGCGTGACACTGTCGCACGACGCGGCATAAATTGGGCGTTATCCCCCAGTCTCTGTTCTCGTGTTGTTCCTGCCTGCCGTGGACATTTTTGCCTTTTGAGGACAGTAAAGTGGTGCTGTCGTGTGAAATGCCATCAGTATATATAATACAGTATATCTCTGCTGTCCGGCAGAAACCACTAACTCCAAAATGTTCATTTTTCAGGAAATGAAAAAAAAAAAAAAAAAAACGGGAGTTAGGAGGTTTTATTCATCATTTATAAGAACAGCTGAATGGACTTCCAAGCTCACAATGAGGTTGGAGGTCAAAAGGGGGTGGAGACTGGAGTCAGCAAAACTAGCTAACTCCAGCTAACTTGGTGGACTTAGCAGAAAGTTTGAGGATCCAATGGAGTTGGCTGGTTTTGTCAGAAGCGCTTTTTAATACTTTTAATTGGTTCAATATTTTTTTTACCAACACACAGATGTAAAGGGTGTTCAATAGCACTGATTTATGGAAAAAAAATGCAAAAGCGTTAGTTAGCTGGTTCCTGCCGGACAGCAATATATATATATAAAAACTCATTTTTGTGCTGCATTCCATGGGCATGTACCACAACAACGCTTCTGATGTAGGACAGGCTACAATTCTGGGTCTGTCTGGACACTTTATTGTACGTTACGAGTTCAAATCACTGAAGTTTTATGGATTGTTCCCTTTGTTTTTGTCCTTTTTAAGCCACTATGTGACAAGGATATTGAAGATCAATGTGTATCTGTCACCGCTAAGATGTCGTGTGACGTGTTTCAGTGGCATCATGGGAGAAACTGAGATGTTCTTTCTTCATGTTCATGTTTGTTTTTCCCGTAAAACCTGAATTAGACAATATTACATAAAGATAAGTAATAACATACAGTATGAGAACTATTTATCTGGCCTCGAGAAGAAAAAGTATTTTTTGTATTCATTGAAAATAAAGGCTTTCAAAGTAACTTGGTGTCCATATTAATGTGGTTTTAATACGTTAATACAGATGGTTCAGACCAGTAGGTACTCAGAATGTTTTACTTGAGTATAGCCACAATGTAAAAATACTCAGAAGTAAAAGTCCTGTATTCAAATATTTACTTGAATTTTACTTGAGTAAAAGTAAAAAGTTTTGACAATCAAAATGTACTTACGGTACCAAAAGTAGATTCATAATGCAGAATATCCAATTATTAGCCTTCAAAATGTGTAGACATTTTTTCAAAAGTAGCCAATCTACAAGCTTGTGTAGATCTTATTTTTGAATAGCCAAAGTACAAAAACAGGGCTTCATTTGAATGTTTAATGTAGGTTTTGTAATAATCTAAACGGGAAAGTAACTACTGTAGTAACTAAAGTTTTCAAACAATTGTAACATATAAGTATCAAGTAGTATTTAAAAACAGAAATATTCAACTAAAGTACCTCAGAATTGAACTTAATTAAGTACAATACTTTGTAAATGTACTTGTTACCTTCTACCCTTGGTTCAGACAGGACTTGTGTGAGTGTAATGTAAAACGGATCTCACACCATCCTCCTCCATTTGACATTTGATGGAAATCAAAGCTAGGTCAGTTTTCCAACAATCTTAATCCCAAAATCAAATTGTGTTAATTTATGACACGTTTTAGGGGTATTGAGTGCTCTATGTCCAGCTCAAATATGTCTACCAATCCCTCAAAATTGACCATTTAAAGATGGTGGACATTACTATGCTGAAATGTTAGAAACATATTTTTCACAAAAACAATTTTAAAAAAAAAGGAGAAACTTCAATGAATTTAGCCGTTTTCCCCACATAGGGGAATCAATCCTATATTGTGATTTGAGATCAAATGAGGAAACTGCATGAAACTCCAGTGAAACTTTCCATTTATTGGAAAATACGTTTTACAACCAACTTTCCCATTACTTACTATGATCTGCTGTCCACACATTATACAATATATGGAGGGACCAAGCTGTGCCATCAGGTGTATGGCTGCTTTAGGGCTTTTCTATTTTCTATATCGAAAAGTCTCAATTGAGATACTTACCGTACTTGACAATCATGCAAGCATCCTTGACTGAGCATCCTTTCTTGAAATAAAAAACAAATATACACAGGTGGAACCACAAAATGATTAAGTTTATATTGAAAAGTACACCAGTTGTCATGTAGATATCCCAGAATTGCTCCACCCACGATGATCCCTGTCTCAACATGCACAAGTCTTTAATTTCACATGCAAGTTTGTGACCCGTGCAAATGTATTGTAGTGACAATGAAGTGAAATTAATTACATTCCAAAAATGTACTTTATTCTGGTCCAAGGCTCTTCAGCCCTTTTTTCAGACGACTTAATGAAGGCCTTGGTCGGTCGCAGCCAGGCCATGCCTTGGTTGCAAGCCTGGCAATTGAGAGACATGCATGAGCATCCTTTCCTGAAATAAAAAAACAAAGATACACTGGTGTCACCACAAAGAATCGCCACAAAAATAAAGTTTATATTGAAAAGTCTCAGTTGATATTACTATCAGAATAAAGAGCTTAAACCTTTTCACAAAACACTTTCTTTTAATAAACAAAAATATCACTTACACTACCCTTTAACGGCTTCAAATTCTTGCAACTACTCTGAACATGTTTTGTTTTGAGTCCTAATACCGTCGTGCAGTTTACAGGGTGTAGCTGTATAGTGTGTAATGCAGGGTAATAAACAGATCAGTGATTTCTGGCAGGGGAACAAGGCCCCTTTAAGTGTGACCTCTGTCACTGGAGTGTCAGGATGCCATGGTATGTCTGAGTCAGCACTGAGACGTAAGCTATATCCAGACCTGGCTACAGGAGCTGAGACCTGTGCTAAATCTGGCCCGCCCTAAAATCTGAGGAGGAGGCAAAGTCAATCATACACCCACACAGCTGCTTCCCAAAGCAGGCCTAAACATTACAATCGATCCTCCTTCCCTTTCAACTGCTATTTGAGTAAGTGTTACTTGAGTAAATGTACTTAGTTACCTTTCACCACTGCTTAGCAGTGGTGAAAGGTAACTAAGTACATTTACTCAAGTAACAGTTACTCAAGTAGCCTTACTGTACTTAAGTACAATTTCGAGGTACTTTTACTTTACTTGAGTATTTCCATTTTTCTATCTTTTATACTTTGACTCCACTATTTCTCAGAGGCTAATATTGTACATTTTACTCCACTACAATTATTTGAAAACCTTAGTTAAACGTTTCTTTGTATAGATTTAGATCTATTTTTTTATTTATTTCAAAAACATACATGAGCCTATAAAGCCCTATTTTGCACTCCGTCTACTTGAAAATAACCAATCTACAAGCTCATAACGCGCTGCATCGAGGCGCATTGTGAGCTTGTAGATTGGCTTTCATTTTGACAAATTTAGAAGGATTGTGAAGTGAGGCAATCTGCATAATGAATACTTTAACTTTTCCTACTGTAAGTATATTTTGATGCCAATACTTTTTGTACATTTCTCAACATAAATTATGAATGCATGCCTTTTACTTGTAACACACTATTTCTAAATTGTGGTATTGTTACTTTCATTTAAGTACAAAATTTGAGTGCTTCTTCCGCCACTGCCTAAAAGCTACGATGCCTCGTCTCTCTCTTAAAGTCAATTCTCCTAAGTGCTGCTCTTTTGAACACTTCCCAAAGGCAATACACCAGACTGTTAGATCAGTGCCTGGGAGAGGGAACAAGACATTTAGATGGGCAAATGTGCCAATAAGTAATGTCAGATTCTATGACAGCTTAAGATCTTTCCTGTTAGATCTGTGAAGTGTGGGGATAGGGCATCGACCAGAGAGGAGCCCACGGCCCACGGCCCGGCAAGAAAGCAAGTCTGTGTTCAGGAGACTTGGCCCAGAGTTGTGAAGCTGGCAGTGAATTGGACGTGAGCAGCCAGCTGATGAAAGACAGCTCATCCATTATATTTAATGCCCCCCGGAATCTAATTATGATAAAAGTCATATAGAGTGTCGTGTTGCGGACGGACGGATGTCCACGGCGTGCCTCGTGGCACGGCGCCAAACATTCTCCTCTCAAGATATTTATGTTTACCTCTGAGTCACTGAGCTCCTGAGCTCCTGCACACACACACACACACACACACACACACACACACACACACACACACACACACACACACACACACACACACACACGCACACACTAATCTACAGAGGTGGATCTCAAACTTTTTCAAGTCTGGGACCCCCACATTGATATGTATTTGGCCACAGACCACAGATTTTGTTTTTCTATCGATTAGTCACCCCATGGAGACTTTAATTCGTGGTTATTGTTTTGTTTTTGTCGCATTCCTAAGCCAATAATTTGATGACCAGCGGACCGGTTCCGGTAGGAGACACAAAGGAGACTCTTTGTGTCTCCTGCCGGAACCGCTGCCGGTTCAATTCCTAAGCCAAATTATTGGAGGAATGCGACAAAAACAAAAAAATATCCATGAATCCAAGTCTCCATGGGGTGACTAAGCGATGTGTGAACTATCCCTTCAAAGTGGTTAAAATGATTGTGATACATTAGCTACTTTTGCTGGGTACCCCCTGGAACTCCCAAAGGGACCCATAGGGCAGTGGTTCTCAACCAGTGGTCCGGGGACCACCAGTGGTCCTTGAGGGGGTTCCAGGGGGTCCCCAGCCAAATGAATAGTTAGGAACCAAATTGACCCTTATATGTCTGTAACTCTGAGAGTGTACAAATGATAATAATAATAATAATAATAATAATAATAAACTTTATTTGTATAGCACCTTTCATGACATGAAATGCAGCGCAAAGTGCTTTACAGAGCAAGAATACAGTTACAGTTACAACCAATTTAACAATAAAGCAAACAAAAAATAAAATAAAATAAAAGCAAAAGCATAAAACATTAAAATAGGCAATACAGTGAGGACTTAAAAATCAACCAAAGAGTCAGCTAAAAGCAAGAGTGAAGAAATAGGTCTTGAGCTGTGCTTTAAAGCTATCGACAGAGGCTGCCTGTTTTAGGTGTAATGGGAGTTTATTCCACACTGTTGGTCCGTAAAAGCAGAATGCTGCTTCACCGTATTTTTTATATGTCATTTTAGGCACCTCGAGTAGGTCAGCACTTGAAGACCTGAGGGTCCGGTTTGGAACATGTCTCTCTAGGCAGTCATAGAGGTAGGAAGGTGCCAGACCATTTAGAGCTTTATAAACTATTAAAAGAATTTTAAAATCAATCCTAAAAACAACCGGGAGCCAGTGTAGTGAAGCTAGAACTGGAGTGATATGTTCTCTCATTCTAGTTTTAGTTAAAATTCTGGCTGCCGCATTTTGAACAAGTTGTAATCTGTCAGTTGTTTTCTTAGGCAGGCCAGAGTAGAGTGCATTGCAGTAATCAAGCCGAGAGAAATCAAAAGCGTGGATCAGCGTTTTTGCGTCGTCTAACGACAGATAGTCTCTACTTCGCGCAATATTTCTAAGATGAAAGAAAGCAATCTTGGTGACATGATTAATGTGTGCATTAAAATTCAATTCAGAGTCGATAATAACCCCCAGGTTCTTTACTGTGGTGTTACTTTCTACAGCCAGGTTACCAAGTCTACTTATTATTGATTCTCTCTGCTCACTGGAGCCAATTATGAGAATTTCTGTTTTATCCATATAAATGGAACCATTTGTACCATTTGTACACTCTCAGAGTTAAATGAACACTGATGATGATGATACAGTGTAGATTGGGACCCCCAAGAAATCAAAATGGTTGAGTCCCTGGCATATCTTTTCAAATGGGGGTCCGTGGGCTAATATTTGTCAATTTGGGGGTCCTTGACGCGAAAAAGGTTGAAAACCACTGCCATAGGAGACCCCACTTTAATAACCAATGCATGCCTGAATTGGACAGGGCAGAGGCACAAAGGAATACTAATAAAATAACTTGGTAACCACTGCTTTGGGGGTATTTTCATGTCAGTTTGTGTCCTCTGCTGCATTGACCCATCCTAACAAGGAGCAGTGGGTGCTATTAATACGATGCCCGAGAAAGTGTCTTGCTCAGGGACACTTCGACACATAGACTGGGGACCTTCTGTTTCCTCAGATGGCCTCTCTACCCATTCAGCTATGGCTGCCCCTAGAAAACCATATATGGAAAACCATAAAACCCAAGATTGTGTGCCCAAGTGTACCCAAAGTCGGGTATTTTGGTGAGGAGGAAAGGACTCAGCAATGACATAGTGAGCCATCAGACAGCTGGGATGCTGAACACTCACACTGGACTGTTACCTCCTCATGACCTCATGTACGTTCTGCACTACCAACACACATTTATTAAAAGCTTCACATAGCAGTTATTGGTCTCTAGCATGTGTGTGTGTGTGAGAGAGAGAGAGAGAGAGAGAGAGAGAGAGAGAGAGAGAGAGAGAGAGAGAGAGAGAGAGAGAGAGAGAGAGGGGGAGGGGGTGTAGTGGGCCTGACTGACACAGACCAGGTGGAACGGCTGTTGCTTACTGGCCGTCTGGTAATCAAAATTAAACAGGTAAACACAAACAGAATTTCCCCTCAGGACTAACAAAGTCTTTCCCGTTTCTTTCCCCACCCCAACATACCCAGCACCCACTTGAACCCGTCCTTTAGTCATCTGTGTCTCTATTCAGCTGTGTCAGCAGATCTGTCATCAACCATTCACACGTGTGAAGACAAGGCACCAGGTTTGGCTGTGGTCCCATATTGCCGCGCAAAGTAACAAGACCATTGAGAATTGATGAACAAAGATCGCTTTTATTTTGGAATGGGCTATTTTGTATTAGCCTGGCATGCAGACTAATATCACTTTGTAGATATTAGTCTGGAATCTGTGTGGAACCTGCACTTCCGAGGGGCAAATAAAAAAAAATGCCTCTGGTGATAAACCCGCCCCATATTTGTATACTGGGCCCTGATAAATCTAATCTCTATTGAGAGGGGCCAGACCTAATCTGCCACGGGCATTTTTTTTTTTGCAATGGCAGATTCGTCTGGAACCAGGCTAATTTTGTATCCCGTTGAGTAAGCATTGTGTTCATTCATTAGGGGATGCAAAATTGTGACTGTAAAACGTTAACTGTAGAACATAACAAGCTCCTTTCTCATAATCTTAATGTCTTTTCAGTCACATCGAGTTAACCTCACAACAAAACAGCAATAAATCAAAACATACAGTACATTTCACACCACAGCCATCAACAGGCACTGACAGGGATTTACAGAGGTCAGCAGAGTTCATGTAGAACAACTAACAGGTGACGTTAACACCATTGTTAACGTGTCACATAGTAGCATGCTGGGAATTCTGGGAACACTCAGTACTGTGAGATGGTTCTTATTACTGTTCTGAGTCTGTAGGCCTATAGGCCTACACTGTATGTTCGGTACAAACACAACTAGCAAGTATACTGCGAGAGTAGTCTAATGTTTCTTCACTCCTCTGGTGAATGACAACAGGTAATAACTACAGTTACAAATACTACAAACTCTATACCAAGGACATCACAATATGTGTTCTCAAAGCACTGCATAACTTGCATGGCCCGTAATCAAACCAATGGAATCAATGCCATGGAATCAAACACGTTCAAATAAATCATAACCATGGAATCAAACCTCTGCTACTACTCATAGCACTTGGAGCTTGGAGCTCCCATGTTAAACCATTAAAAGCTGGTTTGCCCCGCTGGCTCACCGGGTAGAGTGCATACCACTAAGTCTCAGTTCTTGTGCAGCCAACCCGGGCTCAAATCTGACCCAGAGCGCTTTGCTGCATGTCCTTCCCCAGCTCTCTCTCTTCTGCCATTTCCTGTCTCTCCTCTTTGTCACTATCAAAAATAAAGGCTTGTAAATGCCCAAACTATCTTTGAAACAAAAAACATTAAAATCTGGCAGGTACAACGTGATTATGTTTGTCAGTCTGTTTGGCCAGGCTCCTGGGATAACAGGAATGGTGTCATGAGCCTCTGTGATGTGTGTGTATGAGTGGCATGCCAGGCTGGCTGGCATGACAGTCCACTACGCTGTTGGTGGCAGGAGTAGTGACAACATAGTGACAGCTGTCTGCCTTAAGAGAGGGACACAGCGGGAAGGATACTAGGCAGCAGCCCAAATAACGTAGTTTATTTGTACAACGAAGACCAGATGTGTGTTTACCGTTTATGACATCTACTTAAAGGACCACTTCATTGTCTCCGCCAGGCCGAAAGGCATGGCGAGAGAGTATGTTTTACCCTCCGTCCGTCCTTCCGTCCGTCCGTGTGTCCGTGTGTCCTGTCTGTGTGTTACCAGCTAATCTCCGGCACCGTTGGCCCGGTCGCTGCAAAACTGTGCACACCCACTCCCTGGATGCCAATTCAGAACCTCTGCCCCACATTTTTCACATGGGCCTGTTATAGCGCCACCAGGAGGCCGATTTGTGCAAAACCCATTTTTTCCCATTACACCTACAGCTTTTAACCAAACATCATGCAAATCGGTACACAGTATCTCTATAGTCATGTGATCAACCCGGATCTGTCCGATTTCCCATATTGCATCCTCATTGGCTAAGGTTGGCTTCCAAAGTTTGCAGGATTGGTCCGTTTTGAACAAACTGCCTCCAATCATGAACGCAGCTTGCCATTTCCATAAAATTGCACACGCACATTCCCACTAGGCCGAGGAAGAAATGCCACTTGAACATTTTCAAATCAGCCTCATGGTGGCGCTATAACTGGCCGATTTGCATTTTTAACTATAACTGCACCGATCTGCGTGAAACTTTGCACGCACACTCCCTAGAGGCCAAGGAAAAACATTGGACTGCATTTTTCACATCTGCTTTTTACAGCGCCACCAGGAGGCCGACTTATGTAAAATACATTTTTGGAGATTATTCCTTCAGATTTTGTCCAAAAAACACGCAAATTGGTACACTGCATCTCCATAGTCATGTGATTCTGATGGATCTGTCCGATATTTCATATTCCATCCTATTTGGCTTACAGTGGCTTCCAAAGTTTGCAGGATTGGTCAGTTTTAAACAAAATGCCTCAAAACATGAATGCAGTGTGCAATTTCCGTGAAAGTTTGCATGCAGATTCCCACTAGGCCGAGGAAGTAATGCCCCCCTTTTCACATTCACATTGACCTTTATAGCGCCACCAGCAGGTCTAATTTAGCAAAACACATTTTTGGAACAAAATGCCTCAAATCATGAATGCAGTGTCCCATTGAAAGGCCTAAGAAGAAATGCCACCCTTTTCACATTGGCCTATTATAGCGCCACCAGGAGGCCACAATAACCTACCTGACCTGGCGGAGACCTGTGCTCCGAGGAGCACTTTTTCTAGTTACCTTTCATTTCCAACCTATCTCCATATAATTGGTCTTCACTAATGCTCATTATAATAAGATGGCACCATTTGTGTCACTAACTCTGTGCCTCAGAGTAAGATGGCACAATTTTGGTATATGGAATGGTCAGAAACCTGCCTACCAGTGACATCATCGGTAGGCAGTTTGTTTCAAACAAGATTTCAAAATATTTATTTTATTTTGGATTAATGCAAGAACAATGGCTTCTATTTCAGCATGCTAACTTTCCAGGAAGAGAAAGGCTGTAGTTTATATTGGCTTGGAATCCCTATTGATGATGTCATTGGTAGGCGGGTTTCTGACCATTCCATAGCACACCAATGAGATGCAGAGTGAGTAGACGGAAATTGTGCCATCTTATAACGGCCATTAGTGAAGACCAATTATATGAAGATAAAGTTGAAAATGGGTCAAATGATCTTTAAGCGCTATATACTTTATTGTATGACAAATGACATATAAGCTCACAACATATAGATAGGCTATTTCTGCTATTAAGAAAATAAAATAAATTTTCAATGATAGAATGTGAAAAAAACAGAGAATGGCAGGCAAAATATATAAACATGGGCTAAATATTTATCTGCCTAGAGAGCCCGTTGAGAACTACAAACATCTTGGTTCCTCCATGCACGACTTCAACAGTTTGGCCTTCATGAGCGTTTACATGTGTTACTGTAAGTATCAGATTAATCAGCCGGCTCAGAGGGTGTTACTGTATATTTGAGAGTACTATAGTGTTGACTTGCTATGAATGATCATTTAGGCCAGTGGATAGACAATCTTCTCACACCACACAAGTGTTGCAGCGAGACACATTGTGAGCTTGTAAATCTGCTATTTTTCTAAATATTTAGAAAATAGCGTGTGTGTGTGTGTGTGTGTGTGTGTGTGTGTGTTTGTGTGTGTGTGTGGGTGGGTGTGTGGGTGTGTGTACAGAGCCAAGCAGGTGCTCTACAGGCAAGTTGAACCTAAAAATACCCTCCTCAACAAAACACAGGCTGGAGGAACTGAAACGACAACACAGATAGAAAGGTTGTCCAAGGGAATTGGCCCTCAGGGCCCCCATCAGGGGCCACCCATCCATCCGGAGGCTCATTGGAGTAAAGTAGCCAGGATAGACCATTCATAGTATTATGTAACTGTGTGTGTGTGTGTGTGTGTGTGTGTGTGTGTGTGTGTGTGTGTGTGTGTGTGTGTGTGTGTGTGTGTGTGTGTGTGTGTGTGTGTGTGTGTGTGTGTGTGTGTGTGTGTGTGTGTGTGTGTGTGTGTGTATGTACGTGTGTGTGTGTGTGTGTGTGTGTGTGTGTGTGTGTGTGTGTGTGTGTGTGTGTGTGTGTGTGTGTGTGTGTATGTACGTGTGTGTGTGTGTGTGTGTGTGTGTGTGTGTGTGTGTGTGTGTGTGTGTGTGTGTGTGTGTGTGTGTGTGTGTGTGTGTGTGTGTGTGTGTGTGTGTGTGGACTACGTTCAACTCATAGCATGTCATATCATTTTCATTATGTCGCCTCTTCCTTTCGAGACACCTTCTCAGGTTGTTTCCTCAACCACTTAAGCCATATTTTATACTTTAACGCTTGTCACGTGGCAAAAATAGCAGATCTACAAGCTTGGTGCATGGTGACAGGTTGTGAGCTTGTAGATCTGTAATTTTGGAAATGTTTGGAATGTCTTTTTCTATAATTAAGCCTACATGCCAGAAATAGGAACTCAGCGGTTAATAAGAAGGCATTAAAAAAGAAAGAAGACATTTTCAACCTCATTTTCATATAATTAGTCCGAATGCTAATTATTAGATAGCACCATTTCTGTCTACTATAATCTGTGTCTCATTGGTGGTCTATGGACGGTTCAGAAACCTGCCTACCAATGACATCATCCATGGGGATTCCAAGCTAATATAAGCTACAGCCTTTCTCTTCCTTGAAAGTTAACATGCTGTAAAAATATTATAAATAAATAAAGTTTGAAATCTTATTTGAAATGACCAAACCAACTGCCTACCAATGATGTCACTGGTATGCAGGTTTCTGAACTGTCCACAGCCCTCCTCTGAGACACAGAAAAGAGATTATGATGAGCATTAGTGAGGACCAATTATATGAAGATAAGGTCGAAAATGGGTGACATGCTCCTTTAAATATATCAAACTACTCAAACAGTCACAAGTCTTTAACACAAGTCCTCCAAGCAGCCTGTTGGACAGCTGCGCCCGTGGGGGGCCCCTGAGTGTGTCACGAAGGAAGGGGGGGTGGCGGGTGGGGGTGTTGAGGGGTGTTGCAGAAATACCTATCTTTCATTTGAGAAGGCTCTTGTGAGCTCTTGGACTTAAGACAAGCTGCATGATGTGCCGCTACACGGACGACAAGCCTATATGTGATAGCTTGGTGAACATGGTGAACAATGACACGACAGAGCTGTTGACATGATCCTTATTAGTCCCCTGCTGCTGCTACTGCTAGTGTGTGTTTAAGTGTGTACTCAACTGGTATTACTATACTTGTGAGGGCCAAATATTGTGATAAGTACTATAGTAGAATTTGAGAAGGACTGTTTCCAACCATGTCTCAATGGTTGTTTATTCACACTTAGGAAAAGATTGAAGTTAGGGTTAGGATTAGGATCAGGCATTTAGAGGTTTATCCCTGATTTATACTTTGTTGGGTGCCGGTGTCGCGCACCACAAATAGCAGATCTACAAGCTCACAATATGTCACGCTGCTATTTTGGGGTTTCGGGGTAGGGTTAAAACATGTTATTATGGCATTCATAATATCGCCATCCTAAAATGCTGATGATATCCTCACAAATATAGGAATGTGTGTGTGTGTGTGTGTGTGCGCGCGCGCGAGCGTGCGTGCGTGCGAGCGTGCGTGTGACAGTCACTTTCAGAAGGAGCTTATCCAATCAGATCCTATTGCCCTGCATGAGTAACTCATATTTATGACTCAGTCTGGTGATGAAGTTTCACAATAAAAGCAAGAATGCAGTGTCACTGTCAAACATTAAATATGTTTATTTTTGTTGAAATAATAAGTGTTAAATAGCCCTATATATTCTGACAGTAATCATTGCTATATAGAGTGTTTGTTCGGCACAGCCAGGGTCCTGTCTCTCCAGCACTTTAGTACACAGAAAAAACATTTTCAATTTGTGATATTATACCAACTTTATCCAGTCAGGAGAGAACACATTCTCATACAGGATACTGGATAAAGGATAAACAACTGAAATTGGAAGTGATGAAACGAAAATAAATTACAACAAAATTGGATCTGGAACACTATAAAAATAGAAGTTGACAAATGATGTACAGGGTTGGTATCCTCTAATCCTGACCTGAACATTTTATTTTCTGTTTACTATTGAACTGGAGAGGTGGAGAGACCTCAGTTACTGAACAAACACTCAATGATTTGGCCTAGGCCTAGGCTACTATCAGAATATAGAGCTTTAACATTTTTTTAATAAAACTTATTTTCTACAAAAAAACAACAACAACAGTACTTTAAAGTTTAAACCATTAAAACGTGCAAACAATAATAATGCATATTGTAGGCTATAACCTAGACCCTGAATGTAAACTATAGCCTACATTGCTAAATTTTGTAAATGTTTTATCTAATCCCAGAACATTTGTCTTGGTAAATAGCCAACAGTGGACATGGTGATAATTAGGCCACTATGCTCACTATGTTCCAGATAAAACTTCAGAGGAAGAGAGAGACACTATGCCTCCATGGGAGTCCTGCTGGCCTCCATACATCATACATGTCGTTAGAAATAGTAACTTACAGACGTGTTAACTTACAGACGTGTTGGTGGTGGGTGGGTGGGTGCTACGAGGCACATGTGGGCGTCATGAAGACCCCCACCCAGTGGGTAGGGGGTCTTCAAGACGCCCACATGTCCCTTGTATAGTCATCTAAGTTGTCAAATGTCTTGGAACAGCGAATCGGCGAAGAGACCCTAAAAAAAAGCCAATCCAACAGCTGGACACGGCCTCCTAAAAGGTATTGGGTGTCCAGGAGACAGCAGCACAGCAGCATATTTGACCGGGCACTGCTCACCATCAGCTCGCACTCCAGCTTGACAGTCTAGTGAAGGGTCGGACGCTTCTTAGTCTCTCTCTCGTCTTTCACTCCGTTTCTTTTTGTTTATTTTTTACCGTCGGTAATACACACACAACACAGCCATGGACGCCATCAAGAAGAAGATGCAGATGCTCAAGCTCGACAAGGAGAACGCCTTGGACAGAGCCGAGCAGGCGGAGGGAGACAAGAAGGCAGCTGAGGACAGGAGCAAAAATGTAAGAATCCACAGTATTGGCCACCTAGCTCGGGTCCATGGCGTTGGAAGGAGTTCTCGTCAACTCTATGGGAATTTCGGTTCTTTGCGCACGCACCACAGGCTGCGCAGCCTCTCGTCTTTAGTAAAAAAAAACAAAAAACACTTCTGCTACTCACCAAAACAAAGACGGTTTTATGGAGTTGAAAGCCTGCTTTCCTTAGTGGGAACACTCGGAGCCCCCCACCTCACGTCTAAAATACACTTTTTGTCCAGAAAAGAAAATATTTCCCCGGAAGGAAAAAATCTGGTCAATAGAAAAATTCCATTGGCCAGATCTGTAGAGGGCGCAGTGGAGGAACCAAAAACGTATTTTTCCTTCCGGTGAAATATTTTCTTTTCTGGCCAAAAAGTGTATTTTAGACGTGAGGTGGGGGACTCCGAGTGTTCCCACAAAGTAGAGTAGGCTTTCAACTCCATACAACCTTCTTTGTTTTTGTGAGTAGCGAAAGTGTATTTTTTATTTTTTACTAAAGATGAGAGGCTGCGCAGCCTGCGCTACCGCGGGTGTGAGGGGAAAGGATGGAAAGTAACATAGCGTTAAGGAGAACTACCGGCCGGGCACCCTGTGCAGCAGGACCTCATCCCGGAGCTATATAGCAGAGGGAGAGGTTCCGATTGGAGCTATACGTCCGTCCGTCCATCCATCCATCCATCCACATCCAGGCACTGATGCTGGCTGTCCGTGGCGCACCACGGGTGCGTTTGGCACAGTGCGTGCGCCACGGACCGTGGAGACACATGGGTGTTTATTATGCCACGATGGCTCTCCTTTCTTTTTAACGGATTAATTCATTTGTTTTCCGCTAGAAGTTTTCAAACATTTTCTTTCTTAATTTAAATAACATATATACAAGCTCACAACGTGTGGCAATGTAGCTTGTAGATCTAAATACATTTGTTTTAATTAAGCCTACAATGACATCCAAAATAGGGACGCTGGGGTTAAATTGGTTTGAACATTGAACTTGTTTCTCTATAGAGTTATATAGATTAACTCAACATAGATCATTGTTCAAATCCTGGTTACTGTAGAATGATAGTTTGTTTGTTCAGTTCCAACAGCCTATTGGGAAGTATTAGTTGTTTTCACACTTGATACATGTATTAATTGTAGCAGCACGGTATCAAACATCATTCATTTAGCTGATTAAGAGTGATGATTATAATGATGTAATGTTATTATGCAAGACATAGTTTAATATATCTGCCTCATTGTGTGTTCTTACATGTATCTAAACTATGTCCCCCTTTTCTGTGTGTTTGTCTGTGACACATCCCCACCTGAACACTGTTCTGCACCCAGCTGGAGGATGACCTGCAAGCTCTGCAGAAGAAGCTGAAGTCCACTGAGGATGAGTTGGACAAGTACTCTGAGGCCCTCAAGGACGCCCAGGAGAAACTGGAGCTTGCTGAGACCAAAGCCACAGATGTGAGTTGTTTGAGGGGAACCAAAATGGCCCTAAGGAATGGGGCCCTCTGTTGAAGAGGCACAATAATAATTACAGAGCACCGTAGCACCATATTCACTAGTGCTCTAGGCTTAGGCCCCCCCTGTTTCTCCTCTACACCAAATCTCTTTACTGAAAATAGCCAATCTACAAGCTCACAACGTGTTGTGCTGTGTGCTTGTAGATCTGCTATTTTCACCGAATGTTAGCCACAGGATAGGAATGCTAGGGTTCAACTGGTTAAAAGAAAACAAGAAAAATGTGTTTAAAGATTTCATCGAAGCCGGTCCAGGACACAAGCATACAACTGGTTTGACATTGAACCAGTATCGTGTTCACCAGATGATAGCAAACTAATACCTGGAAGGACTGAAACACCTGGTCTGACATTAGATAGACTTTCAAAGCCTAATGGCCTATTGAAGTCATAGACAAGGCTAGTTAAATTTAGCCTATGTGCTGTATATGGTGATGTTGCAGCTTACTGGCTTAGCAGTGGTGGCCCCCACAACCATTTGGGGCCAATCTGAGGGCCAGTGTT
Organism: Gymnoscopelus microlampas; assembly: GCF_963454915.1. Taxonomy (NCBI): domain Eukaryota; kingdom Metazoa; phylum Chordata; class Actinopteri; order Myctophiformes; family Myctophidae; genus Gymnoscopelus; species Gymnoscopelus microlampas. Next base: position 22,717,794 of record NC_139962.1, read on the forward strand.
GAGTTTCACTTGAGTATTTTTTTAGGCACTTTAAGATTTGTGGCCCCGCAGCCCTGGTCACTCTGCTGTCACATCCAGGACAGATACAGTTACATGTTTGTCACCCTCAAAGCTACACAGCAAATGACTCAAAGATTCAAACAGTTTTTTTGTCACAATGAATGTTGGTCTAATTGATTGGTGTGGCCATAATGAGTAAATAATAACTAAATACATAAATAATAATGTATTTATAATCACAATAACTCACTATTATAATTATAATGAACTCTAACAATAATGATAACAAGGTTGATATAATAGTTGTATTTTAGTGAATAAGAAACAAAAACTGCATTTTTGTAGTTCAGATTCAATCCTGAAATAATATATTTTAACCACTTTAAACCCCAGCGTCCTTATTGTGGGGAAGGCTTTCGGAGAAAATAGCAGATCGACAAGCTCAGTCACAACTGTCGATCGGCTATTTTCAGCGAAAGCTTTCCCCACAATAACAGAGAACAGAAAAGACACTGTACAGAGTCCTGAGGGACTTTGGTCACCCATATGGGGTTTAAGTGGTTAAAGTGGAAACCATCATTTCCGAAATAGTCAAAACGTGACATAGTGATTTTCTGGACCTGTGCAAGATGCTGCTGGTTCATTCACACATTTCACCAGTGGGGGAAGCACTGAGCTCAAAACAAATCCTAAATCACATGCATGACAATAATATCCACAAGAAGACACAATCCAAACTACCGATCTATCTATGAATTAGGCGATAATATAGTGGATTTGAATGAACACCTTGAACGGCCCCCAGCCAAAAAAACTATAGGATTCTGATTGAAAAATCCTATTAAAAATCCTATAAGATTTTTTGACCACAACAGCCACAACTGCATAGATTTGAGTTATTCTCCCTGACTCAGTCAGATTGCTTCTAATGCATCCCAGCAGCAGCACAGTCAGTTCCTTCCGGTACTTGCTTGATTAAAGACATTACAGAGATCAGTGAGGATCAAAGCAACCGCCCCGACGCATCTCTGCCTGGGGCGCGTCTAGTCTGGGAGAGCTGCACGCAGGACGTCAGAATAAGCCCGTTAGATTGATAGATTATAGATAGATAGATAAATAGATAGTTAGAGATAGAGAAGCAAACATGTCATCTTTGGAGGCTGTGAAAAAGAAGATCAAGACCTTGCAGCTGCAGGCAGACTTGGCGGAGGAACAGGCTAATGCTCTACAGAGAGAGCTGTGCCAGGAGACCAGGTCCAGGGAAGCAGTAAGGAATAAAACATACAATACGCGCTTTAATTTAATAGTGATTTATTGACAATTAAAGGGATATTTCATTTCAAATAAAAAATTTAAAAAATGAAAAAAGTAATGGAAAAATAAAAATGTCCATTACTTTTTCCATGTATTTTTTATATATATTTGTGTATGTTTATTTTATTCGAAAGTGAAATATCCCTTTAACGCCTCTTTTATTTATCCTGGGGTCGCTTATTGCCGACCAGAACATGCAGATCTCCAGGCAGAGATCTGTTCTTGGCATTTGCACGCCATGCATCTACGATGGATTTAGATTTAAGGCTATACATCAACCTTAATGATTTAAGTCAATTAACGCAGGCGGCTGGCGGCATTAGTAGTGCCATGCTGCTCAAGAAACGTGCCATCATGGGCCAGGGTCGTGATCGTATATACGCTATGGCTATGTAATAAAAACATGTGAATTATGCGGGATGATATAAGTTAGCCTTGGATCAAGACTGTCGTAGATTTCCTTTATCGATTCTGACATTAGCGATAAAATAAATCTATGACAGTCTTGATCCGAGGTTAATATTTAAGTGTTTGTTTGCCTCGTTTAAAACCATCCATTAGCCTACGATGCGATCGCACAAAAAAAACAAAACAATATAATAACAATGGAGATATTGCTATACAAGGACTTGACCCACCCACGAAGACCACCAGTCACGTCACACCCAGAATAAACAACCATCATGTTATATGCTACTATGACAGGACCACCCGACATGATACGTCAGTGGTTCTCAACATGTGGGTCGGGACTCACAGGGGGGGGTACCCATATGATTTTTTGGGGGGTCCCCAGATGACAATTTGATTTTTTTTAAATAATGAAAAGAAAAAAAGACCATTACTGCATCAAAAGTAATCAACAAACTATACTATAAAAACTGGTCAAACATTTGCCAAATTGTCAAATAATATAAGAAAGAGGCAAACATTTTGAAAATAGCAGATCTACAAGCTCACAATTTTCACAATAATTTCACAATATTTATCTGTGGAACCGAGTCAAGCTAAATTGAATGCCTAAACTCCTACAATTCCAAGTGCTTGACAGATTGGGGGGTCCCCAGTTCAAATATGATTATTTTGGGGGGTCACAGCCTTAAAAGTTTGAGAACCACTGTGATACATTATCCTCTTGGACGCAATTTTTTATTATGGTGTCACATTTCCTCTCTGGCATGATGTAGGCTAATAAGCAACATACTTGGAGAGCATCCTACATCAGCTGTTTGTTCCTATAAAATAAGAATTTTAGTATAATTGCTGGAGCCAACATGTGTAGGCTATCAAATATGTTACAGAACCCATGTAACTTCTAGGGTCAGGATCAGCTTTATTGTCACATCACAGGTTTACAGGTGTTAAGAAGTGGGTGGCATTATATTTTGTGTAGGCTACAAGTTTCCATCATTTGTAGTTTTCAGGAAAGGGAAGAAGAATAGAGATAGTAAGAAGAGCATGAAAAATAAGGATATAAACAGGTCAAATAATCAAATGTTCCTGGTATGAGTAGAGTGAAAAAAGTATACAAAAACAGATCAGATATTCCTCACCGTATATATTTTTATATGTGATTCCCTTAACATGTTTCTTGAAACATAAGTCAACACCAGGGTTCTTGAGGGTTTGAATAAATGATGTATGTAGAAGAAATGTTTCCCCATTCAGCTGTCAATCTCTTAGTTTTTGTCTTAACGTTTGATGATGTATACTATAGTATACAGTGTACATGTGCACATACATATGTGACTCTGTATAGGTGAAGCCTGTGTGTTGTTGACATGTTGTTGACATGATGTTGTTGTTGTTGTTGTGTCCCGGCAGGCTGAGGGTGAGGTAGCCTCGTTGAACAGACGTATCCAGCTGGTTGAGGAGGAGTTGGATCGTGCACAGGAGCGTCTGGCCACGGCGCTGACCAAGCTGGAGGAGGCTGAGAAGGCTGCTGATGAGAGCGAGAGGTGGGTGTTGGGCTAGCATCTTCTCACAGTCTGCAGGACCACTACAGAATGATCTACTGAGCGGGTTTCTCATCATACAGGTCTGCTGACCTGTATGATGATAATCTGTGTTGGTGTTTTCACTGTGGACGGCCCCAGGAGGAATAGTCTCTGTGCATAACTGTAGTCCCAGGTTTTTTAAGGTGGCATACCAAACAAAGCTATGGGATAAGGAACCGTAACATGAAATGGGTACATGCCTCCTTCTAGAAACCCAGGACTACATTTATGCACAGAGCCTAATTGATCTCCTCACAAAGGACAGTGTTTATGCAGTAGTCCAGTGATTCTCAACCTTTTTAATTACAATTTGATATGCATTAAGCCACAAACCCCTATTTTGAGATGCTCTGGGACCCCAATCCACACTGTAAAGTCCTCTCAGAGTCCTTAACTCTGACACTGTACAACTGGAACCAAATGGACCCTTACAGGTCCATTTTCAATACTCTTCAGAGTTACAGACCTGTACGGGTCCATTTGGTTCTGACAGTCATTTAGCTGGGGGCCCCCTGGAGTATCACACTGTCATATCTTTACCCATCAGCTGTGGGTAAAGATATGTAATGTAACAGAGCCTCTTCCTGAAGACCAAAAGCCTATTATCTCCCCTGGCCCAGGGGGATTCCGACTAGGCTAGTGGTTAAGATGTTTGGCTTTAGTGTTCCTTCCCATGCGGGAGACCGGGCTTCGAATATCTGTGTTACGGATGCAATAAATCATCACAAATCAAATTGTGAAATGGCTGCGTGTGGCGATAGCTGACGTGTTGTTGTGTTTTGTGACCTCCAGAGGCATGAAGGTTATTGAGAACAGGGCGATGAAGGATGAGGAGAAGATGGAACTGCAGGAGATCCAGCTTAAGGAGGCCAAACACATTGCTGAGGAGGCTGACCGCAAATATGAGGAGGTGCGTTAACTGTACTGTTGACTCTGTACATTGTTGTAGTATGGATCTGAACCAGATATATGTTGGCCACGTGTTCTCATGTTTTTGTTACTTAGACCACAAACATTAAGAATGTTATTTAGACAGCATGTTGTTTAGACAGATTCATTGTTTATGTAAGTAAGTAACCAGCTCATTGTTTATACGTGGTATCCTAGTTTCTTTGAGGCACTACATTGTTCTTTCTGTACTCCACTTATGTGACTGTTTACCTTGTTGTTTGTTGACTCTGGATAAGAGCATCTGCTACTGTAAATGGCTAAAATTGTAAATTGTAACCACATTGTGTGCTGTGACTCCAGGTGGCCCGTAAGCTTGTGATCATTGAGAGTGATCTGGAACGTACAGAGGAACGTGCTGAGCTGTCTGAGAGGTAAGAACTTTGATAACCCTTCCCACTTGTTCAATTCTGTGGCGTCTGCACTATTCCTTGAGGTTGCTGCTTTAAATGTGAAAAGACATAGTTCAGTAAAGGGCCATTCACACCAGTATAACTATAATGAATGATAACTATAACTATATAGTTCACCATTTTCTTTGTTTTAGTTGTGGTGTGAACGAGTTTATAAAACTATATATATTTATAGTCATAGTACTTTGTGTGAACGACCCAGGATATATGAACTGAATGTAAACAATGCACACTCACTGTTCTACCATCATTTCAGTCAACGTTTATCCTAATAATATGGTTCTCTCCTGTTTCTATCTTTCTACCCTCGACACTTTCACCTGCCAATGGTCCCTGCTTCCTTCATCCATAACTAAACCACCAGCAAATGCTCTGAGCTTGAGGAGGAGCTCAAGACCGTGACCAACAACCTGAAGTCCCTGGAGGCCCAGGCAGAGAAGGTACACATCTGATCCTCTCACATTATGGGGCGGTGTCCACCAAGGTGTTTTTTTTTTCCTGAGCAAAACAAGCAAAGGTGGGGGTATGTCACATCAGCATTAAAGCCCAAGCTTCCCCCCACACACCCACACAAACAGAGGCCTGGGAAATAAATTATGGTCTACTCTAAATCCCAGGCGACAGTCAAAAGCAAGCAAACATGGGGGTTTTGGATTCTTTTCAATGAGCGTCTATCCTGCAGTGTTCACGTTTGGCATCTTTATCTTCTTTATCTTGTTGCCAAGAATTGTAAGAGTTGATATATTTTCAACTCTCGCCGTTTGGATGAGAGCGCATTTTCAGCTGAAAAAAAAGACTTTGGTGGACACACGGTCTAACTGTAGAAAATACTTACCTGTAGAAAGAGATGTTTTCCTCTTAGATCTTTGACATGATGTACTCCTTGTTACGGCATTTTATGTGTGACATTGTGGTGATGTTGGCGTAACATTAGGCTCTTTTGTGTGTCTACAGTACTCTGCAAAGGAAGACAAATATGAGGAGGAGATCAAGGTGCTCACAGACAAACTGAAGGAGGTACGTTCACTCCAGTACACAAACATAATTCCCTACTGATTAATTCACCGGTACAGTACCTATCCATTTACTGTACTGTACTTCCCTCTAGTGTATTATATTGTTGTCCCTTGCAATTCCTTGTCACTAGGCTACCTCAAATGATGGTGATTGTTGCATGTTGATTTAATTGATATAGCATTTATCTTGAATTATTCTAGATCTGTCTCCAGAATGGTAAAACACAAACATGGAAAAACACAATATAAGATAACTTGACTGTTGATCGGAGACAGTTAACCACTTACTGTTTGCCCAATTCTTAATCGTACGGCAAGCTCACAACGCATTTTCAACAGTTTTGAAAGTGGTTAACATTTACCTCTTTGCGCTCTCCTCCAAGGCTGAGACCCGTGCTGAGTTTGCTGAGAGGTCAGTCGCCAAGCTTGAGAAGACCATTGATGACTTGGAAGGTATGAATCTTTTCCACTTTTTCTTTCTTTCTTTCTTTTTTATGTTGACCATATGTATTGACCACATTTGTTTTTTCAAGTGTGGATGTAGACCTTTTGTTTTATTCACCACAATTGAACACAAGCATATTTGACCTGTTTCAGAAACCTCAAAAAGACAGTCTGTGCTTTGATCTCACTCAGAGACCTCTTTTTCTTTTAGTCATAATTAATGCTTCTCTATAATATCTTCTGACAAACGGTTGCTCATTTTAATGCACGAGACTCATATTTGACCTGTCCTGCAACAAGCTGGCATCTTCATTCCCTGGTCAGCAGTATTGTTTGTCCAGACAACCGCTCTGGGACAAATATTTTGCACACTCATTGGTACTCTGGCAAAACTCTGCCAGGGAAGCCATCTACATTACACAGGTCCAGTGTACTGTTGTTAATGTGGGCGCCAGTGGCGGATAGTAACTAATTACATTTACTCAAGCACTGTACTTGAGTAAAGGTTTGAGCTACTTTCACTTTATTCGAGTATATCCATTTCTTGATATTTCTAATCCACTACATCTCAGAGGCAGATATTATACTTTTACTCCAACTACTTTTCAGATGTTGATTATTAATACAAAACATACATACAGTGACAAATGATGATGTATTATTATAGATTGATCTACCCAGCAGCACATACAGTCATTAAACTCAGTCCCACCTTTACCAGCTACAACATTAATGTATTACTAATTACAATCCAATAACTGATGATTGTAAAATAGACCATTCTGCATTATGAGTACTTTAATGTTTTGTGTATATTTATTAAAAAAAACTTTATTCTAGTACAATTTTGACTTATTGTGATATTGCTACATTGTCTTAAGTTAAAAATAATCTGAATACTTCTTCCACCACTGGCGGGCAGATACCTTTCTCCTGCCAAACGTGGGTCGCAAATGCTGTGCGCAACTGCGAGCCACGCTTGGGAGTAGAAACCTCTGAGAAAATGCCATTAGCTGTAGAAGGACAAGAAGGTCTGAGGAGGTGTTCAGAGCCAGGGTGGAACATGTGAGGCCATTTCTTGGTGACACTTAAGGAATGTCACGTCTTAGCAGCTGTCCTGTCACACCTCGCTGGCCCTCTCTATTTATGTCCTGTTGGCTTTTACACTCTCTTTGTTGTTTGTTCCTTTGTTGACCTCCCCACACCCCCCTCACCATTATTTTGTCCTCATTATTTCCTTGTTTTCTTTTTCTCAATTTCTTCGCCATCCCTCCTTCACGTCCCGTACACTCCTTTTCGCACCATAGATGAGTTGTATGCCCAGAAACTCAAGTACAAGGCCATCAGCGAGGAGTTGGATCACGCCCTCAACGACATGACCTCCATGTAATTCACCACCTGCTTGTGTCCGCTCCGTGCCTTAGCAACCCCCCTCTCCCGAACACACACACACACACACACACACACACACACACACACACACACACACACACACACACACACACACCCCTACTCACTCTATTTCACCATAACTCCCTCTAGTGGCATGTGTCATGTAATGTAATTTATGTTTGAATGCTGAAGTTTCAATTTACTCGACTAACCCCGTTATTTATGTGGTAGAGAATTTATTTTTGTAGTTCACTAGCTAGCTTTCCCATAGCCTCTACGTTTGATGAATCCTAACAGTGTTTTGTACTAAATAATTTATTTTTACTTTGCAACTTCAGTAAATACCCACTGAAGTGAATCCATTTTAAACAAACTTTTACCCCCATATTCTACCGTATCGATCGATCGATCTGTTTGGTTCATCCTTACTTTTACCATTCTGCATGTCTTGTCGTTTTCATATTTGATTCCTTTCTCCCTCCCAACACCTTTTTCTGTTTTCTCTCCTTTTTTATTCCCTCCGCAGCTAAATCGTTTACACTTTTCCATCTTCGACGTCTGCCGCCGGTTGAACGGTGTCACCTCTCTCCTGTGCAGCGTCGCCCATCTCTGTGTCCCCTTTATCCTCTCGTGTTGTCACGGCCGTGCCGTGACTGTCATTCATTTTTCCACCTGTTGTACAGAACTTTGAGCCATTTCGCTTTCTGTAAAAATAAACCAACATTGTTCCATCTGTGTCGTCGCTCTCCCTTTTCTCCTGCCACTTTTCTTCCTTTTCCATGTGTCCCCATAACTTTTGATTTCTTCTGCTTTTTAATTTTCTAGTTTTTAATTTATTAGTTTTTGTGGAGTGGCTTTTAATTAAAACCTAAAGGCTCCTCACTCCTTCCACCATGTATAATCTTCTGTGCAGAGGGTTTGATGCTTGTCTGGCGTCAGGGCAGTTAGTTCAGTGCTGAGATAGTTTTTAACAACCTTATTCTTTATATCATGAAACCTCCAACCTTATTCTTTATATCATGAAATAGAAAGTATTGCTGTCTTTCTCTGGAATCTTTGGAAGCGAATCAGTGAGTGATCCTTTTTGTTAAAACAACGGGGTCTCTTTCTGTGTGTCTCTTCAGCTTTTTAGTAAACAAACAGAAAATACATGTTCAGGTTGGGATACTAATTTCATCCAATCAGAAGAGAGAAGCTTTAATCAGCTATCAGCTATACATTTATAGTGTTTCAGTTAGTCTGCTCATTGACATCTCTTCCAATTTCACTTATTTGTCCTGTATGGATCACTCACTTCTGATTGGATAAAATTGGTATCCTGAAAATGTATTTTCGGTTAACTAAAGAGCTGGACAACTGAACAAACACTCAAAAGCAATGCTTCTATGGGATCATAGAGCTATTTCACATTTATTTGAACAAAACAAATATCACTTACATCCCCTTTAAAGCTTTTTTTTAACTAGTTTGTAAGTAGAAGTGCCATCAGTTGCTTTTCAGGCTGAAATGGAAGTTCAGAATATTGAAGCTATGTATTGGCAAATCCTACACTTGAGCACGCTCATGTGGCCACAAAGTGTAACTACATAATCAGGAACTTGGAGACAAAGGTATCACTCCAATAGTCTCTCTCTCTTCAATGAGTTTTAGTAACCAGCCTATGTAATCAGGAGATATCATAGAAAATTAGAGTAGTTCTGAGCTATAATGACAGTTTTTCTTAAAGAGAGGTTTTCAACAACTTGACCAGTGACATTGTGCCATTGGGTTGCCCTTGTATAGTGTATTCACAACAGTGTTTGAGGCTTTTTATTTCAGACTCTCTTCAAAGTCTACAAAATACCTCACAAATAAGCTCACACGATGCTTTGTGAGCTTGTTTCATCTATTTTCACCATTTGACATATACAACAAAGTAAAGGGCTTAAGTGGTTGTTAATGATAGCCCTTCTAATACAGTAGGCTATATTTGTTCATTGCTCATTAGCTGGAGCAGCGGACACTGAATGTTTTTGTGTATAAATAACAGTAGTGCTGTCTGTCTGTCTGTCTGTCTTTTACACTAACAACTTTGTCTTGTTCTTCTCTCTGTTTCTCTCCTGTGCTTTCTGACTGTGAAGACCACTACTACAAGCAGCTTGAGCAAAACCGCCTTCTGAACAATGAACTAAGAGTAGCCTTAAACGAGGCGTAAGACCAAACCTGGGACCATTTTACACTTTTTATTATGCTGCCGCAGAAGTACAGTTGACCACAACAGACTGGGTTGTCTGCTGCTGTGATTTATTTAAGGCAGTGGTTCTCAAACTGGGGTCCGGGAACCCCTAGAGGTCTGTGAGAAGGTACGGGTCTGTAACTCTCAGAGTTAACGTTTTACAGTGTAGATTGGGGTAACAGAGATAGAAAATGGTATCAAATGGGGATTGAAATTAAAATGTTTGAGAACCACTGGTTTAAGAATACGGCTAACAGGTTCCTCAAAACCTGTAATGCTTGTAACAAACAACTGAGATTGTTCACAATATATATTGCATGCTCACATTGAAGGTAAAAACGGGAGAGTTTCACAAACTCGAGTTTCATAATTGAAACGTTGAATTTGGCTATAGCTTCAGTTTGGTTTTCAGATTTAGACATTCTCCCCCAAGGCTCATAAATAATCTTGAAATGAATAATCCAGACCGATGCCAGATCTTTGGGTCTGGAATCTCTATTTTGGGTAAGTCCTTCATTATAGGCGATTTTCACAAAGACATTTCTAAAATCTTTAAAAAAAAACTATAAAGAAATAGCAAATACCAGGTGTCGTGAGCTTGTAGATCGGCTGTTTTTTAAGGTTTTTGAATAGGGCTTAATTATACTTTTTCCAAACACTGAATTGCCAATATCAATGTCATCAAAAAAGTCATCATGGCTCTGGTTCTGGCTCTACAAATAAAGCAAAGGTGATGTGTTAATCTACTAACAACACACCTCATTCTCCTTGTGAGGAATGGATTTCTTGAAAGTAGCCTACAGCAGAGTAAAACCTATAGTCAAAGTAAATACTTCGGGAATGCTCTCACATAATTCTAGTTTTGTTCTGCTCTCTCAGTCTTGAGTTGTCATAAGAGTTAGTTTAGTTTAGCACTTTATAAGTATTCAAAGACAATTTACATTAGAAGCAAGGCATAAAGTGAAACTCTGAACTCTGAAAATGTTAGATATACTATACAGTACTATAACGGAGCGTGACATGTTTGTCGTGTGAAAATGAGTTACTTTCATTGAGCGACATGGTCGTATGATGACGTATAATTAGGCTTAAAGCCAAGGGCACTGAGTGTTTGGGGTGCAGGTTACAGAGACGCCACTAGGTGATGAGTGTTAATTGGAAATGGACGGGTGGTGAAACATAAACCTGTGGAGGACTTGGCAGTCACCCTGTCCTTGGCAATGGGGGGTTGTCTCACACCTCGTGGGCAAGTCTCAAACTCAACTGAGGTGGTCTCTCCACTTCAGCCCTGACTAGAGCAGTGGTTCTCAATCTGTGGGTCGGGACCCCCAGGGTAGGTTCTGACCCACAGATTGAGATTTTGGGGGGGTCCACAGATGTCAGTAAAGTGACAATTTAAGGACTTTTAAGAGCTTTTTAATACGGCCAAAAAAAAACAATTAAATTAAAAAAGACCATTCCTGCATCAAAATGTAAAAAACAACAACTATACTACAAAAACTGGTCAAACATTGGCTAAATATTTTTAGTAGCCGTAGTCCCAATTCATGATGATATGATTATTTTGGGGGGTCACCAGTTCAAATTATGATTATTTTTGGGGGGTCACGGCCTGAAAACGTTGAGAACCCTTGATCTAGAGCCCAAGAAGTGCACCGTTCCCAATAAGCCCAAAGGACGTCTACTGGTTGCAAGGAATTACTGTCGATAAGTCTTTGTGAAGAAATGATCAACCTAAATTTGTGAAATTAGCCTGAAAATACAGTATAATATAGGAATGAGTAAATGTGCATACCAAATGTCTATTGACGGCAATAATCCAATGATTTATGCGAAGGCCACACTTTGTCACTGTGATCACAGTAGTGGCTGGTGGCCTTAATATCACAGTACTCTTACTGTTTGTTTACTACGTTTACTTTGCTTCTTTAACCACTTCAACCCTACAGTAGTGCCCCTTTTCTGGGCCGAACATTCTGCGAAAATAGCCGATCTACAAGCTCACAACATGTCACAACCTGACTCTACATGTAGAGCGGCTATACTCGCTAGAGGGGAAAATGAGGGGGCCTAATATAGACCCCTGAAGGACCCCGGTCATTGAACTATATAGGGTTTAAATGGTTAACGGTGCTAGAACTTTTGTCCGTCATGCTGTGCCTCTTAAGCCTGAGTTATACTTAGCTACACGTGCGCGTCGTGCAAAATAGATTGTCATGAGCTTTTAGATCGGCTATTTTCGGTGTGCAACGCGACATGCTACCAAGTATGAATCAGGCGTAAATGCTGAGTTCACTTAGCCTGGTAAACCCTCCCTCCGGAAATCTCATGGAGAGATTTCCGGAGGGAGGGTTTACCAGGCTAGCGTTCACTGGCAGATACAAAAGATACAAAGATACAAGGCTACACAGCATATTTGTAGCTTTGTATCTTTGTAGCTGAAGTTGAAAACAGCTCAACTTTTTTGTAGCTTTGTAGCTGTTGTAGCTTTTGTAGCAGCTACAAACTTCGGATGTATCTTTGTATCTCAATGTCGCTGGCCGCTGGCTTCCATTGTAAATGAATTATCTGCCAGTGTGAACGCAGCATTACTGTCTAGATGCCCTATGCTCCTCCTGACCGCTGCACTGCTGTGTTATTAACAGATGAACTGTCACGAGCTAAAGAAGACAACGCAAACATAAACGAGACGCTGGAACAGACGTTAATGGAGATGTGTAACATTTGACACGGCCGTTTTCACATCATTCCACGCTGCCTCACCTGCAGAATGCTTCTCTTCAAGGCCAACCATAGCGGATGGGGGAGGGGCTTGTGTTTGCAGTCTTTCCACACACCTCTTCAGCTCTGAGTAAACAGATTCTTGTGTGAAGTAGCACAACAGTACCTTGATGCTGTTTTCTTAATGGAGCACTTCACCCATTTTCAACCTTATTAGTCTAGATGGAAAGTGGGGTCCACGAGGCTGGATCTTTTTCCACCACCTGCTTTTTCTTCATCCTTGAAGTGTGTATTTCAAGATTCTGGCGTTTTAAGCTTAGCCTGCTCTTAAACTTAGGCTGTCTGCCTCCTGGACCAAACCTCGAAGATGGTTCTACAGGAGAGGCGCCTGATAGTTGAAAGTTCTCTCTTGGAGATTCTAGGACCCACAAAGTAAGCCTTCATAGCCTCCTGGGAATGCAGGGACGCACACAAGTATTTAGTAAAAAGACAAATAGAGATGTAATCTGAACATTGTTGGCTCTGTTTTTTTCAATTTTTGCCCTGTCCTGTAGCATCTTGTAACATCTTGTTTAGAGTCAAGATGTGCTTGAATCTTAATTATAACCACTTTAATTAATTCCTTGGGTCCAAATTGTATGGGATTATTTTATGTATTTGTCTCTGGTTGTGTCCTTCCTATTTCTTCCATTTTCAGGTTTGGATTCAGGATGCGTGTAATGAAAGGGATAAACATTTACCCTATGGGCCATCATTTCAGCCTGTTACTTGGCAGAATCTTAAAATACACACTTCAAGGATGAAGAGAAATCAAGTGGCGGAAAGAAATCCACCCTCTATGCGCATGGACCCCACTTTCCATCTAGACTACATCTTCATATACTTGGTCCTCACTAATTAAGTACATTTCTGTAGAGCAAAATTCACAGACATTCATGACAGTTACAAAATGCTTCACAAGTTTAAGAGCAGAAGAACATATCAACCCTCATTATAAGATGCCACTATTTCTGTCAACTCACTCTGTCTCAGAGGAGGGCTGTGAACAGTTCAGAAACCTGCCTACCAGTGACATCATCAGTAGGCAGGTTTGGTCAATTCAAACCTTTTTTTTTACCCCTTATTCTCCCCAATTTAGTCTCTATGCCAATTAATTCCTCTCCACACAGATGTATGTGTGTTGTCACTGCTGTTGTATCCTACTGGGTCACAAAAGTGAGGAGCCCCCGCTGGGAACACTCCCCTCTGACAGTTGCCGCCCCAGCCTGTAGGACAGGGTTGGGCAGCATTTATTTCCAGAGGGCCACACTGACTTCGATAAAATGAGTGAAGGGCCACATTGTACAATTGAATTGAAACTTGAAGCACATACTTTAAGTGCTGAATGATGTTGAAACTGCATGAATTTGGTAGACATGCCAGACTACATTAGAATAAGGTCCTTGCTTTCACAACAACAATGTTCATCAACAAAATGTTGATCTTTCTCTTTCTTTTTGTATCACTCTGGTGTACTCTGTACGAGATTACAATGAATAGATCACATGAAACAATCCACGTCAATGCCGTATCTTATCTTATCTGATATGCACCTCTCCATAGGTCACTGATAAAACACATTGCATTCACATCGCATTCATTATATGATGAACTCACAGCAGACTGTTTCACTGTTACATTAATACATTATAAACATAAAACATTTGAGTACATACGGATGGAGGAATGCAGGTATGTACTCAAATGGCAAATATGAATTAATATTAATTGGAGTTTAATTCATTTGTCTCAAAACCCGTAACATATGGCAGCCTTTTAAAATGTAGACATTTTTACATTTTTTTTTGGGGGGGGCAGTTTTTTTTTTTATGACTTGGCGGGCCGGATTGAGATGGTCAAAGGGCCGGGTCCGGCCCCCGGGCCGTATGTTGCCCATGTGTGCTGTAGGAGTATGTGTAGTGACAAATATCACCATCCCTGACCGGATTCCCTCCCCCGAACACACAGGCCAATTGTGTTCGTATATAGACCCTCGACAAAGCCGGACGCAGCACAGTGGATTCAAACCCACAAAACTCCACTGTGGTGGGCAGACCACTTTACCACTGCGCCACCTGAGTGCTTGCAAACTTTATTTTTTAATGTTTTATTAAAGGAGACACACCATGAATTTAAAAAAAATATTTGATATTTAATATCATATGGTGTATGTCCCTCAAACCATTTTCAAAAGGTTTGAGCCTAAATCAACACTCAGATATACTCATGCTGAAAGTGCTTTATAAGCCTGAGAGAATTGACTTGGGGTCAATTCTCTCAGGCTTATAAAGCACTTTCAGCTGCAATACCAAAACGTCCTGTTGGGCAGGGGGGTGCTGTACTGCGGTACTGAGCAATTCTGTCTGGCAAAATACATGGGCAGAAAGTTTGGTGAGGTAAGCAAACTTGCCATTCTGAGATGGCCTGTTCAGACACGCCCATTCTGAAAATCTCTGAAATGAGAATGAATGACTGAATGTTAAAAAAAAAAATTTTTTGGGGTACAAGAGACACTGGGGAGCCAAAAAAATACAAAAAAAAAAAAAAAAAGAAAAAAAAAATCATGGTGTGTCTCCTTTAATGCAAGAACAACAGCTTCTATTTCAACATGCTAACTTTCCAGGAGGAGAAAGGCGGTAGTTTCTATTATCTTGGAATTCCCATCGATGATGTTATTGGTAGGCAGGTTTCTGAACTGTCCATAGCCCACCAATGAGACGCGTGTGTGAGACTGTGAGTGTGTAGACTGTGCCATCTCATAATGAGCATTCGTGAGGACCAATTATATGAAGATAAGGTTGGAAATGGGTGATGTGCTCCTTTAATTCACTGTAATAATGGAGAATTGAATCTCACTGTGTGTTTTGATAAGTATACGTATACTATGTTACGATGAGTGTGAACAAAAGGAGAATATGCATATTCCCCGGAGGGGTGTGGAACATTTGGTTAAAATTGATTTGGAAGGGTTGCTGTTAGCATTAGCAGACATATGCATATTCCCTGCAAGCTATAGATCAGTGGTTCTCAAAGTGGGGTCCAGGGACCCTCAGGGTTCCTTGAGCGGTTCCGAATGGACCCTCAGAGTTATCGGGGTCCTTGAAATGTAAAAGTTTGAGAACCACTGCTATAGATTCACATTCAATGTGACATACTGTACGTTGCCAGGATTTGCACTTTGTTTGAGGTAATAAATGCTGCACGTAGCTGTTTAGAAACAAGACATATCTTGAACCAATTAAGGATTATTATTATTAATTAATGAGGGCCTTTTTGTCGTTTTGTATTTTTTAACTTGCTTCTGTGATGATGTCACTTCTAAATGTCGTCAGATCTTCAGCGGCACTTGGAACGTTTCTGATCACGGCTGAGGTGTAGTTAATTTGCATGAATGGGCTGCATCACTGTTTCTCAATGGGTACAGGGCCCAACTAGCGGTAACTCTGAGAGTGTTCAAATGGAACCAAACGGACCCTTTTGGTTCCATTTGGACACTCTCAGAGTTAAATGAACACTTGAGGATTTTACAGTGTAGATTGGGATCAAAGAGCAAAACTGAAATGTATCAAATGAGGGTCAGTGGCCCTAATGCACAGCAAACCTTGAAAAAAAAAAAAAAAAAAAAGAGGAAATAAACTATTGGAAACCCAATCTACTGTACACTGTAAAATCCGCAGTACTCATTTTACTCTGAAATTGCAGACACATCTTATTGAAATGTCCGATTGCCACTTAAAAGTTTGAATGTCAATGATGTTCAGATTAATGGGGTTCTATTATGCTCACCTTGCATTATAAATGTGTTGTAGCCAGGTGGTAAAACGTCAATGTACTTTTTAGGAAAGTCTGTTTTGTCTACGCTTCTTTTTAATGCTTTGTATCATGCCTTTGAAGGTGTGCATTGGCTCCATTTGGTTCCATTTCCACACTCCCGTAAGGGTCCATTGAGATCCCTGGTCGTTCCCCAAAACCCGACATTGAGAACCAGTATTCTACATATTGTCCACTTACCATGATGTGACAGAGATATGGATGGAGTCTGTACACATGCAACTTTTTGTTTACATTTGCAACATTTGATCGTCTAAGGATTTGTTTTATTTTCCAATGGCAATGGCTGTGTATTTACTTTAATATGAATATATGACTATATATACTATAGAATAAATGTCAAAATAACATCATCCATGTTTATTAAATGTGTGACTTTGTTACTGCAAAAGAAAATGTTTTTGTTTGGCAATTAGTTTGCCATTTTGCCTTTTCTTCAAAACACTACTCCTACAGATTGTGTCCAAAACTCACAAATCGGTGCACATTATCATATCATAGTCATGTGATCAAGATGTATGTATGATCAGCTGACACTTGGGAACAATCTTGTTTGTCATTTCTATTATTTAGTATCAAAATTACTTTTAGTATTTTTGTAAATATTGCCTGTTGTATCCATTCAAGTGAATTTAATGTAACAAAGACCTTGGAAAGAAAGAGAATCCGTTAAACCAGTAGTCTAGATCAGGGTTGGGCAGCATTTATTTCCAGAGGGCCACACTGACTTCGATAAAATGAGTGAAGGGCCACATTGTACAATTGAATTGAAACTTGAAGCACATACTGTAAGTGCTGAATGATGTTGAAACTGCATGAATTTGGTAGACATGCCAGACTACATTAGAATAAGGTCCTTGCTTTCACAACAACAATGTTCATCAACAAAATGTTGATCTTTCTCTTTCTTTTTGTATCACTCTGGTGTACTCTGTACGAGATTACAATGAATAGATCACATGAAACAATCCACGTCAATGCCGTATCTTATCTTATCTGATATGCACCTCTCCATAGGTCACTGATAAAACACATTGCATTCACATCGCATTCATTATATGATGAACTCACAGCAGACTGTTTCACTGTTACATTAATACATTATAAACATAAAACATTTGAGTACATACGGATGGAGGAATGCAGGTATGTACTGAAATGGCAAATATGAATTAATATTAATTGGAGTTTAATTCATTTGTCTCAAAACCCGTAACATATGGCAGCCTTTTAAAATGTAGACATTTTTACATTTTTTTTGGGGGGGGGGGCAGTTTTTTTTTTTTATGACTTGGCGGGCCGGATTGAGATGGTCAAAGGGCCGGGTCCGGTCCCCGGGCCGTATGTTGCCCATGTGTGGTCTAGATGGAAAGTGGGGTCCACGCGCTGACGCGCATACTAGGGTGGATTTTTTTCCCCGCCACCTGTTTTTAGCGGTGCCAACCGCTCTACACTTGACTTTGTCCGTATGTCCGTCCGTCCGTCCGTCCGTCGTCCGTATGAGCCCGGGATGAGCATGGCAAAGAAGAAACACATACAAACACACGCGCACACACACACACACACGGACTTGGAGACTGCCTATGCCATCTCTCCTCTCATTGGCCACACGTGCCACTGGTTATCAAAGAGGGGTCCAGGGACCCCCAGCGTATGTTATGTCCGAGCACGGGATGAGCACGGGATTTTAAACAGCTATAACTCCAGTTTCCAGCATGCCACCAAGTCCAAATTAGGTATGTGGACTTAGACCACCAATAGGGACGAGCATGAATTGCTGAAGTTATAAAAGAGGGCTCCAGGGACCCCCAGCCTATGTTATGTCCGTCCGCCCGTATGAGCACGGGATGAGCACGGGATTTTAAACAGCTATAACTCCAGTTTGCAGCATGCCACCAAGTCCAAATTTGGTATGTGGACTTAGACCACCAATAGGCCATAACTCAAGTTCGCAGCATGCTACGGAGTACACATTTTGTACATGGACTAAAACCACCAATAGGGACGAACTGTAATTAGTTGAGCCCCGCCCCCTCTGTCTGCCCATTGGCTGGGCTTTAAACAGCCATCATTCCAGTTTTTCTTGAAAAGAGCCTTACTTTTGAAGGAAAACCACCTACAGAGGCAAAAACAAATCTCATACAATTTGGACCCAAGAAATCCATTACAGGACCTGCACTTCATAGGATCGACTCTCATTGACAGCACTACTTTTTCCAACAACCGCGGTCTACTTTTTTCGCCGATAAGTCTTTGCTCGCAGTCTCAAGCAAACTTGAGCCACGAGAAGCACCACCAAGCTGAGCGTTGCGAAGTTCGCTTTAGCCTACTCAGTCCCTTCCGAGTTATAGGCACAGAATCGTAAATTATCGCCCCCTCTAGGCAATGCCAGCGCCGAGCATTATGTTCCACCACCACGGAGTAATGTCCTCCCGGCCCCGCCCCCCGCTACAGAGATTGAGAGTGGTTGTTAGAACTCTGATCGCAGCCTCGCAGTTTAGCCAGCTTAGCATCCATACACCCAACATGGAGGAGAAGCCGTCGTCTGCCTGCGGCTCGCAGCAGCAGGACAGCAAGGCTGAATACATCCTCAGTAACGTGGCCGAGGTGGTGGAGAGGATCCTGACCTTCGTGCCGACCAAGTCTCTGCTGCAGATAGCAAGGTGAGCTGATGGAGACATGATACTGTTTGCTAGCATCATGGCTAGCATGCTAACACCTAGCTCTGGTCCATAGCGTTAGAAGGGGGTCGGAATGGAGAGTGAACACCGTTAGAAGGAGTTCTCCTTAACGCTATGTTATTTTCGAGCCGTTGCCCGCACACCCACGGTAGTTCAGGCTCTCGTCTGTAGTCAAAATAAATAATGCACTTTCGCTACTCACCAAAACAAACACTGTTTTAAGATGTTGATATCCTACTTTCCTTAGTGGGAACACTCGGAGCCCCCAACATCACGTCTAAAATATACTTTTTTTTGCAGAAAAGAAAGTATTCCACCGGAAGAAAAAATCTGGTAAATGTAATTGTTCCATTGACAAGATCTGTAGGGGGCGCAGTGGATTAACTAAAACATTTTTTCCTTCCGGTGAAATCTTTAAATTTCTGTCTAAAAAGTGTATTTTAGACGTGAGGTGGGGGCGCCGAGTGTTCCCACCAATGAAAGTAGGCTTTCGACATCTTAAACCCGTATTTGTTTTGGTGAGTAGTGAAAGTGTATTTTATATTTTGACCACAGACGAGAGGTCGCGGCCGCTGCGCTACCGCAGGTGTGCGGGCAACGGCTCGAAAGTAACGTAGCGTTAAGGAGAACTCCTACGGACCAGAGCTAGCATCATGGTTAGCATGCTAACACCTGAAGCTAACCCTAAATAATGTGCTATTTAAATAATATTGTTATTTTAAAGCCTACAACAGACGAAATGTTAAGCAGACGGTATAAGTGGTTAAGCTAAAAAATAAATTCATAAGTGCTTAAGGCAAAACTTCAATCCAATGTATTAGCCAAGAGTATATGTATTATTCTTATTAGTGGTTGTACTGCTACTGCCTTGCAACTTTATCCTATAGCCTGCTATGAGTCTGATTTATTACATGCATTTCCTAGTAAGCATGAACAAACACACATTATTCATGAATAATTATTAGATATTTAGTTGTACTGTTGTTATTACAGCTTTGGCTTGTTCAAGATCATGCTCAAGATCATCCATTACTTGGCTTGATTGAACCTAGCCTTGCATGTGAGACTGGTTTATTATCTTTACATAATAATATACAATGACACATATATCAGGGAATAAACCAGTCTCATTTATGAGGCTAGATTTAAATGTCTTTGGGGTGGTATCGCTTGAAAGACAGAATCAAGCTCAATATCCCTCAAACCATATGCATTTGTTAATATAGGAGTACATTTACTCAAGTAGTGTACTTATGTGCAGTTTTGAGGTGTTTGTACTTTACTTGTCCATTTTATGTTGCTTTATACTTCCACTTCCATTACAATTTAGAGGGAAATATTGTACTTTTTACTCCACTTCGTGTATTTAACTAGCTCCATTAAGAACCTCTCACTCCGCTATGCAGCTCTGAGATGAGGTCCTATGTCAAGGTCTCCCAGAATCGGTGGGACGGCTGCAAAGGCTCTGTTGTTTACCCTTTTATCTACATCGTATCCAAAAACGAATGGTAGATTCCTAAGCGCACAGATGTTTAAGGTTTGGTTGGGCACAAAATATTTTAGGTTGGGGACGAAACAACCCGTTTAAATCGCTTATTTAGTCAGCCTGTGGCCATGTTTCCCATTCAACCCGGAACACCCCCTACGTCCGGTGCCACAGCTGCTCCCGGTTAGGCTACAATGAGCTTGTAGATCTGCTATTTGTGGCGAAATCGATTTGTGTGGAGTGAAATAAGAGCGTACCAGATGCGCCCTATACAGGTTCGTTTTATCAAGTATAGAGGGTTTAAGTGGTACTGAATTTGCAGCTCAACAAAAGCTAATTCATCCTAGTGTATGACGGGAGGACTATTTCACGATGAATTCAAATCTCCACGATACAATTTATTTTTAACGGTTTTCTTTATCACGATAAATGATAATAACGATTATTGTCACATCCCTAGTGCAGGTTATGGAGGAACTGTGTTAACCCTACGTGTGCTGTTCAGTGTGTGCAGGTTATGGAGGAACTGTGCCCGCAGGGTCCTCAGGACCCAGCAGAAGTTGACGTGGGTGTCGGCCTGCGGTCCTTCCAACAAAGACGCGCACGCTCTCTGCAGCTGTCTGGCAGAGGAGGTGGAGGTACAACACGCACTGACACTCCGCTGATTTCGTCACCATTTCGTCGCTGTCAGGCGGAAACCACCTCCTATCTCCATATTCTAACTTGTGTTTTTTGTTGTTGTAAATTAACGGCCCCACTAGTCATACTACAGCGTCACACAAAAGCATCAAAAGTGTTTTTGAGTGATATCTTTGAATCTAAATCCTGACAAGTAAAGGTTTTGGAGGTGTCCACCTGACACAGATGATTTACTAAATGTTTTGTTTGTGTCACAGTTCTTCACGATGAATGAAGAATCCCAAAAAAACAAGAGAATACTTGTCTTGATGAATTAAGAAAGTAGAGGTCAAAGTACTGCTGTTAATACTCTGGAATATACTGTGAGAGTTTTGTTATGTGTGTGAGTTCATACATTTATTTTTCTTTTATATATGTTTGCTGGGCTTTATTTTTCCGTTATATATGTTTTAAATCAAGTATTCATTTTTAGGGGGATTTTTCATTCACTGTGAAAATAATTCAAGACTTCACGGGGTGTAATTGATTAAAAAAGTGGCATTTAAGTCGCTGTAAGTGATATGTTTTGATTGAATCATAATCACTTTCAATTTCGCTTGTTTATCCTCTATCCTGTTCTCTCTCCTGATGGGATGAAATTGGTATTCCGACCTGAAAACGTACCTTCTGCTTACTAAAGAACTGGAGAGATAGGGAGACTCCTGTTACTGAACAAACACTCCCTAGCAATGATTGCTATATTAGAGCTATTTAACACTTTAACAACAAAATGCTGCAACATACTAGTGTCGTGTCCAGAGGTGTACTTGTACATCAAGTTGCCTGGTGCTACGGAAACTGGACATAATCCTGACCTATGGGCCAAATGGACCCCTACGGGTCCTCTCAGAGTTGCAAATGGATATACTAACATTAAGCGTTAAACTACCTAGTCAATATTATGAAATACCTGCCAATGACTGTTGTTTGCATTTTACATAACAGCCTATTAAATAGTTTTGAGGCTTTTCTTATTCTGTACAGAAAGTGTTCCTGTTGCCTAAAACCGTTCTGGCCCTGGTAGACAGTGAGGCCTTCAATGGACAAGCATACTGCTACAGCCAGAACAAAGGTATTGCAGCACTTCTACTGCCCAGAGGCTGAGATGGATATTTTACCTTGCAGATCAAATGTGGTTGCGTCTGGGGCACTCATGAATAACATTTTACAACATTATACAACTACTGCAAACATTACATTTATTTTCATAAAAAAAAAAAAAAAAAAAAAAATATATATATATATATATATATATATATATATATATATATATATATATATATATATATATATATATATATATATATATATATATATATATATATATATATATATATATATATATATATATATATATATATATATATATATATATATATATATTGCTAAGACAATGCTCTGGGGAATCAAAGTTGGTGCCACTTGATCAGTAATCCATTTCTTTAACATTTGTTTTTACTTGCAGCGAAAAAGTGTCGTCACACTCCAGACACAGTTGAGGAGCTGAGCATGCTCTTCCCCAAAGCATGTGACCTCATAGGCATCGCCACGCCAGGAATAGTGTGTAAGTGTTCCTCTTGTCTTACTACTTTTAACATTTGTGCAAAAAGCAGAGTGCATACACAGATGGTGGCTGAGCTAAGAGTGTTCACTTTAGTTACTTGTACAAACTGTACAGCAGTGGTTCCCAACCATTTTTTTCCTTGGAACCCCCCTTTGCGCTCAGTTCACATATAAAAGTGTCAACGTTAGTGCACAACACTAAGCAAGAAGCTAAAAGTAATAATTAGGCGTGTCCAAGGTTATGAGTGACAACTTACACTCAGCTAGCTGACAGTGTTTCAGTGTGTGTGTCTGCTTGTTGAGGTGAACAAACAGCTGTAGATGGGAAATTAATCAATATTGATTGACTACATGACCTATTTATCGAGTCCGTCTGTATAATACAGATGTATTTGTCCTCGACTCCAACTGCTGTCCGTACAGACCACCCGTGGCCGGAGCTGTCCTGGTTGTTTATATATGTTGTTTAGTTGTCTGTATCGATCTGAAGGTGCTGTATACATCATTCAGCCACTAGATGTCACACTCCACTTCACATCACAACACCTCTGTTGCATAAGGTTCCCTGTTTCCCTGAATATAATCTATAAGGCAGCGCTCATGCTGTTTGCACCATTGCAACATGGCATTGACCTCGAAAGGAGGATAATCAATGATTTACCGGACAGCTCCGGACAGCTTATATAAATGGTAAATGGTTTTGGCTTTTATCCAAAGCGCTTTACATAGATTGTGCATTACATTCACCCATTCACACACACACATTTATACACCGATGGCGGAGGAAACAATGCAAGTCACCAAACCTGCTCATCGGGAGCAATTAGGGGTTCAGCGTCTTGCTCAAGGACACTTCGACTCTTAACTCTGGGGGAGCCCAGGATCGAACTGGGAACCTTGTGGTTTCCATCCGGCCGCTCTACCGGCCACTCTACCCCTGAGCCACTGCCGCCCCCATCATAGACATATAGACATGTCTCATAGACGGCTCCCTCTTTCGGAGCCGGGCCGTAACATCGCGAACAATATGGCGTTTATATTCACAGTGTGCACGTATTGGGTGGGATGTGCATGGCGAGAGAGAAGCGTGCAGCAGATGTCCTGACTCAGGGCTCAAACTGGTGACGTCACAGGTAATGAAACGTTGCATGCATGTGTCATGCATCCCATCCTGCTTCCTCGTTAGGGGTCTCTGTGGGGAAGCGGCATGTCTCGGGTCGTTATGTTGATGAATAGTCCCATCCGCTACAGTCGTGGCACTCTCCATTTGTCTGCGTAATCACAGTCCCACGGAGAAGTGACATTTCATCAGCTGTGTTCACTTGATGGCGTATCACGCTCGCCATCATCTGTCACCTTTAATGGCACGCTTGGATGTTTGTGATAATACTGCTGCTGTGGTATTGCAGCCACGCGGAGGAGGGTCAACGCCGGGTCGCCTACTCAAATGCAACGGATGGTGGTGATTCTCGCGTCGGGATTATGTGCGGCTATAAATTACAGTACAACAAATGTTTATACATACCCATACCATTTACATTATGGTAAAATGCTAAATGTAAAGTGTTATGTTTAGTTTGGACCATGCACAAAACACATGGATCTCAAACAAAGACAAGAGATGCTTTGTACCAGATGATTAAAACAAATCGAATAATGTGGATCTCGGGATCCAAATGGGAACAGCTTGGCTTCAATGTGGATCTTGTCTGTATGACTGTTTTCAGCCTGATCAGAGCCGGATTATAAAAATAAACCTAAATATTTAAAAAAGTATAAAACATGCAGGAAAAAATATTAGTGGAGATACTTCTGTGGCACATGTTGTGTGCACACATGTGGTGCTGATTGGTCCAGCGGTTTGCGAGAAAACCTCTGGACACACACACACACACACACACACACACACACACACACACACACACAGACCCTCCCCTAGACGGCTTGCCTCTGAGGAGCTAAGCCGTAAAAAAAAGTTTATTTTGGCTAAGAAAACTTTGGGAACCATGTGCTGTGTACACTAATCCACATTTGAAATTAAACATTGGGCTAACACAGCTGTGTTTAATTTTTATTAGCCAGGACCTGGTTCCAGCAATCAAACTGGCTGTTCTTTATTGCGAGGCCAACAACTCACTTTTACAATAAGAAACTCAATGAGTTGTCATTTCAAGGTCGGAAGAGTCTGAATATGTCCATGTGGATCACAACGTTGTGAACCTCAATCATTCATAATGCTTTTGACTTATATGTACATATGTACAGAATCCAGTGTCACTCCATGCTGTGGTGACAGTAAATGTCTAGTGAAAGAGTGAGAATTCCTTCTTCAGCTGAGTGAAGATGTGGAAACGATTCAGAAACAGACTTTTCAGACCCAATATTTCTTTCCCATGAGGGACACAGCACACAACACAGACTGCAAAGACGAGAAAGGAGTCTCTAGGACAGTTGCATCTCCCACATTTACGTACTGTAGATCTGAAACGCACGATTACTGTGCGATTACGCAACATTCTTGTAGCTTTGCATGTTAACAACATTAAGCATGTCAGTCTGGCTCATCCAACTCTACAACTGGTTTCCCCTTCTCATTCATGTAAAGTCACATTTCCACACCCAATTGAAAGAACCATACAACTCGAGCACCGATCACTAGACCAGTCAAGATCAAGACCATTGATGTTTAAGTGTCTTTGCCTTAATCAAATTAACGGAGGGAGAATGGCTGCCAGAAACAAACGGATAGCTGGAAGTGAATATTTAAATTAAAAATATTTTCGCCTTATGTCATTGCGCGTGATGTTGCACTTAGTGTGGGGCACCAAAAATAGCAGATCTACAACCTCACAATACATTGCAGTGTGATGTGTAGTGAGCTCGTAGATCCACTGTTTTCGGTGCAACTAACTATGAATTAGGCTTAGATCAGCCAGCAGTTTGACGCCGTTGGGTTAGAACCAGGATAGGACCATCAATGACTACAATGTTTAAGTCCACCTTGTGTCTGTTCCCCAGTGACTCCCAGTGGCTCCCACTCGGGTCCTCCTCAAGAGTACCAGGAAGGAGAGGCAGGGTTCGCCATCATGTTCCCCAGCGTGGAGGGAGTTCACATCAAGCCCTTCCATTTCTGCAAGAAGACCATGTCTCAAACAGCCCTGGAGGAGGCAGGTCAGGCGTCAAGTTTAAGGCAGCTCACTGTACCCGGGGGCAAAGTTTGCCTTGTCGTAGGGCTGGGGCAATTAACTGAACATGTATCGAAACAGACATTTGGAACTTAATGTTTACGACTTAATAATGGATTTAACGTACCTATGCATGAAACAATGTCTGCGGTGTGGAATTAATTCAGTCTGAATCATATAACAAATTTGTCATTGTGACTGTGCAGCTTCAGTCATGCAAGAAGGAAGCAAGACACAATCGATTAATAGCAAACTTAATAAACCACATCCTGAATATAACTCTCCTTCGTGTGGAGGGGCGATATGTTTCAAAGAGACTGGTTGCAAAAAGCATATTGCGATCATATGTGAGATGCACTATATTACACACATAAATCCAGCTGTGGTTGTAAAATATTTGGAAAACTTCTTGTAAAGTTATTGAAAAGTCATAAAAATCCATGTCAAAATATACATATATAAACCCAGATTTATTCATTGTGTAAACCTGCGATATGAGATAATATACAGTTAAATCTGCAGCCGTATGTTGAAGCAATTCCTTGGCCCATGAATTTCCAAAATTGTGTGTGTGTGTGTGTGTGTGCCTCCCTCCCTCCCTCATTGCTTTCTCTCCTCTCTCTAGGATTAGTAGATAACCCAGAGCTTCGAGTGGTGCTGCTGTTTGTCTATGAGGCGTATAAGCCTGGAGCTGCTCGCTTCCTCAGCCAGGTGCTGGAACCGCTGGCCAAGAGCAAAGCTCTGGTAGCTGGAGGACTGGTGGAGAGCGCCTTCTCTCCTCCACGCCAGTGGTGAGTTAAAGCATTGGTTTTATGCCAAGGCCCCCCAAATTAATGTATTAAATTGTATTATTTGGCTGTAGACCCCCATCTGAAAAGATTTCAGTGTCCGGTACCCCCATACAATATTTTGTTGTTTCCAAAATATTCAAAGTTTCAACATTTTCCAAGATTTTGTTTTAGAATATAGCAGTCAATTAATCAATTTCATTTAAAGCCCGGCATGGACAGGCTCCCAGTTACATTTATGATATCGTCGCTGTCGGGTGGAAACCTCCAAAACAGTTACTTATCAGTATTCAAATTCAAAAATAGCAAAAGTAGCAGATCTACAAGCTCAAAACGCATTTCACGCCGCATTTCGAGCTTGTAGATTCGCTACTTTGATGCTTTTGTGTGACCCTGCAGTATGATCAAGTATAGGGCATTCATTTATGAAAAATCACAAAAAGTTACAATATGAAGAAAAGAGGTTTCTGCCCGACAGCAACGAAATGCTGGTCGCTTACAAGCCCGTGCGCAGCCTTAGATCCTCAGGCAGGGCCTCCTGGTTACCTCTAAAACTCGCCTCATTATTACCGGGGCCGATCAGGCTCGTGTGGGCCAGGCAGCTAGGCTTTGGAACACCCTGCCTGAACACCCTGCCTGAGGAGCTATGCCTAACAAAATCAGTGTATGCTTTCACTTCTGAAAACATACCATTACATCTATATCAAGTTTTTTTTTCTTAAAGGGATATTTCACGTAGGTGATAAAAATGACCCCAAACATATATCCCTTTATCCCAATTATCCGTTTATTTGCCTGTGATAGCTCAAATGTTCTAACTTATATATGAGACTATTATTATTATTGTATTCTGTTCTTACTTTGTTGTTTGTGGCTTTTTAACCTTGTTCTGTAAAGCACTTTACAAATACATTCATTTTCATTCAATATCATATTGAGGAAGTATGCAGTGAAACTAAAGAAGCTGTAACCCGACGCCACTGTGCGTCTGGTCAACCAGTATGCATATATACTGTACTGTTGTGTTCAAATGTGTTGCTGTCGGGTGGAAACCTTGTATGTCCAAAACTTACTTTACAGGGAATGGAAAAAAAGAACCTGCGTTCCAATGGCTCCAATATAATGTCATCGTTTAAATATCTATAAAACGTACAGTCAGACTTAACCACTTTCACTTAAATATTTTTTTCATAAAATATCGTAAAAAGATCTACAAGGGCACATCGCGACAATGTTGTGAGCTTGTAGATCTGCTTTTCGAGCTACTTTTGCATGGCACTCTTGTATGAAGAAGTAGGGCATTCATTTTAGAAAAAAACATGAAATATGGAGGAGATACAAGGTTTCTGCCCGTCAGTGACGATATGGAATACTAAATGAAGGCAAGGATATAGAAAAGTACTGTGAAGCTCCTTTTGGGACGTTTTCTGTGAAGAAAAATATTTTTTTGTAATAGAGAAAGAATGCATATGAAAGAATGTACTAATGAACCCAAGGGTCCATGTTAGGGTGCGTTCGGAAATTGCGCACTGGAGCGCACTCGCCTATTAGTTTGTATTGGCCAGTGTGCTCAGTGCTGTATTTCCGAACGCACCCTTAGTGTGCACCTTGGTGTCCCATGGAGAATTAACCCTACTGGTTCAGTTGACTCCAACACCATTTGGCCACAATTTCCACTTGCACACAAGATAATCTCAACATTTTAACGGACAGATGTGCTGTGTGTGTGGTGGATGAACCCTAACCATTTGACCCCCATGTGACCCCTTGGCGTTTTCTCATCATAATCTAATAGAGGATGAATCCTAGTGATTTTGTTAACCCATTGGCCTTTCTTCTAGTCTAAAGCCTCCGTCACTAAATAAACAACATTCACTGAGGGCTCCAAGGATTGTCGTCGGTTGTACACTGGCTATTTTCAAATAGCCAAAGTATAAAATAGGTCTCACGTGGTTAAATATGAGGTAAAGAGCTTTCTATTTATGTCATCCAATGTGTTGAGGCCTCCGAGGTAGTAAAATGTTTGAAACCACATTCTAATCTATTTTCCGCGAGGATGAGCCTGTGGCCACCTGGAGAGTGAAGACCGCTGGGGATACACTTTTCCAGGCTGTGTAACTTTAATCTGAGCCATTTTTCTCTTCTGAAAGTAAATTGGAGTACAATGCCTTGTTCCCCAGCAGCTGACGAGAGCTACTCTGCCTCTATAATGTGACTCCAGAGAAACTGGACTTATCAGCATTATTCCACTGGTGTTCTCGCTCTCGCTCTCTCTCTCTTTCCGTCTCCGTCTGTCTGTGTTTTTCTTTCTCTCTCTTTACCTGTCTCTCGCTGTCTTTCTCCCTCTCCCTTTTGGTCTCTCTCCCTCCCCTCTGTCTCGCCCCGCCATCTCCTTCTCTTTCTCTCCTTGTCTCCCCCCCCTCTCTCTCTTTCACTCTTTCTTCCTGTCTCACTCCACTCCTATCCTGTCTCTCATTCTCATTCTGCTGTCCCGTCTTGTCTCTCTCTCTCTCTCTCTCTCTCTCTCCCCGGGGCGATCAGAGCCCTGAACAATGACAGAGCTGCCAGGTCAAACTCAGTAAACAGCCCTGCCTGCTCACAACACGCCACAGCGGCACTATTCTTTTTGGAACAAAACCCCCTTGCACATGTTGTACTTGCACTATATATATATATATATATGTATCTTTGCTGTCAGATTTTATGTCCATAACTGTTAACTTTTCAGAAAACCCCAGAATAGATCAGGAGCGATTATCGGGTAAGATCATCTATCACCTAGTGCACTGGTTCCCAAACAGTTTCTCTTCTGGGGGATCCCTGGCAAAAAAAAAATCAGATGGGGCGTCTGCAGCCAAATACATATACATTTGGGGATTCCTTGACATGAATGAGTGACAAATAAATCCTTTGTTTCCCCCCCCCCCCCCCCCCCTCTCTCTCTCTCTTTCCATACAGCTGCAGTCAGGGTGCGTACGGCGTGGTGGGCGTCACCCTGAGCGGGCCCAAGGTGCAGGGGGCCTCGGTGCTGCTGGAGCAGGACGTCAGCAGCCCCAAGGCGGCCGAGGCCACCATCCGCCGGCTGAAGGCGGCCAAGCTGCCCGAGAGGAACACCCTGGGCTTCATGTTCGCCTGCGTGGGCCGAGGACACAACTACTACAACCAGAGCAACGTGGAGGCCGAGGCCTTCCGCAAGGTAGGCCCCTCACAGTTATTACCTAATCGCAATTATTTGAGATAATCGCAATCATTTTTGCTTTATCGTGATAATCATTTCCATGTTGAAAAAACAGCGGAAACAGAAACAGATCTACAAGCTCAAAACACGTCGCATCGTGACGCGTGGCTGTTTCCACTATTAATATTTTTTAATCTTTTAAGTATAAAGTTATTTAACTGTTCCTGTTCCTGTTCCAGTTGTAAAAAAGAAGGCATCGCGACCTCGTTCGCTTGTTATACGCCATTGAAAATAGCATGTCTCGCCAAAAATACATAGTAAAACACAGGAGATACAGGTGATTTCCCAAAAACTTTAAGTCGTCCTTGGCAGTGAATGAGTTAATATGTTATTTGTAATATCTGCCCTGTGCAACTTTATTTTACGAAGCCTAAAAGCTAAACAGAAATGTAAAAAGGAAACTCAAGTAAAAGTAACCTCAGAATTGTACTTGAAAGTACAGTACAAGAAGTAAATGTACTTGTTTGCTTTTCCACCAAGGTCTTCCCCAACACGCCGCTCTTCGGCCTGTTCGGCAACGGCGAGATCGGCTGTGACCGCATCGTCAAAGACGACTACACGCTGTGCGACGCCGACACAGACAGCCTGCAGCACGAGTACACCACGGTAATGACACTGGTGCACCTGGGCTGACCAATCAGCAACAAGAAACCCTGCACCTATAAGGAACAACAAAACATTCTGGTGCTCAACCACCTAAATAATAACCGTTGTTCTTCAACAGTGGTTTCCAGGGGGTCCCGCAGCTAAACGATTGATCGTTAGGAACCAAATGGACCCTTACA
The DNA here is from genome assembly GCF_963454915.1 of Gymnoscopelus microlampas. Classification (NCBI taxonomy): domain Eukaryota; kingdom Metazoa; phylum Chordata; class Actinopteri; order Myctophiformes; family Myctophidae; genus Gymnoscopelus; species Gymnoscopelus microlampas. Next base: position 22,748,528 of record NC_139962.1, read on the forward strand.
GGCCTGTAACTCAGAGAGCGTACAACTGGAACAAAATGGACCTGTAAGGGTCCAATTGGTTCTATTTGTACACTCTCTGAGTTATATTGGGGGGAGGGGGGTCCGTGGCCTAATGCTTAACAAACTGGGGGTCCTCTAAACTGGGGGTCCACGGTGATGACACTGGTGCACCTGGGCTGGCCAATGAGCACGCACAACCTTCCACTGACTGAACGAACTCAGAACGGTGCACCTTCAGGAAACTCCCAACATTCCGGTTGCTTGCCTGCCATAGAGCACCGAGATCTGACATCACTGACCGCTAGAGGGCGCTATCCCCCAGGGTTGCGTCGTTATTTTTTGTGTTGAAATCCCCATAGGGGAATCTTGGCTCACGTCATATATGTGATGTAATAAATGCATCATCCGGCGTTTCTGTCAGGGGGGTGACTGCATCATTTATGATATTCATTAATATTTGATACAGCCTGTTAATGGAGAAATTTTAATTGATCCTGCCTTGAAAGTCTTAAAAACTACACTTCCGGGTCTGAAATCACTGTCCCTACAGCAGCCGTGTTCATGGGAAATGTAGTCTTTGGGTCGTTTGACTTGTTTATAGCATTTATTGTGTTGCTCTTTGGGTAAATGTATACATTTCCACCTTCAGTCGATGCTTCATATCCATATGAGTAAAACTTCTGGGTAGTTTGTTAATTTTTGGAACACAGTTCTTATATGAGGCGATCTAAGATTCCCCTAATGGGGATTGCAACTCAAAAAATAACGCTGCGACCCAAGGGGATAGTGCCCTCTAGCGGCAGTGATGTCGGGACTTCGGTGCTCTATTAAGGCCAATTCCACACCAATGATTAGCTATGCAACCAAACCGTTGCAAAATACGCTGCTTAGAAGACTCGCAAGTCTGAATTGCCCCGTTGCAGGTCGGTACAGTTTTGGTATTCTGATGCACGCGGTTGTGAAGTTGCAGCTGGTAGTGTCACAGGTCACTGGTGTGGACTGGTTCTCAACGTGGGCTTCCAGGGACCCCCCCCCCCCCAAGGGGTTCCCAGGGGTCCCCAGCTAAATGATTGATAGTTAAGAACCAAATGGACCCTTACAGGCCTGTAACTCAATAATGTACAAATGTGGTTCCATTTGTACATGGGGGGGGGGGGGGGGGGGGGTCGTAGAAAAACAACATTCTGGTTGTTTGTGTGCTATATAATCCAGTGGTTCCCAACCTGAGGTCTGGGGCCTCCCTTGGGCAGGACGCCAAATATCATGTGGGCCTTGTCTGTTTGGAGGTTGTCAATTTTTTTAAAAACATGTTGCACAAAATCAAAACTTTGCTTTCATCCATTTTCAACCTGGCATCCCATTTTTGTGCATGACATTATATTGTCGGGAAAAAAAAAAAAATATTGGAAAACATTTTTTTTCCAAGATTTTCCAAAGAATTGACAAGCTCACACCGCGGTGCGTTGTGAGCTTGTCGATCGGCTATTACGCTGTTCTTCGTATGAGAACTTTAGTGTGTGTGTGTGTGTGTGTGTGTGTGCATGCGCACATATGGGGTCTCAGCTTTTGTCAGACGTAAGGGGGGCCTCCATTGAAAAAAGGTTGGGAAACACATGGGGAGGGGGGGGGTGTAACCATGGTGATGTACGCACAAGACAATATGGCTGCCACCATCACAGCACTTAAACACGCCAGATCTATCCTTAGGCTATTCGAAAATAGCCGATCTACAAGCTCACAAGCTGTTGCAGGCTTGTAGATCTGTTACTTTCGAGACATGGTGAAAGCTTTAAAGAGTTTTGAAAATGTTTGCCTATAATGACAGCGTGTTGATAGATCTGCTATAATTGAAATCCTATCGAAAGCTTTCAAGATTGTTGAAAGACTTTGAAGAATTGTGGCCTATAATGACATAATAGGTACGCCAGGGTGAAAGTGGTTGAAGTGGAAACAGGTGCTTTTTAACAAAGAAATAAGGAAGAAGTTTTACTTTGTTGTTTTTTCCCCTCTCATGCCTCATGGGGCTGGGCGATGCATTGATATTATATCGATATTCGACTAGAAATCGTCTGGGATTTTGGTGTTGTATTTCCTAGTTTTAATCACTTAAGCCTTAATTTATACTTTAAGAAATGTTCTAATAATTTGCAGAACGGCATTTTTTTGCTATATTGGAACATTTTAGAAAAAAAACTAAAATAAACTGTTATTACTCAATATCGATATTGAGGCATTTTGTAAAAAAAAAAAGAAAGTGATATTTGATTTAGCCTATATTGCCCAGCCCTAATGCCTCTCCTGCAGACATAACTGTGTGTACGCATGGCTTAGTCTTCTAGATATTAACGAGTTTCACAAAAACGGAAAACATTTACAGACCTTTTGTTTTGCTTCCTTCCTGTGTAATATATAGCATTCTTGTAAAATATGTGTATATTTCCTCCAAATTATGTGTACATTCAGCACATATATCTTCAGCACCTCCACCTCTGGGCTGCTCGCTTTGCATTTGTCTCAGTTGTGTAGCTGTTATAATTGTTGATTGCCGTAATTAAAAAAAGTCAATGTTTTGATGTCTCGATGTCTTCAAGTAATATTCCCATTTTTCATAGGTTTTAATGTGTCTTTGTCTTAAACATAAGAGGTTTTTATGTGTCTTTGTTTAACATCGGGGCAAAAGTTTACACTATCTTCGCTTGTATGTCCAAAAGAACCTGTTTTTTAATGTATCTAATGTAGTTATTATTTAGTCAAAAGCTCCCATTTAGACCTGAGGCTGATTCTGATAACGCCTTCTAAATCCTGATCCAAATATTTATTCAAAAATTAGAAAGAATGCATGTTGCTATATACGGTACCTAAAAGGGGTTCCCGCCCTGAAAGGTATAGTTTCATTGGTTCAGTATTCCGACGCTGTCGGGCAGAAACCTGACTTTTTGTGTTTTTTTGTAAATTAACGCGCTACGGCTACTTGATCATTCTACAGCGTCACACAAAAGTATCTGATCCACAAGCTTGAGTTTTGAGCTTGTAGATCTACTACTTTTGCTATTGTTTTATTTGAATCCTGAAAAGTGACAGTTTTGGACATATGAGGTTTCCACACGACAGACGATTTATAAAACTCGCCTACTAAAAGTGGATAATTTGTAACCACTAACTTAAAAAATGTATTTAAAAATGGCTAAAACGGCTCATAACACGTCACATTGAAACCTTGTAGATCGGCTACTTTTGCGCAACTCTTCTTAGGCCAGGGCATTAATTAACTGGAAAAATGGAGATACATGGTTTCTGCCCAACGGCGACGATATGTTAAAGCAGGTTGCTTGTTTCTTCCGTAGACGCCAGGATAGAAGAAACAAGCAACCTGCGTCATCTCGTTCTGCACGAATGGTGGCTCGTTCGCGACATTCACTGCATGTTTGAGTATCATGACACTCAACAATGAGCAGGAGTAGAGAAAAAAATAACTTTCCATTGGTTATATTAGGCGAATTTCAGCCTTCCACGCGCCTCCCATTATGCCAACGGAGGGGCTCGCCAGACTGGACGAAGGGGAATCTCTGAAATAACTCTACGTCCCTTTCAATGTTGGTGAGTGATTAGCGACACATTAAAGATAACACTTAACATGTCCGGATTTCTCCTTTAATTTTATTAAAGGAGTTATCCGCTATGCGCGTGTCTTTGTCCAGCTCGTCAGGTTCCTATATTCTACAACGGTTTTAACTTGTAACTCTCCCTCTCTCCAGATTCCACTGTCCACTTTAAAATATAATTCATGTGCTTTGGATATTTTCATACGGGCCACGGTGACGTCAACATTGCTTAACCTGGACCGCTGGCGTAGCGGTCCAGGCACCTAGGCACAATGTAGCCTGACAGTGTGTCGCGGGTTTGACTCCCGACCCCGAAGAACTTTGCTGCATGTCATTCCCCATTTCCTGTCAGCCTACTGTCCTGTCAAATAAAGGCCCTAATAAATAAATCTTAAACATTGATTAACGGAAGACTTGATAACAAGCCGGAAACGCAATGGTGAGATGTCATCTAATGCGATTTTAACAACACTACAAATTGAAAAGAAATGGTCAACGTTCATGTGTAAATGCACAGAAAAATCCTTACTGTTGTTTTAACTCAAGAGTTACAAATGGATAAAATAACAATGAGGATTTTACTGTGTACGCATTCAGATTTTAGGTGGATTTGCCGTCTTTCAGAATAATTTTCAAACTGCAGTGGAAACATTTTGACCACTATAAACAGCTTTGAGCATTTTGGAGAATACATTGCATTTCAGTCTTTGACAAGGCTTGATGTGTGGTAATTCTGCTAACATCAATAACAGCAAAAGTCTTAAAAACAAAACAAAAATATATGTATTCTGGAGCAAGTTTCTACTTTGCACAGTTGAAATGCTCTCAAACTTTAGAAATGTTTTTAAACATGAGGGCTCTCAGCAAAAATAATAAGTGAATGTGGCACTTTTTCCTGCAACATGTCTTTCCTAAATATCCCTCTTATGGAAGAGGACCTTTCAGTTAGTCGCTAAGTGTTTTGGTATTAAAAGTGCTTAAGTAAACTTTCCCGGAGCTTGCTATGCTTTTTCCTGGTCTGGTCGTGCATGAGCTTGATTATCTGGGGGAGAAGTAGCTATTTGGCAGCCTAGTGCCAGTGGGTCTGTGGCAGCATCTGAAACAGTGAGTGTTAGGGGAATATTCATGTCCCTTTTTGGAAAGAAGAAAAAAATGATCATTATTGTGTCTCAAACAGACGATTCTGTAACTGCAAGTATCAATTTTGGGATGCGACTTTTCAAATCTATCGTCTTTAAAATTGTTGGGTGTGGGGACCACCGGGGGTCAAATGGATCCTTACAGGTCTGTAACTGAGAGTGTACAAATGGAACCCATTTGTTTTCAGGGTCTTGCACTTTTATACAGGTTTTGCCAAATCATACTTGTTCTGTTATTTCTTCCTCAATAAATGACAGATACTGAATATATACATACAGTATGTAGTATTTCACTGTCAAATGCAGGCCTTTTTATCTCCCCAGAGAGTTTTCTGTGATCATGACGACGGTGGTCTATATCCCACCGGAGGCTAATGCTAACCTGGCTATAGGACTTTTACATGGCAGCATTAGCAGCCAGCTGAGCAAATATCCTGACGCCGTGCACATCATAGCGGGGGACTTTAACCATATAGACTTAAAAGCAGCACTCCCCAAATTCCATCAGCATGTAAAATGTGCTACAAGAGGAGATGACACTCTGGACAAGGTCTATTCTAACATCAAGCTTGCTTACAGGGCGAAACAACTACCGCACCTGGGCAAGTCTGACCATATGTCCCTGCTCTTAATTCCTGCATATGCCCCCGTCAGGAAAACTGCTCCCACCATTACAAAAACTGTCAAAACATGGCCTGATGATGCTTCTCTGCAGCTGCAGGACTGCTTCGACAGAACCAACTGGGACATTTTTGAACACCAGGACCTGGACATATTCACAGACAGTGTTTTGTGTTATATTAAGAACTGCACTGACACTGTCACAGTGGATAAACGCATCCGGGTCTACCCCAACCAGAAGCCCTGGATGACCCGGGAGGTCCAGTGGCTCCTGAAAGAAAGGAACACCGCCTTCAGGTCCGAGGACAGGGCTCAATACAACACAGCCCGTACGAACTTGAGGAGAGGCATCAGGAAGGCTAAGTCCGACTACAGGAGGAGGATCGAGGACCATCTGGACAGCAACAACAGCAGGCAGGTGTGGCAGGGAGTCCAGCATCTCACCAACTATAGGACTACCATCGGAGCTGTCGAAGGTGACGCCTCGCTGGCAGAGGAGCTCAACATCTTCTTTGCCCGTTTTGAGGCAGACCCACCTGAAGCAGACACGCCACATCCCACGGTCCACAGCGGCTTCACCCTCACAGTGGAGGAGCATGAGGTGAGGCTTACGCTGCGGGCCATCAACCCGAGGAAGGCTGCGGGTCCTGACGGCGTCGTGGGACGTGTATTAAATAGCTAGGCAGTTACCGGGAATAATCGTTCACTTCCGGATAAAAGCGCCAAAATTGGTACACATACTCCTTGGGTAGTACTGTTTTGATAAAACCCGTTAGCCACCTGAAAATTCAAGATGGCGGCCATTTTTCAAGATGGCCGCCATTGAATATACAGTAATATTACATTTCCCAACAAAATCCCATAGATACAAGCGCCAAAATTGGCAAACATACTCCTTGGGTATTGCTCTTTTGATAAAAACCAAAGATTTTAAGATGGTGGCCATTTTTCAAGATGGCCACCATTGAATATACAGTAATTCGCAGTAATTTCACAATAAAATGTCATAGATATGCACCAAAATTGGCACACACACTCTTTGGGTATTGCTCTTTTGATGAAACCTGTTACCCATGTAAAAATTCAAGATGGCAGCCAATTTTCAAGATGGCCACCATTGTACAGTAGGCTATATACAGTCAAATCACATTTAGAAGTAAAATAGCTTAGAAGCAAGCACCAAAATTGGCTCATATACCATTCTTTTAATAACATATTAGCAGCCACCTAAAAATTCAAGATGGTGGCCCTTTTTCAAGATGGCTGCCATTTAATATACAGTATTGCTACATTTTGCAATAAAATCACATAGATTAGCGCTGAGAGACAAGCGGATCTTGCAAGTGTAGATTACAAGTAGTAATAGCGCCCTGGGATCACCCTTCGTCTAGTCTCTACCCTTCGACCCGTTTGGCTTGGGTAACCTGTACAAGACTCCTGCCGACATAGTTCTAGGGGTCATGGACACATGCAAACTGCCCCACCACGTGCTCCTTCAGCGCTGATCGGGTTGGAGGAATGGCTTCATATGGTCTCTGCTTCCGAGCAAACATGTCCAACCTTGCATCATCAACACCTTCAGCTGCGCTTGATCTGTCATACATCATGAGCGAACTCTCTCTCCTCCATCCTGATACTCCTGGACCTGTCTGCAGCGTTCGACACAGTGAACCATCAGATCCTCCTCTCCACCCTTAAGGGGATGGGTGTCTCAGGCTCTGCACTCTCCCTGTTTGCATCCTACCTGACGGGTCGCTCCTACCAGGTGATGCTGAGAGGGTCTGTATCAGAACCACACAGACTCACTACTGGGGTTCCCCAAGGCTCGGTTCTGGGTCCTCTTCTTTTCTCTCTCTACACTACAACTCTTGGTGCTGTCATCCACTCCCATGGCTTTTCCTACCACTGCTATGCCGATGACACCCAGCTGATCCTCTCATTCCCCCCCTCTGACACACAAGTGGAGGCACGCATTGCTGCTTGTCTGGCTGACATCTCGGAGTGGATGTCGACGCACCACCTGAAGCTCAACCTGGACAAGACCGAGCTGATGTTCCTCCCGGGGAAGGGCTGTCCGCACCGAGACATGGCCATCACCATTGATAATGCTGTGGTGACGTCAACTCGGACTGCGAAGAGTCTGGGTGTGACCCTGGACGATCAACTGTCGTTCTCGGCAAACATCGCATCAGTGACACGGTCCTGCAGATTCCTCCTCTACAACATCAGGAGGATTCGCCCCTTCCTCACGGAGAAGGCAGCCCAGGTGCTCATCCAGGCTCTTGTCATCTCCCGCCTGGACTACTGCAACTCCCTCCTGGCTGGTGCTCCGGCATCTGCCATCAGACCTCTGGAGCTTGTTCAGAAAGCTGCAGCTCGTCTGGTGTTCAACCGCCCCAAGTTCTCCCACACAACTATCCTTCTCCGTTCTCTACACTGGCTCCCCGTAGCAGCTCGGATCCAGTTTAAAACCCTGGTGCTAGCCTATAGGGCAGTGAAAGGAACAGCTCCTTCTTACCTCCGGGCTATGGTCGATGCCTACACCCCTGCCCGACCACTTCGGTCTGCCACCTCGGGGCGACTGATTGCCTCGTCACTCAAGGGTCCTTCTGGTCGATCGACACGGTCACGACTTTTTTCTGTTCTGGCCCCACAGTGGTGGAATGAACTTCCCACTGATGTCAGGACAGCAGAGTCACTATCTTTCGCCGCAGGCTGAAAACACTACCCTTCCTCTTTGTCTTGTACAAGAAAATGCTACACATAATAGACTTATAACATAGCATGATCCCCTAATTTAGCAGAAGATTAGGATTCCGGGGCTGATATATGGTACAAGGAAGCCAGTGAAGTCAGTCCATGGGTCCAGATTCAGATTCATTCTACATAGTGAAAAATGTATGATTTGACACCAAGATTACTCAAATAGGACATATTATGGTGATTTTATTCAGAAATGCATTATTGGTGTATATTCAATGGCGGCCACCTTGCAAAATGGCCGCCATCTTGAATTTTTAGGTGGCTGCTAAAATATTATTAAAAGAATGGTATATGAGCCAATTTTGGTGCTTGCTTCTAAGCTATTTTACTTCTAAATGTGATTTGACTGTATATAGCCTACTGTACAATGGTGGCCATCTTGAAAAATGGCTGCCATCTTGAATTTTTACATGGGTAACAGGTGTCATCAAAAGAGCAATACCCAAAGAGTGTGTGTGCCAATTTTGGTGCATATCTATGACATTTTATTGTGAAATTACTGCGAATTACTGTATATATATGTGGCCATCTTGAAAAATGGCCACCATCTTAAAATCTTTGTTTTTTATCAAAAGAGCAATACCCAAGGAGTATGTTTGCCAATTTTGGCGCTTGTATCTATGGGATTTTGTTGGGAAATGTAATATTACTGTATATTCAATGGCGGCCATCTTGAAAAATGGCCGCCATCTTGAATTTTCAGGTGGCTAACGGGTTTTATCAAAACAGTACTACCCAAGGAGTATGTGTACCAATTTTGGCGCTTTTATCCGGAAGTGAACGATTCGCCTGTTTTTAGCCTGTTATCTGCCTAGCTAAAAGGACTGCGCAGTTGAGCTGGCTGGGGTCTTCACAAGGATCTTTAACCAGTCCCTCGCTCAGTCTACTGTCCCTCTGTGTCTGAAATCCTCCACCATAGTCCCCTTGCCCAAGAAACGTCATATTTCCAGTCTAAATGACTACCGGCCTGTCGCACTCACCCCAGTGGTGATGAAGTGCTTTGAAAAGCTGGTCCGGGCTCACATCACCTCACTCCTGCCCCAAGGCTTTGACCCCCACCAGTTTGCTTATAGGGCAAATAGATCCACAGAGGACGCAGTAGCCACAGCCCTCCATTCTGCACTGTCCCATCTGGAGCAGCCGGGGAGCTATGTGCGGATGCTCTTCGTGGACTTTAGCTCCGCATTTAATACCATCCTCCCCCACAGACTGGTGGACATACTGGGAGACCTGGGTTTTCCACACAACACCTGCATGTGGATTAAGAGCTTTCTGACTGATCGCAGCCAGAGGGTGAGAGTGGGACCTCACACATCTACGTCCCTCAGCATCGGTACCGGCTCCCCGCAGGGCTGCGTACTGAGCCCGCTGCTCTACACCCTCTACACACACAACTGCACCCCCACCCATCGCAGCAACACCATGGTGAAGTTTGCGGATGACACCACAGTAGTAGGGCTCATCTCCAAAGGGGATGAGTCTGCCTACAGGGACGAGGTGGTGCAGCTGACTGAGTGGTGCAGAGAGAACAATCTGCTCTTAAACACATCTAAAACCCAGGAACTTGTCATCGACTACAGGAGGAAGAAAACGGACATTTCACCAATAATCATAAACGGGGACTGTGTGGAGAGGGTGTCCTCCTTCCGCTTCCTCGGAGTCCATATTGAGGAGGGCCTGACCTGGAGAGTGAACACCTCTGAGCTGCTGAAGAAGGCCCAGCAAAGACTGTACTTCCTGAGGGTACTCAGGGGGAATAACATCACACAGAGACTGCTGGTGTCCTTCTATCGGTGCTCCATAGAGAGCGTATTAACACACTGTATATGTGTGTGGTACACCAGCTGCACAGCGGCTCAGAGGAAAATGCTTCAGAGGGTCATCAACACGGCAGAGAAGATCGTGGGCTGCCCTCTCCCCACACTGGAAGAACTACACAGATCCCGTTGTCTCAAAAAAACTGAGAACATTATGAAGGACACTTCCCACCCCGGCCACTCACTGTTCGAACTGTTGCCATCAGGCAGACGGTATAGATCAATTAAGTCAGGGACCAGCAGATTCAGCAATAGCTTCTATCCCACAGCGGTAGTCACACTCAATGCTGTGAGGAGATGATGATCTGTTGCATGGTTATGTGTATGGTTTTTGTTGTATCTCTGTCTGTTTTTCTTTGTTTTTTTTTGTTCGTTTTGTATAGATAGATTTTTAATGCACTGAACGGTTGGCACTTTTTAATTTCGTTGTACTCTGTGACAATGACAATAAAGCTACTACTATTATCATTATAATTTGCCAAGTTAAATATACACAGTTGCTGTCGGGTGGAAACCTTGTATGTCCAAAACGATTCCTTTTTTTATTTTAAAAGCCTTTAAAATAGTGAAAATAACTCGTTCTGAGCTTGTACTGCAGATATGCTAGTTTCACTACTTTTGTGTGACACTCTTGCATGATGAAGTAGGGCATTAATTTACAAAAAAAAACAAAATATGGAGATACAAGGTTTCTGCCTGAGAACGATACACCGATCGCAGCGAACCTGCCAGAGCAGAACCTCTGCCCAATTTGTTCAGATCGGCCTGTTATAGTGCCACTAAAAATGTGTTTTGCAAAGATCTGCCATCTTTGCAAAACACATTTTTTTATATTATTCCTACAAATGTTGTCCAAACATCACGCAAATCGGTACTCAGTATATCTATAGTCATTAAACCAAACAGGTCTTTCAGATTTGGTTAAGATTAGCTAAGTCATGTGCTCAAGACGGATCTGTCTGTTTCATGTTCCATCCTGATTGGCGAATTTCAAACATTGCTGCCCCACAATAACCTACCTGACCTGGCGGAGACCTGTGCTCCGAATAGCTTTTTTTCTAGTTCTAGACGAGAAAAGATCAGCCTACAGCGAGTAGTATGATCAGCAGAGCGTATAATGGGAGGCGAGCTCCCAGCGCTCCAGGAACTGTACAAAAGCGGTGTGTGGTCAAAGCCAAGCGCATCATCAAGGACAAGCACCACCCAAGTCACAAACTGTTCAAAACCTTACAACGACCGCGACCAGGCAAGGGGCCCTACCGCAGTACCAAGAGTAACAGCACCAGGTTCTGGTGCAGTTTTAATCCGGCTGCTGTCAGACTGCTGAATGAGGCATGAGCCTTGTTCAGCAGCCTGACAATAGGCGGTACTGTCTAGCTGGTATCTGACCTTTTTGCTCTTCCTTGAACACTCAACACACTGTGGATTATATCAGGGACAAAATGACTTGGATTTAGCTCTTCCTTGGACCCACCTGTGGATTACACCAGGTACAAGTGACTTTCTTTTTTGCTCTCCATCATGGAACTACTTGCGGATTATACCAGGGTCAGTCCACTTTCTGTGGATTATGCGGTCGACACGTACTGATATTTTGCACCTTAATCCCATGTATAACGCACTGACTTTTTTTTGTCTTTTATTGTGCTTTTCTTTTTTTCTCTAAGCACCTTGACCTCAGTCAATTCCAGATTTGGGCCAAGTTTCAGCGCACTTTGACTTCCAGTAGACTATAACATTTTTGTTTGTCCACTTGGTTCTGTAAAAGGTCAAATGAAATGTTCACAAGATGTTACATTTTTGGGACCAGCGGTTTGCGAGATTATCCCCATATAAACACACTGACCCAGAGACCCTCTTCTAGGCCACTGGTTCCATTTATTTTTTTATTTATATCTGGGACCCCAAGGAACCCAGAGAGAAAACATTGAATCGTGTATTAGGACGGTTGTGGTCTAATGCATATTGTTATGGCTGGCTAAATCACCACACAAGCATAAATGAAAATGAAATGAAACATACTCTTTGTGAGACCATTCCACAGCAATTATGTGGCACAAGTGAAGAAAAGAAGACACTCAGGTGTTTTATACTGTGTGGGGAGACTGGCCAGGTGTCTCTCCTTCCCCTGATTACATCCAACTCCACCCTCCAACCAGCACTGCAACAGAACCATGAACAGAGCAGCTACACAGAGCCTTGGCAAAGGCCCCAGGAGACCATAAGCGTGGTGAGTTTTATAAATATTGAACCAATGAGAAGTATTAATAAAAGCTTGTTACTAAATTATTATGTTGGAATTATTGGATTACAGCTTTTTCTTTTTAATCTCCAGAAAAGTAACAGTTTTGGACATACAAGGTTTCCACCAGACAGCAAAGATGTGTTTAATTGCGCGCACAGTGAGTGGAAAGCCTCTGCCTATAATAATAATAACATCCTCTGCAACCCACGACCAGGCGTGTTTAAATAAAGCAAGAGACGCTCTGAGATTGATTGATGTGCGCCATGTAACCATAGACTGGCTAATCCCGGTGACTGACAAACGGTTAAGCCAATTGCTAGAAAGATCATTTATATTCCCATAGTATCTTTATTTTAGGAAACTATAAAAACATAACCTCGTTGGCGACAAGGAGAGGAGCGACCTACCACCAGGCTTGTGAATCTAAAGTGTGGGGATAATCCACCAATTAGCCTACATACAGTATATCTGGAACTGCGAAAGCATAGATAGGCAATACACACACACACATCACGGCGAACATTGGAGGTGCTGCTATGTCGTGACCGGACCGAAGCACACGATTCCCTGGCTATAGTGTCACTATTAGCATCACGTTTTTGGATGGCATTGCCGTTTGGTAAAAAAAAAAAAAGACTTGGCCGCGTTTGTACCGCCGACAGACAGATGCAGAGATTGTCACCGTTTCAGCACCCTGGACAGTTCCCCTCAGAACCCTTCAGCACCCTGCACAGTTTCCTACAGAAGAGATTCCCCGCTGCGCGACGCTGCATGGGGGAAACCCACCAGAGAGAGAGCAACACACACGCACACGCACGCGCGCACACACCGGAGGTATAGGAAGAAAATAAGATGCAGTCAGCTGGTCATTTAACGTGCCGGGGACACTTCTTGTGGCTATAATATGATTTTGATAAAGGACGATGCCTGCTGCATCGGGGCTCCAGTCCTGCTCCGCCTTCGCTTTTTGCAGCGGGTTTCAAACAGCGGGGGAGCTTTATGTGGTCCGATGCACAAGTGCTGAGGAGGATAGCTGTAGTCTCCACACACACCGCCACACACTTTCCCCCAAGCCGGGTAAGCATCACCACCGTCAGCCAGGGCTGTAGCCTCCACACCGCCAGACACTCCCTCCACAAGCCGGGGACGGGGAGACATTATCCCCATCAACAACCAGGGGCAAGCAGGAGCCACGCTCACATAGTCAAGGATGTAACTCTCACACGCAGGTAGGTACAGTGGGTCCTTTATACCAGTGGTTCCCAAACTTTTTAGCTCGAGACCCAAAAGAGACAATTTATGTCTCCCCGGGACCCAAACTAGTGAAAATAGCCGATCTACAAGCTCACAACACGTCACGATGCGACGTGTTGTGAGCTTAGATGGGCTATTTTCACTACTTTTTAAAAGTACCCCCCCCCCCTCTAATTCATGGGTCTCTTTTTTTTAATGGAATTCTTTTGAAAAACGTTTGAATCTGTTTAACTTGTGAAAAATGTTTTTGGGGGGATTTGGGGGGAAAATCTTTTGAAACGATTAAAAACAAAATGTGTAGTAGTAGCCTAAACAAAAAATAAAGGGCTATTTACTCACGACCCACATGTGCCGACCTACTCTTTGGGAAACAGTGCTTTATACTGGTCCAAATCAGTGTGGTTCTCAAACTTTTTTGATTTCAAGGACCCCCCCCCCCCATAACCCAGAGAGCTTATACACATGGAATTGAACCATTGTACTAGCCTTGGATCAAGACTATCATGATGTATTTAATCGATTTTGGCATTTGCATAGATACAAAAGTATAAAGTCAGACTCGATCAAATATGTCTTGATCCATTAAGACAACACTTGTACGCTGTTACAGACCTCTAAGGGTCCATTTTGGTACCCCCATCAAAGAACCACCACCCCACCTTGAGAACCACTGGTCCTATTTCTAGCTGCTTGTGTGTCCCTCCCTGTGTATAATAACGAGGGCACCCCCCGTCGTGTTACGCGCACAGCCACTATACCTGTCTACAATGTGTGGTGCAAATAGCAGCGAGGACATTAAGCTGTCCCTGCATGTGCACGCCTTGCACGCTGTGCAAGAGCTGTTGTCGCCTTTGCAAGTTCACATGGTGTGTGTGTGTGTGTGTGTGTGTGTGTGTGTGTGTGTGTGTGTGTGTGTGTGTGTGTGTGTGTGTGTGTGTGTGTGTGTGTGTGTGTGTGTGTGTGTGTGTGTGTGTGCGCGTGTGCGCGCGCAAAAAAAACGCGTGCATACGGGGAGGACGTGCGTTTTAGCTTAACATATTTACAGCCCTACTGTTAATGCTATTATTAACCATTGTCTCGTGGTTTTGGGGTGTTGGTTGTGGATCTCATATGTATTCATGTCAAGGACCCTTACATTTAATATGTAGGCTATTTGGCCGTGGAATCCTATCTGAGAATATGTGTAAATATCTTTCAATTTGTGCCAATGACCCCCATACAAGATTTGTGTTGTTAAAATGTTTCAAGATTTTTTTTTTTCAAATATAGCAGATCTAACAAGCTCACAACTCTTCTTTGTGAGCTTGTAGATCAACAATTTCCAAATAGCCATTGTATATAGGGTGGTACTGGCCTCTGGAATCCCTGGGGGTCCCCAAACCCCACTTTGAGAACCACTGACCTACTGTAGCAAACACATTAATTTCAGTGTGTTATTAATTTGTATCTCATACTGCATGTGTCACAGGCACTCAACAGTATGGTGAAGATACACATTAGCACAGCCTTGAAATAAATGGTTTTGTCAGATTGTTCTAATAATCCATTCCACTGCTGTTTTTGTTACTTTATTACCACTCGTATAATCCAATGGTTCTCACGGTGGGGTCTCTGAAAGAATCCCAGGGGGTCTCCAGCGAGTTAATATAGCATCAAAACCAGTTTAACCACTTCAAGCCCTTTACTTGGGCCAACACATGTGAGCTTGTAGAGTTGCTATTTTCAATGAATTTAGAATGAATATATATATATACACGTATATATGAAACACCTCGATTTGTCATGAGTGTCACTCAAAAGTAGGGGAAAAAGCCAATCTACAAGCTCACATGTCACAACTTGTTGTCAATGTGGGGGTCCTTAACTCTTTAAGACCGGGAAAGCATCATTTGTGTCATTCTAAGATTTCTTTGGCTATTCAAAAATAGCAGATATACAAGCTCATAGCGTGGCACCGAGTGCCGTGCTATGAGCTTGTAGATCTGCTATTTTAGAAAAATCGTGAAAATGTGTGCAAATCTTGGAGCATATATATATTTAAAGTGAATATATGTAAAATATTTAGTTCCAGGGACCCCCAGAAGCAAAGATTTGAGTTACAAATGTCAAATATATATTGAAATATTTGCACAAATTATTTTTCAAAAATAGTAGATCTACAAGCTCATAGTGCGGCACTCGGTGCCACGCTATGAGCTTGTATATCTGCTATTTTTGAATAGCCAAAGAAATCTAAAATGACAGATGCGTTCCCGGATTGAATGGGTTAACATGAACATGTTTGAGAGCCACTGATGTAATCAATCAATGATCTTTATCTGACTTATGAGGCCATCATCTGGCTTAGCACGATGGTCGCTGTAAGAAAAACTGCTTGCAAGTCCAATGTGTGTAAACAGGCTCCTCACCGTGTGTTGTGTTCCAGACATGGAGTCAGTTTGTTCTAAAATAAGCCCCACTGTATTTATTAAACTCATGACGCAAGAGATGTGCTCTATTTTGGTTTTTAAACAAAGCTTTAATAAAACACAGACAGAAGTGCTCTTGAAAGTCCTATTGTTCACATTGACTCTGAACCACACAGGCCCTCCTTTATACTCCGTGGATAAGGGGTTCTCAAACCTTTTCGTGTCAAGGACCCCCAAACTGATATGTTTGCCCCCACCTGAAAAAAAAATAGAAAAACGTTTTTGATATTTTTCAAAAAATCTCAAAAATAGCAGATGTACAAGCTCGCAGCGCGGCACGAAGTGACGCGCTGTGAGCTTGTAGATCTGCTATTTTTGAATAGCCAAAGTATAAATGTATAAAGTGGTTTAAAATGATTGTGATGCTATATTAACTACTTTTGCTGGGGACCCATGGGGTCCCCGGACCAGACTTTGAGATCCACTGCCGTAGATGGTGTCGCACACAGCAAAAATAGCAGATCTACAAACTACAACGCAAGCTTGTAGAGCTGCTCCACCTATATATAATTAGCTGCCCCAAAATAGGGACGACCAGGGTTAATGAGGTTTAAAACATTCACGCAACAAACGATTTCTCCTGAAACGAAAGGTGCCGTATACAGTATATACTATCGCAGAGGTGAATCTGCCGATGATTTCACTTCAAATCCCCTCTGTTGCAGAGCAGTTACTGTAGATGCTGATGTTTGTGTTCCTCCACGCAGGTTCATCATGAGAGCATCAGTGTGTATCGGATGAAGAGGACGTACAGAGCGGAAACGTGGTGAACCATCTCCTCTCTCCTCTCACCGTCACCCTGCAACATGGCCAATGCTGAGTAAGTACTATACACTCTACCCCAGTGATTTTCAACCTGTTTTCATTACACGGAGCCCCGGTTTGATATGCATTAGGCCACAGACCCCCATTTGATATATTTTTGTGGATGTATACATGCACAAACAGCTGCAACTGATTGCAACACAAAGCCGAAACTGATTGCAACACAAAGTTGCAACTGATTGCAATGCAAAGCTGCAACTGATTGCAATGCAAAGATGCCAATAATTACGCTGATTTAAGAGAGAGGGAGAGAGACGGCAGCAGCCTGCCCGATCTTTAATTATCATCAGGTAATTAAAGATCACCAGGGGTCCAAATGGACCCTTACAGGTCTGTACCTCTGAGAGTGTACAAATGGAACCAAATGTAGCGTTGTAGCTTTTGTAGCAGCTACAAACGCCATTATGTATCTTTGTCTTTGTCTTCATGTCGCTTTGCTTCCACTGAAAATGAATGGTATATTTGTAGCTGCCAGTGTGAACGCAGCATGAGGGTCCATTTCGGGTCCATTTGGTTCCATTTGTACACTCAGAGTTAATGAACACTGAGGATTTTACAGAGTAGTTTGGGGTCCCAGAGGTGAAAAATCTTATCAAATGGGGGTCTGTGGCCCTAATGCATATCAAACTGGGCATTGTTGAAATTCAAAAGGTTGAGAATCACTGAATTGGGCTTTATTTTGCCTTTCCTCAAGTGGTTCCCTGAGTCTCCCAGTTCCTCCTTTACCCTCCCCCTCCACCCCCCCTCTCTCTCTCTCCATCCATTCTCTCCATTTCTGTGGAGCTCCATTGCTTCAGTGTGACCTTTGTTCTGAGAACATTGCTATGGGTCAGACGTCTCTGACCCCTGTCACCTCTCCCCTGAATGCTAAACACAGTCGCACATAGATGCAGAACACACACACGCACGCACGCACGCACGCACGCACGCGCGCGCACACACACACACACACACACACACACACACACACACACACACACACACACACACACACACACACACACACACACACACACACACACACACACACACACACACCGCTGGCAGCAGAGCATCTGTGTTACTGCGATGCACACAAATCACTACATCGTCGGCTGTGGCACAGTTTACCCATCAGCACCTTTACACGGCTTTCCATTTTTAAACTCCAAGCCTTTGTTGATACATTGGTTAAGAGAGACAGAGAGAAGCATTTCTGTAGCATCTTGTGTCGTGACTCGTGTGCATGTGTGGGTCATCTTTCTTTGTTAGCGTAAGGTTTTGCTAGCATGGTACAGTAGTACAACTTCCTAATCTGTCACATCTTAACTGGCCACGTTTATTCTTTTGACTTCTATGAATAGCACCAAATCATTGCTCCATTTTAACTTTAATGAGAGTGGAATGGCAATGCCATATCACACATTGGCCTGATGGCCTCTATTGTTGAACTTGTTGGGTTGTTTTTGTAAATTAATGCCCTAGTTCGTCTCGTCATACTATAGTAATGGATAATGATAATAATAATGGACCCTTAATGGACTTTGAGAGTGTACAAATGGAACCAAATTGTACACTCTCAGAGTTCAATTAACACTGAGGATTTTATAACATAGATTGGGGTCCCAGAGATAAAAAGCAAATCAATTGTACCAGAAGGGGGTTCATGGCCTAATGCATATCAAACTGGGGGTCGTTGACATTAAAAAGGTTGAGAATCACTGTATTAGGCCTAATGCTCTGTCCATATTACGTAGGCCTGTGAGAGCTCTCCCCTCATAATCAATGAATTGGTCGCGGTTTGGTCTGCCAAGAACTTGATAGTTGTTAGTCATTTTTTAAATATATTTCCCCCCCATGCATGTCTTGTAAACTCTAGATTATTCCCTTTAATTATACCAGTCTAAAGGCCAAAATAGTCAGAGTAAGTAGCCATTGTGAAATCAACATCAGAGTGTTCTAAATGAAAAGACATCTCTCTGCATGACTGTGTGCAACAAAGACCATTTTTAAAATATGTAGATTAAATCAACTCATCGATTAGTCGACAGATTCCTGCCTGACTAGTGGACTAAGAACGTCTTTGGTGGACACCAGCTCTAAACCCTGGTGTAATCCATATACAGAAGGGAACTAATAACTAGAACATTTCACAGATTGGCGCATTTTATTTGGACACTAAATACTGTTATGTTCCATCGTCAGTTTGTGTCCACCACTAGTCACATAAACCGTTAACCACACTCGTCAGATCAATAATAAACAGTCCTCATTGCTAATTTAGGAATTGACTCAAATGAACAGCTAATGTAGGATTTTAAGTAACAGATGCAGTATTTTGTACAGATTATGTATAGGCATCCATAATGTGGACTATTACGTGTGTGTGTGTGTGTGTGTGTGTGTGTGTGTGTGTGTGTGTGTGTGTGTGTGTGTGTGTGTGTCTGTCTGTCTGTCTGTCTGTCTGTCTGTCTGTCTGTCTGTCTGTCTGTCTGTCTGTCTGTCTGTCTGTCTGTCTGTCTGTCTGTCTGTCTGTCTGTCTGTCTGTCTGTCTGTCTGTCTGTCTGTCTGTCTGTCTGTCTGTCTGTGCGTGCGTGCGTGCGTGCGTGCGTGCGTGCGTGCGTGCGTGCGTGCGTGCGTGCGTGCGTGCGTGCGTGCGTGCGTGCGTGCGTGCGTGCGTGCGTGCGTGCGTGCGTGCGTGCGTGCGTGCGTGCGTGCGTGCGTGCGTGCGTGCGTGCGTGCGTTGTTTGTACAGTATTTAGGTCCAGGAGTTGAGGATATAATGGTGATATGTCCTTGAAACTCTGTAATATAAACTGTATAAGACTAGACTGCATGAATTCTTTTTTTCTTGGCACTGGCTTGCTTTATTTATTACCCTGGAGTAAACTCAAATGATTTCACACATTTATTCCTGACACTATTTTGAGCCCAAAGTCACTTCACAGTTTTTTCTTTGCTTTAACAAATGAGCAGTCCCATCATTAGCACATCATCCATACATCACCATAATGTGCTAATGAGTTTCAAAACTCCTACACAGCCACTGCTGACAGCCTCCAATACATCATCCTACAGAACACCTTTTAATAAAGAAACGCATGCATGGTCAGTAGTAGATGCGTGTGGCCTTGAGTTCAGGTAATGGATCTAATGTTTCAGAACTTAAATTAAAGACCCACTCAAAGTTCCCCCCCAAAAAGTTTTGTTTGGTTAAAGCACTGATTCCCAATCTGTGGGATATTGTAAGTGGGCCCTGGGACACCAGGGGTTAATATTAAGAGTCAGACAAATACAGGACTCAGACTCCACAAACGGAAACCTTCGATGCTGCACTGTCACTACAAACTTGCAGGAACAGCATTCGCCAAAGGTAGAACGTTCAAGCTCATCAATAGTCAATCTCACCAAGCCCATCCCTGCTCTCACTCACTGCCGTGCTATTGAGCCTGAATCCCCCAAAGTGTCTGAAGAAATTAAAATAACCTATTATTGGACATCCACCTAGGCTCTATTGGCCTTTCCATTTGAAAGGAGGAAAAAAAAGCCTTTACAGTCAGTTGTGTTAAAACATCTACAAGCTCACCGATCTGCTATTTTTGAATGGCCGAAGTGGGGGGCTTAAATGATTAATGCATGGTTTGTAATAATAATCCAAATCTACAAAGTAATTTCTCACTAAACTTGTCAAATAGTTAAAAGTTAAAAGTATCAGAAAATGGAAAAGTAAAAGTTTATGGCAAAGTAAAAGTATAGCAAAATTGCACTTAGCCACTTAAACTGCCGCATCCTTTTGCAGAAAATAGCCAATTGGCTTGTCGATTGGCTTGTCGATCGGCTATTTTCAGCTAAAACAGAAAAGACACTGAGGGATTTACGTGGTTAACCACAGCACTTGAGTAAATGTACTTTGGTTACATTCCTGGACTGCGCCAGAGCCTGCATGCCTCCCTCCAGGGCTTCTAAACTGTAAAGGTCAGATAAGAGGCTGGTTGCACCAGGGCCAGGACAGCTCCATTGTTCAGCCGCACCGATTCATCATCGTTTAATCTGTAATATTATTAATGAGCTAATGTTCCTGGCAGAACTTCATTAATATCAAGCTTTATCGAGCTGTGAAAAGTTTCTGTGAAAGTTTTGATGGGTGTGTAGAGACGGTACGACTCGAATTAAATGTAGTAAGATTGATGAGAAATATGAAAATGTGTGTAAAGCCATAAAGTCATTTTTTTATATGTCACAGATTCAGATGGTTATGTGTAATATATCGTTGCTGTCCTTTGTAAATTACATTTCTTCATACAACAGTATCATGTAAAAGTAGCGAATATAACCAATCTACAAGCTCACAGTTTGTCGCGACGCATTGTGAGCATGTAGATTTACTATTTTCACTTACATTTTGAAAGTGAAAGTTGTTGATAACTACATTGAATCCATTGGAGCACAGGATCTTTTTTATATTTCCATTTCTATTTCTATTTCCTGAAAAGGTACCGTTTTGGACATTCAAGGTTCCCCTCAGACAGCTATGACATATTACTTTATGCGAATAAGGAACATAAAGATTGTTTGCAGAGATGGGAGTGAGGTGTACTTGGTCAAAAAAGTGTTTGTGCTAGAACAGCGAGCTAAAGTGTTTTTATTTTTGCTGTTTCAGTGTTTTTAAGACGGTTTAACGAGAAAGGTGATAACCTCCCATGAGCAAAAGCTAACAGGGTCTGCTTTGGCCTTATATTCATCTTTTGATGCGAAATCCATATTCTACTGTATGAATCAGCAGCAAACGTTAAAAAAAAGAGTCAATCTACAAGCTTGTAGATCGGCCATTTTCACTATATATAAAAATATATATATACAAGTTTGACATTTTTGTGTCATATTTTGATTTGAAGTCTTATCGCCCAGCCCTACCACGTACATCAGTGGAGATTCACTGGGTGCTGTGGGTGTCAATCCAGACCAGTGGTTCTCAATGTTGTTTTTTTAAGCTCTGGACCACACGCATATCATCGCTGCTGGGTGGAAACCTTGTATGTCCAAAACCTTTCCTTTTTTATCATTTGTATTTTTTTGTGTGTGAAATGTTTCGAGCTTGTGGATCTTCTATTTTTGATACTTTTGTGTGACACTAGTATGATTAAGTAGGGCATCAATTTATGAAAAAAACATTGATAAATGGAGATGAGGTTAAAGACGGATTTATACTTTATACTTTTATTTTTAAACTTGTTATACTTATATTTATTCTTCCATATAGACAGATAACAGTGGAGCTTCCAGAGCTCAAATGAATGGTACACACACCGTATGAGTTTAAATTGCAAAGTGATGCAAGAGTGCGACTTGCCAACACCAACTTGGGACCCCTAAATCGCTGCCCTCCACACCCTCCTGTCTAGCATCAGGGTCTTGAGCTCTGTAGTGTTGTTAGCTCCACTGTCGCGCCGCAGTGTGTCTACATAGGTGGTGCACCTCTTTCCCCTCCTGGCTGTGCCTTGGGTTGGCTCCCACAGTGTCAGCTTGCTTGTCACCAGTTCCAGGTGCCTGACGCAGAGCCCAGCCAGCCGTCCATGTGTGAAGTACCATTCGTAGCATTTTTGTGTAGACGCTGTCCAGGACCTTTTCCTGCTGCACTGTGAGCGTCCATGTCTCGGCCCCATACAGCAGTACTGACTCCACTGTATAGTGACGAACAGCCGCCTCATAGGTCATCTCCCAGTGTTTATCATTGGCCTCTTAAGGTCATCTCCCAGAGTTTAAATTAACTCTAACTTACTGTGTGCTTGTGAGAACCCTGTCTTCCGCATGCCGTTGGCTGCTGTGCCTGTGGATGTAACACTAATGCAGAGCGATGGGCAGCCTCTCTCCAGTGTTCTCTCAACAGCTGTGCTGTGATTGGTGGACATCTGCTTCCTATCCTAACCTTCCCTGGACAGGTTGCCGTATGTTTGTAGATTCTTGGGTTGGGCTTTCACCTCAGAACACCAAAGGAGAGGTGTGTGTGTGTGTGTGTGTGTGTGTGTGTGTGTGTGTGTGTGTGTGTGTGTGTGTGTGTGTGTGTGTGTGTGTGTGTGTGTGTGTGTGTGTGTGTGTGTGTGTGTGTGTGTGTGTGTGTGTGTGTGTGTGTGTGTGTGTGTGTTGATCCCCTCTGATGCCAGGGACCAAGTGTGCACACAACGTGCGCAGATGGAAATCCATTTCCCGTGTTGTAAGGAAGTGTTCATTTCAAAGCGCTCGGGGCTGTAGTTTATGACGGGTTGATGTCCTGTCTCAATATGGAAACTTCGTTTTTTTTTCAGCCTATATGGAGGCTGTGATGGCTCATAACTTTTATGTTCTGTTCTGGTTTATGATATTCTCTTTTCTGTACTTAAACATTTTGTTTACTGGCCCCGTGTCAAATGGGTGTAATCTTTGTTCTGAGTGAATGCAGCTTTTTGTAGTATGCTATACATTTTTATAGCAAAATCACATTTCCATTTTTCATTTTTGCGGTACGTTTTTTGCATGATGAATGACACTTTCCATTGACTTTATTGCCTAATTTACACACATACAACATATCCAGTGCAGTAGCGTAGCTATGCAATATCTCCATGTGCCCTCCTTCTCGACCGTTATATTTTATTCAGATGATGTAATCTAATTCAAATGGTTTATTTGAATGCTACCTAACTTTGTCAAAGCAGAGTCTAGCCAGACTCTGTGATTTACGACAGGTGTTTCGTGAAAGTTATTAAATTGCTGAGTTCACTTGAAAGCACCGTGAAGTGAGACTCAGGTAGCCTAAGCAGTGGTGGAAAAAAGTACTCAGTTTTTACTTAAGTGTAGCGATACCACAATCTCCTCTGTTCCAAGTAAATGTCTTGTATTACTTAAGAACAATTCTCAGTGACAGATGTTGTACTTTTTACTCTACTACAGTTATTTGATAGCTTTAGTTAATAGTTACTTTGTAGATTTAGATTATTATTAATACAAAACAGACATTAACAACTAAAGCCCTTTTTTATGCTTTGTCTATTCCAAAATAGCCTATCCGCATAAAGCTCACGTTGTAGGCTTGTAAATCTTCTATGACACTGAGTATATTTCGATGCCAATGCTTTTAGGCTTTTATCCAAATAAAATGTTGATAATGGGTGTGCCCTCTGAGCATGTTATGCCTCATCATGACCTTTCCTGCCTTGGCTCACAACCACTGCCATCCACCATGTCATTAACTTAGCTGAAGGGACAGCTTGTGTCTATAGGTGACAGTGCCCCCCCCCCCCCATACTACAGCGTCACACAAAAGTATCAAAAGCAGCAGATCTGCAAGCTCGAAATACGGCTCGTAGCGACGCGTTTTGAGCTTGCAGATCTGCTACTTTGGATGTTTTTGAACTTGAATCCTTTGGTTTGGACATATGAGGTTTCCACAATATCCTTTATGTCCTCCTCGGTACACAGCTTGTCGCTGTCAGGCAGAAACCTTGTATCTCAATTTGTATTTGTATTTTTTTTTATAAATGAATGCCCTATTTAGGTTTGAAAGCAGGTTGAACGTGGTTCAGTGTGTCTGTAGGTTTCATAAATATTTAACTGAAATGAAGTATCAGTTGGACACACTTTCCACCAGACTGTGGTGATATTTAACATACCGTTGTGATTCATCTCATGTAATGCTTTTCATATCGACCGTGTGACTGAGAGGAGTCCTGCTTTGTTATGGACACTTTATATGATAAATACTGTTTATGTATACCAATGATGTTGGGCTGGCTTGTGCCAGACAATATCCCTTTTCATTTATACTCCCAGCATGTGGTCTCCTATCAGAAAATAAGTATTCAATCCAAGCTTATGCATATGATATGTGACTTGTAGAACCTCTACATATGTGTACCTAATTTATTTTGTTATGTTCCTTGCTAAAACCAGGGGTGGAAGAAGTGCTCAGATTGATCACAATATAAAAGTATTGTTACAAGTAAAAGGTCTGTAAAACTATAAAAGTTTTTTTCTCAACTTACAGTACCAAAGTAAAACATACTAGATACTTAAGTGGTTAATGTATGTTTTGTATTAATCTGAATTAACAGAAAATTAACAGAAATTCTGTATTCAATCAAAGCTGAGGCATAATTATGGTACATGACTTATACAACCTCTGCATACATTTACTTTCAGGTTTTTTTCCTTGTTAAAACACATGGGCTGGATCAGTGGTCGTTCCGCTGGCATGCAGCCAGGCCTTGCTCCATCGCCAGTAGTACATTTACTCTACCTCTTTTGAGGTACTTTGACTGCTCATTTTACAGTACTTTTATACTTAAACTGTAGTTGTTAGTTAATTTGTAGATTTAGATTATTACAACACATACATTAACCAATTAATCCCTATTTTATACTTCATCTATTCGGAAATAGACGATCTACCAGCTCACAACATGTCTTACCGCGTTGCGTTGTGAGCTTGTAAATCAACTATTTTTGGGAAAAAAATTACCCTTTTTTTTTTTACTTAAAAAATAAAAGTTGTTTTACTTTTGGTACTTTAAGTATATGTTGATGCCAATACTTTTGACATTTTTCTCAAGTCATTTTTAATATATTGTAGGCCTTTTACAGAGTATTTCTACATTGTGGTGTTGGGAGTACATCAGTGGTGTGTTCAAGGTTTTTTCGGAGGGCATACGATATGCTCGACGTGTGTGTGTGTGGTCAATGGATGAAATGGTTAGTAGAGGCCAGGGCTACGCTTCTTTTTCAAAAAGGTTCTGTGCGTCATACTACGTATTTAGCGTAACATGGTACTACACACCACTGCAGTACATCTTCCACCAGTGTTAAAACACATAGGCTGATCAGTGGTTGTTGTGCTGGCGTGCATCCAGGGCTCTGTGCTCCATCTCTGCATGCAGGAGAGCAGTGGTGGGTCTGGGGGAGGAGGGCTCTGGACAGCTTGGCTTTGTCACGAGTGGTTATGTGTCTTCGTCTTCGCTGTAGGGCAGAAACCTCTTATTTCTTAAAGGGATATTAAACTTTCAAATGAAATAAACATAGAAAAAAATTATAAAAAATAAATGAAACTAGAAAAAGTGCTCCTCGGAGCACAGGTCTCCGCCAGGTCAGGTAGGTTATTGTGGCCTCCTGGTGGCGTTATAATAGACTAATGTGAAAAGGGTGCCATTTCTTCTTAGGCCTTTAAAGGCAATCGGACACTGCATTCATGATTTGAGGCATTTTGTTCCAAAAATGTGTTTTGCTAAATTAGACCTGCTGGTGACGCTATAGTATTTCTTCCTCGGCCTAGTGGGAATGTGAGTGCAAAATTTCACGGAAATTGTACGCTGCGTTCATGATTTAAGGCATTTTGTTCAAAACGGACCTATCCTGCAAACTTTGGAAGCCAATGTTAGCCAACTAGGATTGAATATGAAGGAGTAATGTAAAAAAATGTGTTTTTCACAAATCAGCCTCCTCATGGCGCTATAACAGGCCAATCTGAAAAAATCCGGGGCAGAGGTTCTGAATTGGCATCCAGGGAGTGTGTGTGCACAGTTTCGCAGTGACCGGGTCAACGGTGCTGGAGATTAGCTTTACATAGACAGAAAGAATGACACGGACGGACGGACGGACGGACAGACAGACACACGGACGGACAGACAGGGTGCAAAACATACTCTCGCCATGCCTTTCGGCCTGGCGGAGACAAAAAGTAATGGAAAAATCACAGCCCTAATGCGTGAGGGGGCCGTGATTCTTTCATTACTTTTTTTATTAATTAAAAAATAATAATTTAATGTTTATTTTATTTGAAAGTAAAATATCCCTTTAACTTTTGGTGTTCTTTTTTTTTGTAAATTAATGTCCTTGATCATACTACAGCGTCACACACAAAAGTATCAAAAAATAGCAGATCTGCAAGCTCGAAACGAGGCGCGAAGCAACGCCTTTTGAGCTGGTCAATTTGCTAGTTTTGAATTTGAGTCCTGAAAAAAAGTAACAGTTTTTGGACATATGAGGTTTCCACCCGACAGAGATGTCTTGATCATTGTGGAAGTGGGCCAAGTCTGACGGTGCACTGGAAACCACAGAGATCAGTGGTAAAAACACACCCTGTGGGTCAGGACCCAATCGTAGGTGGCAGAATTCTGGCAGTGTAGATTAGAGTTTGAATAATCTTTCTGTCTTTAAAATGTATTTGCTGATAACATACCGTATAGTTACATGCACTTGTTTATGTACGTATAACTAAAGATCAGGATTTTGTGTTCCTTGAAAAACTTTATTAAAAATATTAGTTTGCCGAAGTTTTTCAGTTAATATATCGTTTCTGTCGAGTGGAAATATACAGTAATATGTCCAAAACAGTGACTTTTCAGCATTCAAATTCAAAAGTAAGCAAAAATAGCAGGTCTACAAGCTCAAAACGTGTGGCATCGTGACACGTTTTGAGCTATTTTTGCTACTTTTGTGTGACACTGTAGCAAGACGAAGTAGGCCATTAATTTACGAATGCCCGACAGCAACTATATGCAACCAAAAAAGATCAGTTACACCTTGACTGGTGCACATGGCGGTATCATGCACCACTTTGACTTTAGAGCACAGCGATGGTGATATAGGAGACAGACAGACATACCTATCAGCGATGCAGAGACAGGAGGAGGAGAAGAGTGGGCGGAAAGTCTCAAAAAATGGCTGGAGGCGAACTTTTTGACCTTTTTAGTTTTCATCTCAAACACAGAAACGCCAGCGGTTAACCAGTTGAACCCCGGCACCCCCCTCCCCCTGGGGGGAACATTACCCCTAATGGGGCGGGGGGGGGGGGCGTCTACAAGCTGTATCAGCTATATCTGGTGAAGAGATTTGGTTTAGAAGGAAACAACGGCAGACTGAGTACAGTTGTAACTCTAGGTGGACCCGTTTTACTGAGAATATATAGGGTTTAAGTCGTTTAAGCCCTTAAACAGAATGCTCACTCAGACAGGATTTTATGGGTGCTGAAGC
The DNA here is from genome assembly GCF_963454915.1 of Gymnoscopelus microlampas. Lineage (NCBI taxonomy): Eukaryota > Metazoa > Chordata > Actinopteri > Myctophiformes > Myctophidae > Gymnoscopelus > Gymnoscopelus microlampas. The sequence continues at coordinate 22,776,242 of NC_139962.1, forward strand.
GGAGTTGGATTCAGTCTAAAGGTCAGCTCTACAGAGATGTCAGTCAAACGGCCCGGAGATAGTGCAGCTCCTGACATAATTCTTCATCTTTGGTTCATCTCCGTAGGCAGTGAGCTGAATGAGAAAAATATTCCCAGAGAGAGATGGCTCCATCACACACACACACACACACACACACACACACACACACACACACACACACACACACACACACACACACACACACACACACACACACACACACACACACACACACACACACACACACAGTAGTTTGGCGCTTTAGATTAGTATTACAAAACATATGCCATTACCAATTAAGCTGTATTTATTGTGGTATTACTACTTTTAATCTTAGTACTTCTTCCACCACTGTGAGTTTCTGTGTGACCTCTGCTCCAAAGTCGGCTACAGTGAGTTAGAATACAGATCGGAAGATCTCTGTAGTAGGTGCCTCTCTCCATAAACACACATACACGCACGCGTGCAAGCATGTGCGTGTGCACGCACATGCACGCTGATGAATGATGATGACCTCCAACTGCTCTGTCACTCCTGATGGCATCAGAGGAACTTTGGCATTGGACCTATCTCTGTAATTGAGGTGTTTTCACTGATGGATAGGGTGGAGTGTGAGAGATAGAGAGGCAACAGAGAGAGAGAGAGAGAGAGGGAGAGAGAGAGAGAGAGAGAGAGAGAGAGAGAGAGAGAGCCAGACAGACAGACAGACAGACAGACAGACAGACAGACAGACAGACAGACAGACAAACAGAGAAACAGACAGAGAGAGACAGACAGACAAAGTGATGGAGAAAGACAGACAGACAGACAGACAGACAGACAGAGCAAGAAAGAGAGAGACAGAGAGAGCGAGACAGACAAAGTCATAGAGAGAGTCAGACAGACAGACAGACAGACAGACAGAGAGAGAGAGAGAGAGAGAGAGAGAGAGAGAGAGAGAGAGAGAGAGAGAGAGAGAGAGAGAGAGAGAGAGAGAGAGAGAGAGAGAGAGAGAGAGAGAGAGAGAGAGAGAGAGAGAGAGAGAGAGAGAGAGAGAGAGAGAGAGAGAGAGAGAGAGAGAGAGAGAGAGAGAGAGAGAGAGAGAGAGAGAGAGAGAGAGAGAGACAGATGATTTCAGACAGACAGATGTGTCTCTCCTGTCATCCAGCTGATGTTTCAGACAGGACGTCTGTCTCCTCTGATAGGTGAAGGTCACCAGGGTGTGTGTGTGTTTATCTTCATCATCCTGAGGAAGAGGCAAAGAAGGACAGGACGCTGTTCTCTTGAGCAAGACATTTTGGATAATGTGTGGATAATGTATTAATCGAAGTAATCAAGTTAATCGATTACAAAATAATAATAATAATAATAATAATATGTAATTTAATAAAATAATCAATTAACAAATATCAAACCTTATTTTGGACATGTCATAATAGGTTAAAAATGTCACAAAAAATGTAAAATCCGTTAAAATTGTTTAACCATAGCTAGTATGATTATATGAATGAATGATAACCCACATTTTGCAGAATATATAATGGAAAATGGATTGAAAAGAGTTGCATTTAGTTCCTCCCGAGCAGATGTACTTTAAATGTTGCCATAACACTTCAGTAAGATGTCAATTTGTTCCATTAATGTGTCAATGTAAGTAATTCAAGTGTTTGATTTAATTTGGTTTAACACTTTATAGATCCACGGTTCACATAAACATTCATATACCATTGTATACTTTCTCTTACGAGTGAGTCTGGCCTGAACCGCCTTTCTGCAATAATCGCTCTATACGCCAAACTGACGAGCCTATCAGCGTCGTCGCACATCGTTCTGTGATTGACAGCGACAGTTGGCCAATCAGGTGGCGAGTTCGAGTGAGCCCGAATGAAGCCGAGTGCAGCCTGACTGGGGCCGACAAAAGACGAACGGCAGCCATTGTTGTATCTGCGAGTGCCGTGACTTCTTATTTTCGGTTTTAAAACGGTCTCAAACTTCTTTTTTGAGGCACGGAATTTACTATTAAGATATCGTTTGGATAGAATTTTGTTGTTTAACTTCATATATGTGGTCAATTAATCATGACAGAGCCTATTTAAAAATATAAATTTAGAGAACCGGCAGGGGCGGGGAGTGACACGCATGTATCCCAATAAGGCAACCTATTTTCGGCATGGCCGTCCCAAAAGTCCTGTTGCGTCACATAGTCTGGAGCTCGTCAAAATGAACTGCTGATTGGCTGAAGGGGAAAAAACGATCATTGGTTGAAGGGGTTGTCAGTCAACGGTATTACTCCCGCCCAACTCCAGCCCACAGCGAATATTGCAGAAAGGCGGTTCAGGCCAGACTCACTCCTGAAATCAAATGGAAATGAGATTTCCGGAGGGAGGGTTTACCAGGCTACCTCCATGTACCACTAGCAGTACATGTACGCCCATTTGAGAACCACTGCTCCAAGGGTTGCTTTTAGACTCTAAAAGGGGACGGCGCAGTCCACACCACAACTATAAGTACGACAGTGGAAAGTGATATAATTGGGATCCCTTTCAGAGTGATTTAATGAACGAAACACTGGCAGCCAATCAAAGATCATACAAATTTACCGTAATGAGTCACTCACGTTCAACATGTTTACAAAACCTTATCGTTCATCAGTGTGGATGCTCACATCATTATCCTTATAGTTATCTTTATATATTGTCCTGTGGACAGGCGGCAGGCCTTTAGTCTTGTTATCCACAGGAAAAGCATGGTGTTGCCAACTGCCAATGCTGTGCCCCGCCACAACTTTCACTAAATGAGCCTTGCTTCCAGAACAATGCCTATGAAAGCGTTAGAACTCAACATCTGTGGTGGAAGTCACTGTCTGAGAAGTAATGCAACAATACTGCTGCCATTTACTTAATTGAAGTAGGTGAACAACAGCTTGTCACTTTGACGGCTGATTTGACAGGTGTTCACTCTCCATTCCGACATCTCACCACTCCGACTAGTGGCTTCCGCGTGCGGTTAGGGTTAGGGTTAGGGTTAGGTATAGGGTTCGTCAACGTCGGAAAGGCGACATGTCGTAAAGGAGAAATGCACCCGATTTGACAGCTAGCATTAACGGTAATCGCCCTTAACTTGCTATTCTGCAGAATCTGTTGCATTCATGACACGTCTTATCTTATCAAGATGCTGCTTGTTTTTTGCCTCTAGCTTGCATGTTTGCTTCCCTCTGGAAGAAAAGGAAAACATGTACAGGTATAAACTAAAAAACTAAAAACTTCTGCAAAGGAGACATGAAGGACACACTTGATGTATCCTCCCTGATCCTCGTTCAAAGTGGCTTGGGGAGCCTCCTCTCTCCTCCTCGCTCATGGCTCCTCCAAAAGCAATTTAATATTTTAGGATGTGAACAATCTGGACTCGGAGGTGAGGAGATTTGGGGGATTTAGCTTTGGTCTGTCTCTCTTTCTGCCCCTGTTTCTGTCTCTTCACTCTGGCGACTCTCAGGGGCCCTTGACTCTCAGGGGCCCTTGGGGGTAACTGGGCCGCGAGGCCATAGACAATTTTCTAAAATTAAATGTATAGGTTAATCAAATATCAGATAAGTAGGCCCCTCCTCGTCCTCTGTATTTACAGCTGAGGTTCTCAAACCCAGGGGTTGGGTTTGAGGCCTTGACAAGTTAAGGTTATTATTACATGCACATTCATGCACATACTGTACTTAGTTTAGGTTACAGACTGTAAACCCTGTATGATAAAATGTCCACATGTGCTTTCTTGACCCAAGCAAACCTGAGCAGTGTGTTTGTGTGCTGTGCCCACCTGACTGCCCGTTGTGGGTAGCGCACCCCTAAAAGATGCCTGGAGTTCCCAGGGATCAGCCGGGTCACTGATCAGCTACTGGGCTCATTGCGCTTGCTCACTGCCACATGCTCATCCTTGTGATGTGTCGTGTTCTTGGTCTGTTTTGGATGTTCTGCCTTTCCATCACATAAGCCTTTGTTTATTGTTAAATGGCCTCCCGACGTATTTTTTAGTTGGTTGCACTGGTGCACCACAAAAGATATACAATTTAACTTAAGTTTTTTTTTTTTTTAAGTTACCTAGTATTACTTTAACCACTTTAGACATTATTTTATACTTTGGCTATTCAAAAATAGCAGATACAAGCTCATAACGCGACACCAAGTGCTGCGCTATGAGCTTGTAATTTGTGCAAATCTCTGAATATATATTTTTTAAAGTGAACATTTGTAACTCAAATCTTTGCTTCTGGGGGTCCCTGGAACTAAATATTTTGAGATGGGGGGTCCACAGCCAAATACATATAATTTTGACATGAAAAAGTTTGAGAACCACTGATATTAAAGCAACATAAATGTTTCAGAAACCTGTTAGGATTTAGAAGACATTTGTAGAATCGGCCTCAGGTCTTAATGGGTTAACCAAGACGCCAGAGTAAGACTTATGATTCATAGCATCCATTCAATTGTTTCTCCTCATCCATGTAGACATGTTTTCTCATGGGTCACGTCATGTGTCCCCCACACGCCCATGTGGCATGTGACAGGTGTGATCCCATCGCAAAGACTGTCTCTGGCTTCTTTTAGATTTCATCTCATAGTCACCTCGTCCTCTTCCTGTTCGTCCTGTTTTTTCGTCTCTCTCGCCCTCTTCTTATCGCTCTCGCTTCCTCCCAATCCTCCTCCTCTGCCCCCACATCCCCTGTCCCCCTCCGTTCCCGAGCTTGCTTGGCGTGGTTTGAGGGGAGAGTGTGTGCTGAGGGAAGGGGAGGGGTGGGGGATGGCGGAGTGCAGACGTCACAACACACAACATAAACCAGCATCTGCTCTGCTTTAAAAATGCACCACACACACGCACGCACGCACGCACGCACACACACACACACGTTTAACGTTGACCTCTAAATGCCGATAACCCCACCTGAATGTTTGAATTTCTCTTGTGAGTTTCAGCCAGGACAATTGTCTTTTTCTCGAATTCTACTACACTACACTTGTGGGGGATATTTGGCCCCACAAGTATAGTAATACAAGTACACACACACAGCCGGTATGCAGCGGTATGGGACACACATGGGTGCACATCCGTGCTCTGGTGTGATGGTCTAGTTCAGGGGTCTTCAACAGGGGGTCCGGGACCCCTAGGGAGTCCTCAGAGTTACTACAGGGGGGCCACCAAATCGCTGGGTGATAGGATATATTTTTTTTACGTTAACTACTAGAGCCATATAGCATCTCTATTCCGAGGGGAACATTAGCCGAAAATAGCGGCCTGCGTTGCTAGTTGTTATAAGCTTGCAGATCGGCTATTTTTGTCGAAAAGGTTTGGTGTAGAGGGAAAAAGCCCCTTAGCAAACTAAGTACAGAGTGAAAGGTCAAGTTTACTAAACTAGGCTTAAGTGGGTTTAAGTGGTTAAATGTCTGGTAATAAACAAAAAACATGAATTTACACAGCACTGATGATAGTGCTGTCAAACAAGTCTATGAAGCTATCTATGAAATCTATGAAAAAGTTCAATCTGTAACACAGTGTTATACAACATGCAGTGGGGGTCCCTGCTTCATCTCTCTCAGCTAAGGGGTCCTTGGCCTGAAAAACTTTCAAAACCCCTGGTCTAGCTCTTAAACAAGCGTGGCCTGCACGCCTGCAGACTGGCACTTTATTTATAATAAGATGAACGTCATGGAGAAGACAACAAACTAACTGTGACTTTCAACTGTTTATTCAAGTTTTGGAATAAAATATTTACATTTTGCATATCCAATATTTAAAAGATTGAAATATGGCCTTTGGACTGTAAATGGTAGCATTATAGCCTAACTGCACTCAGAGAATAACACAGCTTTTGAATATTTTGTTTTAATTCAAAGTGTTGATGCATATAAGACAGTATTCCACGATGCCCAATAATTACCATACTTAGTTTACTAATGCACTCACTCATTATGTATACTTATTTGTTCTTTATACTTATTTTTAGAGATGTTCTCTATGTGCTGTTCTGAAGGTTAACAGTCTCTTCTCTCTCCATTGTCACGAATCAGGACTAAGGTATGCTAGGTTATCAGGGATGCTAGGTTCTCAGGGATGATAGGTTCTCAGGGATGATAGGTTCTAAGGGATAGGTTCTCAGGGATGATAGGTTCTCAGGGATGATAGGTTCTCAGGGATGATAGGTTCTCAGGGATGATAGGTTCTCAGGGATGATAGGTTCTAAGGGATAGGTTCTCAGGGATGCTAGGTTCTCAGGGATAGGTTCTCAGGGATGCTATAGGTTCACACACAGGGCCACTGGGATGCTGGGTTCACTGGGATGCTAGGTTTACTAGGATGCTAGGTTCACTGGGGATGCTAGGTTCACTGGGATGCTAGGTTCACTGGGATGCTAGGTTCACTGGGATGCTAGGTTCACTGGGATGCTAGGTTCACTGGGATGCTAGGTTTACTAGGATGCTAGGTTCACTGGGGATGCTAGGTTATGCTAGGTTCTCAGGGACACTAGCTTCACTGGGATTCTAGGTTCTCAGGGACACTAGGTTCACTGGGATGCTAGGTTCACTGGGATGCTAGGTTCTCAGGACACTAGGTTCACTGGGATGCTAGGTTCTCAGGGACTACGTTCACTGGGATGCTAGGTTCTCAGGGACACTAGGTTCACTGGGATGCTAGGTTTTCAGGGACTACGTTCACTGGGATGCTAGGTTCTCAGGGACACTAGGTTCACTGGGATGCTAGGTTTTCATGCATGCTAAGTTAACAAGGATGCTAGGTTCACTAGGATGCTAGGTTCTCATGGATGCATCTTGCTTAAGTGTTCCTGTTTTCCTGTGTGCGTGTGCATGTGCGTGTGCGTGCGTGTGTATTGTATGTGTGTGTGTGTGTGTGTGTGTGTGTGTGTGTGTGTGTGTGTGTGTGTGTGTGTGTGTGTGTGTGTGTGTGTGTGTGTGTGTGTGTGTGTGTGTGTGTGTGTGTGTGTGTGTGTGTGTGTGTGTAGAGAGGTGGAGCAGGTGGGGGTATCGGACCTGGAGATCATCTCTCAGCCGGTAGAGGAGAAGGCGTATGCCAGGTCGGTGCCGGTGCAGCTGGTGAGTTTTGGCTACAGAGACCTTCCTCTGGCAGCGCTGGACTTGTCCCTGGCCGGATCCCAGCTGCTCTCCAACGCCGACGACGAGGAGAACAGAGAGGGGTGAGTGAGCCACCGCTGGACGTCATACATTTACATCTATTGTCGCTGTCAGGCAGAAATATCTTATCTCCATATTTTAACTTTTTGTTTCTTTTCGTAAATGAATGTCCTACTTGATAATACTACAGCGTACAGCGTCACACAAAAGCATCAAAAGTAGCAGATCTGGGCCCCGGATGGCTGGCGGAACGGTCCAGGCACCTAGGCTGCTAATGCGCGGGTTCGAGTCCAGTTCCCGACGACCTTTGCTGCGGGTCACTCCCCATATCTCTCTCCCCATTTCCTGTCACTCTACTGTATTCTATCAAATAAAGGCAGAAAAGGGCAAATAAATAAATCGCCAAGCTCGAAACGCGGTGTGAAGTGACAAGTTTCGAGCTTGTCGATCTGCCATTTTTGCTAATTTTGAAAAGTAACAGTTTTGGACATAATGAGGGTTCCACCCGACAGAGACGATACAAATGCGAGACAAGGCTTTTTGGGGTAATATAAGGAAGCAAAACTTGCGCAAACCTATACAGACCGACTAGTGAATCGGAGAAGAACATGGGTCGACTAATGAGCAGGAAAGGACTCCATGCACACTATCTTCTTCACTTGTTGCAAACAGAAATAATGCAATCACTTCAAGTCCAGATGAAACGGCATTTTGAAAATATCAGTAACAGGATAAGCAGATGGGACATAACATTGTGAGGAATTTGATATTCGCAAAAAGTATTAAAGGATCTACACCATGAATTTAAAAAATAATAATAATATTTAATATCATATTGTTTATCTCCCTCAAACGTTTTTCAAAAGGTTTGAGCCTAAATCAAACCTCAGATATACTCATTCCACGGGGCGAGCCAGTTTGTATGCATGTTATCTCCTGGTTCTGTGTGGAAAAAGTAAAAAAAAAAGAAAAAGAAAAAACTTTTCTTTTTTGGGGGGGTTGGAACTGAAAAACGGGAGGTATTGTACCCTGACGTGACGTCACGTCAGGGTGCAAATCAGTTTGGCCTGTTTTGAGACCAATTTACAGAAAACGCCAGATTTGCTGTGAACGCCTGAGTGTTCAAACTGGGGTATTTTTGGGGATAGAAGAGAGTTAGGGGAGACCAAAAACACACAAAAAAGAAGAAAAAGTTAAAATTCATGGTGCAGTCCCTTTAAAACGATTATTTCACAATTTATTGGGGGGAAAGCAATACTTCGATCCCACACAGCTTGGTGAACGAATGTGCGGTAGATATACACACAAAGGACAGTTAATAAGACATGTTACATGTTTACATTACCGTTCTCCTTACCGTAGAGGGTTTTCCCTTTATGTGTAATGTTACCTTTAAGACTGAATACACACCTCCACGTAATTGTCTGTGCGACAGTTGTTGTTATAATTTTTGGTCTGAAAATAAACTACAGTATGAGCATATCATCTCCGTCCTTTCCTAAACCGCATTCCTACAAATGCATTGTTTTCTTTTTCTTTTAGATTTTCATATACCCTTTACGTTATCACATATCTAAATCATACAGTAGACTATATACCGTATAGAATTATAAGCAAACTTTCCTTACTGTTTCTCTGAGCCGACGGAAGCATCATAGCAGTAAATCGTTTTTAAATGAAGGGTGCGTTACTCAGACATGGTGAGTGCATCCATGGCCATAAATAAATGCACTTCACATACTACAAGGCCTAATAAATCTAGTTTCCCCTCTTGCTCAATAGGGCCAGATATGAGCCTATTAAATTATTTACCATTACTGGGTCGGAGACTTGAATGCATCTAATAATGTCACTGTGCTAGACCACTGTTGCCAGGCATGTAATAAACATAAATTGAAGAAATGGTCGGTACGTGTTTCTATGGTTCTATGTGGATCACACGCACCGAAGCTCCATTTATACTCCTGTTTTGAAAGTGTATCGTTGGTGTCGGTCAGAAACCTCTTATCTCTCATGTTTCTTTGTAAATGAATGCCCCTACTTGATCACACTAAAGCGTCACACAAAAGTATCAAAAGTAGCAGATCTGCAAGCGACACGTTTTGAGCTTGTAGATCTGCTACTTTTGCTGTTTTTGAATTTGAATCCTGAAAACAGTTTTGGTCATACTGTATGAGATCTCCATTCGACAGAGACAATATCTATGTACGTAGTGGGGCAGCAGTCGCTCAAAACGGTAGACCGGCCTCTTGGGAATCGGAAGGTTCCCGGTTCGATCCCCGCCCCTGTTCCCCTACATTAGTGCTGAAGTGTCCTTGAGCAGTGACACAGAACCCCTAACTGCACCTGATGAGCTGGTTGGTGCCTTGCCTGGTCTCCTCCACAGTCGGTGGTGTAAATGGGTGAATGTAATGCTCATTGTAAAGCATTTTGGATAGGGTACCATTTAGGTAGGTTTTATTCTTCAGAAAAAGTGCGCAAGCATTGATTAAAAACAGAGAACGATCAGAAGTATCTGTAAAGTATCTGTACAGTATAAATGGGCCTCAACAGTAGTTGTGAACTGAATCATATTTTATCGCCAGTAGCTCCCAGAGTCACTGTAATCTTGTACAGTATATATATCAGCACATACTTATTGTTGAAGAAAATTAACTGCTCTGACACAGCACACCCTATGAATCTGTGTATTGATCATTTTATGTATTTGTCCTTCATTTAGCGCTTGAGCCCTATTTAAAAATTGTGGCAATAACTGATCTATAAGCTCACATTGCGACATATTGTGAGCTTGTAGATCAGATTTTTTGCTATTTGTGGAAATGTTTTCGTAAGTATTTGTAAATAGAGATATGCGTTCGCCTCGTTTCACACAGGCACTGACAAAATATCTTGACAGCGCCGGGATTGCAAACTATCGTGAGCCAAACCTGTGACTATGGATGTGCTGTTGTGTTCCTCATGTGGCCGTGTCAGCAATATTCTAATGACAACATGCAATTTTGACTAATGACAGCCACATATGAAATCTCTCTTATTTGGTGAACCGTGTAGATTGCATAGGATGCACAGAATCCTAACAACATGCCGTTCCTGTAGAGGGTTTTTCCTTTTCATTAGGCAGGCGTTTTTAGTCAGTTAAAGGGATATTTCACTTTCAAAAAAACTTTTGGTCATTTTATGGTCTACTCAGGCTTTAGTGAGCCCTCCAGACCGTTTTTAAGTTGCTTTATTCAGTATTTAGATATTTGATATTCATTTTACCAGCCACGCCCCCTTCCTATACAAACCCATTATAACTTAAAACTCAATTTTTAACCTGTTTAACCATCAAAAACACCCGTCCTTGGTTCTGGTGACTCACCCTGCCCTCCTAATGCGTGAGGGGGCCGTGTTTTTTTTATTACTTTTTTCATTTATTTTTAATATATATTTTTTGTATTTAATTTTTTCATTTTCCAAAAAAAAATATTAAAAATAAATGAAAAAAGTAATAAAAAAAACACGGCCCCCTCACGCATTAGGAGGGCAGGGTGAGTCACCAGAACCAAGGACGGGTGTTTTTGATGGTTAAACAGGTTAAAAATTGAGTTTTAAGTTATAATGGGTTTGTATAGGAAGGGGGCGTGGCTGGTAAAATGAATATCAAATATCTAAATACTGAATAAAGCAACTTAAAAACGGTCTGGAGGGCTCACTAAAGCCTGAGTAGACCATAAAATGACCAAAAGTTTTTTTGAAAGTGAAATATCCCTTTAACACCAGATTAACTTCCGCTGTTGTGTCAAACTTCTGAACTTCTGGCACTTGCACTTGCTCTGTTTATTTGTTTGTTTTTCTTTCTTGTTTTTGTTTTGTTCTTAAACTATATATATACTAGACCATACCCGGTCGGCGCAGCCGTGGTGGGATATACGCACATGATCTGGCAACCCGGGAGGCAGTTTGTCCCATAGCTGGGCAGCCGCAGCTATGGGACGACATTCTTTGACACAAAAACGCTAATAAGAAGCTGAGATTTGATGAAATTGAAAAACGGGCTTCACAGTTAAGTTCAGATGGTAATGGTCAATGGCTGTGTGCAAAATCAGAGCAATTGGTCCAGCCAGTGGGGAGAACCGGGTAGCTTCACCACCACCACCACTACAAACGCACGCACAGAGGTTACTAGAATTATAGTAGGATATATATATATATATATATATATATATGCTGTCAACTTTTTTTTATCCCACGATTTTGTAACCCATATTTTTTCACCCAGTGCCAATTGCCTATGTAATCATGGGCGCTACTCTCCCTCTGCCAGCCTAGGGAGGGCCCAAGCTGAAGGATATATTTAAAAAAATATATATATATTCTTTTACTATCAGTTAAAGGTAGGGTAAGTGATTTGCTTTTGTTAAAATAAGTGTTAAATAGCTCTATATTCTGGTAGTACTCATTGCTATAGAGTGTTTTTTCAGTAAAAGGAGTCTCCCATGTCTCTCCAGCTCTTTATTAAACAGAAAATGCATTTTCAGTGCTCTCTCCTGATTGGCTTAAACTTTGTCACATACCTGAAAATGTACTACATTATGTTTATCTGTGACCAAACATACGCTCTGTATCACTTAGTGTTTGAGTAACTGTTGCACCCCAATTTGATAGCGCTGCAAAGGCTTAGCAGCCTGTTGGGGACCCACTTTTTTACGTGCGATCCTTAGACTTAGAGTACTTGTGAACTCCCAAAAAACAATAAGTGATTGTGTGAGATATGATGGCATGCAGCCAACTGGGATTTGAATTAATTAAACTGATTCAGGGTGTTTCTCTCATAGTGAATGGAAAGTGACTGTGATTTAATTAATTCACGCTGTTCTCATCACCGCTGGTGCTACTAGCTTTTGGACAAATAATATTTCAAGTAACACCTTGAAATATTCATACTCACTGAACAAGCGTGAGTATGAAAAAATGAAAATCTGTAAGGGAACATTTTCTACTGTACTTTGTGCACCTGGAGCCCCCCCCCCAACAAAAAAAAAACATTGAGACAATGTGATGTGGAAATAATTGTGTAATCAAGTGGAACTGCTTCGCTGTGCATAATAAAAAATAAGTTGCAAGTAACTTGACTCAAAGAAACAAAGTAGGATTGAGAAGGCTCAATCTTTGCTTCATGCTTCATGAGTTACTGCAGAATCCTGCCTGTAGACGGAGGGATGAGACCTCATCTAGTTTCACCAGATGATCAGAGATCTCTGCCTACTGATACATCTGATACACCAATGCAAAGACTTTAGTGTGGTCCTTGATATTGGAATGGTACCAGGATTGGTTTTCAAAGCAATGGGTGTGGGTTTGTTAGCACTGGTTTTCTCCGCTGTTCTATTCATTTAGATTTCCCCAAGACTAGAGCCAATCAGATTAGAGAGAGAACCACTCAACGTAAACACTTATACTTGGTAGGGTGCGTTCGGAAATGCGCACCGGGAGCGCACTCGCCTATTAGTTTGTATGGGCCAGTGCGCTCAGTGCTTGATTTCCGAACGCACCCTTAGTTGTATGAAAAGAAGGTTTGAGAGAAACTAAGGTGGCTAAAATATATACTATAACTTGCTATTATTTAAATAAGTTAAATGAGTTGTGTATAGGAGTAGATGTGAGACGTATACTGTATAGAGTAGTGTCTCCTGTTTGTAGACACACGCTTAGACACACACGCATGCACAAATGTCCCATATTATACATGATAACCATCAATCTAGAGTTCTCAAATTCTACCCGAACCCGACCGGGCCCGACCCGACCCGACATTTTCGGGCCGAGCCGGGCCTCAAAACTATGCTAATTGGTCGGGCCGAACCGAGCCTCGGGCTCCATGAAAAAAAAAAAATATATATTTTTTTTTTAATGATTTTTTTAAATAATAATAATAATAGATAAATACACATTCAGACATTCAGAACAGGAAAAAAAAATCTTATTTTTCCCCCCTCGGGTTTTTTCGGGCTTTCGGGCCTAACATGATGGTAATACTCGGGTTCGGGCCGAGCCTCGGGCCGGCCCAGTCGGGCCCAGTTAGGGCCGAGCCTTAATTTTCAGGCCCGTTGAGAACTCTACATCAATCGACTATTAAGTGTCTCCTTAAGCCCTTGACCCGCTGTCACCCCAATTCTACATGATGTCCATTTATCATTGGATGACACCCCCTGGCTTGTCCAGCATCCATATGTTAACTACAATCAATTAATCACATCACTCTGAATATCCGCCTGCCGTCCTCTCTCCCTCTCTGTGGGACAATTACAGCCAGTGGTGCTACTCAAGTACTGTACTTAAGTACAATTTTGAGGTCGTTTTACTTTGCCTGAGTTTTTAAATATTTCAATACTTTATACTTACTCCCCTACATCTCTGAGCCAGATATTGTACTACTCCACTACAATTATTTGACAGCTTTAGCTTAGTACTAATTACTTTTACTGATTTAGATTATTAATAAAAAAACATACACTGACCAATTAAGCTCTATTTAATATTTTATACAAATATTAAAAAATAACCGATCTACAAGCTTGAGAGCTTGTAGATCAGCTGTGTGAAATGGGGCATTCTGCGCTATTTACTTTGGTACTTTAAGTATTGTTTTGATGCCAATACTTTTACTCAGGTAAAACTTTTCAGGTAAAAGTATTGCAACTTTTACTTAAGGAAAAATAAAAACAGCCTTTCTCACAGCTGACACCCTGCCTGCACACCCCAATAATACAGCATGTGCTATGTCATCATAATCACTCACCAACTGTGAAACACTCTGCTCAGCCCTAAAACTTCTACAAGTTCTGATTTAGCACTTATTATTACATCTATAACCACAGCGGTCATTTGCACACTTTCAGAGTTACAAATGGATGTTTCACTGTCTACAATATGTGCCTGAGAATCACCATGGTCCCTGCAACTTTGAAGGTCACTGCAACACCACTCAGTTTGTCTGAGTTTACGGCAAAAATAAAACGTGTACGGTTTTAGAAATGTGTGTTCTCATAATTCAAATGGAGCTATTAATTATATGACTGCATAAACTCCTGAAGTAGCTTCATTACAGAGGAGATTGATTGGAAAATACACACACAAATTGCTGGTTCTTCAGCTGTTCTTCAGTGGTTCTTAAGGGTGGTTGTAGTTCTATAATATAGCACCACTGTCATACAAATAACCTGTTCAGACTCTGTATGGTTCTTTAGAGGTTCTGCTGGTTCTCCAGTTTAGTTTAGACACCTCTAATCGTTCTATAGCACCATTTGACAAAGGTTCTACTGTATATAGCACCTTTAAGATACAGTAGGTGCTATACAGTAGCACCAAAAGAGGTTCCCATGTGATTATGATCCAAAGAGACACTTTTGGTGCTATTTAGCACATTTTTTGTTTAGTTATAATACGTCATCTGGAAACAGCTCCCACTGTGAGATTCTTTGGCAGATAGTACCCAGTAAAAAATTATGCACTTTCAGAGTTACAAATGGTTAAATGAACACTGAGGATTTCACTGTGTAGGTGCCTGAGAATCACGATGGTCCCTGCAACTTTGAAGGTCACTGCAACACTCAGTGTGTCGGCAAAAATAAGATGGAATAAATCGTGTACGGTTTTAGAAATGTGTGTTTTCACATAATTCAAAAGGATACAGCTGCCTGCGGTATGAATAATATGACATTCTCAGTGTGCGGTGCAATTTAGGCATTTAGCAGACACTTTTATCCAGGGCAACTAACAATAAACAAGGGAAATAATCACATAAATAGAGTGCAGAGAGAACAATGTGGTACCTAACGAAACTAGGATACCAAGTAAACAATGCATCTGTCTAATCAACATGATCAACAAAAACTAGACTAAAATGTTAGTGAGGGACAAGTGGAGAAGAGATCCAGTAGAACTAAAAGACAAGTAATTTTATGCTTGGTTGCGCTAGGGTGTGCATGCTCAAAATAGCAGATCTACAAGCTCACAACGCGTCGCGCTTGTTGTGAGCTTGTAGATCGGCTATTTTCAGCATGCAACCAAGTGTAAAATCAAGCATTACGACGCCATCAAGGCACCGTCAAAATACATTTTAGTCAACTAAATCAACTGTAGATTTAGTCGACTATAGTCTTATGATATTTTCTCGACTGAAACTATACAAAAACTAAAACATTTCAGATGATTAAAATATGACTAAAACTAAATTACATTATATTCAAAAGACTATGACTAAAACTACCGGTAAATCAAAATTTGCTGTCAAAATCAACACTATAAAGTATGTCGGTAAACAGCAATGCTAACTAACTAATTAACATGATTAACATTTGTGGTCAAGAAAAACAAATCAAGAAACAAAATACCATGAGAACAAGTGACCAAGACATGTCTGCATATAGCCATATCTTGGTCAGTCACTAGCAAATATAGCATCAGTTGGTAAATATAGCAGTCTACAGAGCAAAACGCAGTGCTTGTTTATCAGATTCAGCGTGGATACAAGCAGTGCTGGTCTGGCATATGGATAGTATATGAGGTCATGCAGTGCAGGTCTAGCATATGGACAGTGTATGAGGTCATTTTTACAGATGTCCTTATGATTAGTCACAATATTAGCAGTTTGTATTTTTTCCTGTTCAAACTTGGCCGTCCAAGCCATCCTGTCCAGCCGTTGTGACTCAAACGTGGGTCTGACTGTGAGCTCGCAGTTGGACATACACAAACACCATAAGCCTAAGACCAGGATCCAACATGCACACACGCATGCACGTGCACACACACACATGGATTCACGTTCACACACTCGCACACACGCACATGTATACAAGCACGCACGCACACACGCACGCACACATGCACACAAACACACGCACGCGTGTTCGCATGCATGCGCGCTCTAATGCATGCAAGCACGCAATGCATGCACACAGTCACACACAGACATGCACACAGTTAAACTATCTTGCTTAAACAGTTTGTGCACACACATATGCAGCTAAATGTATACTTACAGTACATTAACCTTCTGATATGCACACACACACACACACACACACACACACACACACACACACACACACACACACACACACACACACACACACACACACACACACACACACACACGACGAGCCGCCTCGTCGTCCAAGTGCTCCGTTTGACACCAAATCAGGCCTCAGTCCATTGGGTCCCCTCAGCTCGCCAGAACAGATGGGATTCCACAGACACACCGTCAACGGTGGCCAACGGTGACACTGACGCCACGCGGCACGATGTCACAGCCAAACCCTGTACACAACAAGATCTATAATAGGAAGATACTATATTATCAATATAATATAGTATCTTATCACTATAATATCAATTATTTGGGGGTTCAACCATGTACTGGCCCGTCTAATATTGGATTCATTGCATACCGACCACTGAAAACCTTATGCCCATACCTAACACCATGCCAAAAATCTAAAACTTGTCACCAAGTGCACAATCCTCATGAATTCCCTCCCAGCTATCCTAATATTTCCTCTTTTTCACCCCCCCAGGCATTCGCCTAGGTTGCCTAGAAACACCCCTGCTGGTGATGACCAAGTTGAAGAAGACTCTTTAAACAATAGATTTATCAGTGGAGTGAAGGTTATTTTACCAGTGGGTTCCATTCATCCTGGCTGCGTTTAATGCGACAGGTCACTATTTCACATTAACCACAGTCATTAGTACAAAATGTCTGCCTGTAAAAACCCTGCCAGCACCAGTTGTAAAACTCATCATTCTGTCCTTTAGCTTAATGAGATTCCATTTAAAGCCAGCGAGCGTGAGCCGCAGATACGCTGTATCTTGTTACATCTCCACTACATATTAATTGCTACGCTAATAACCCCACATTAATTTACGTTAAGTTAACCAAGCCGTGCATTTGGGCTTTCATTGGAAACTTTTAAATGAGCGTTGGTATGTAACATGGAGGGCTACCGAGTGTAAAAACCAAAATGCTGCCTTAGCTTGACTGCTCCAATTGTGTCAGTCAGAAGGCTTAAGTCAATTTGCAGGAACGGGTAGGTGAATATGTGTCTCCAAAAAACATTGCTGGCAAATAGGGATGCACAATATTGACATTTTCGCCGATATCCAATTACCAATTAAGGTCAAATCAAGAATCAAGAATAAGCCAGTATCGACCGATACAATACTGTTATTGCAGTACGAGTTTCTAGTAGACTTTACTTTACACCTGTTATACAGTAACTGTGATTCTGGGTGCAGATGCAGACTTAAAAAAAACTGGGAAATCTTATTACCTGATTTATTAGGCCTACTGATGCAAAATGATCAAAATAAAGTAATTGTCAAATAATTGTCATGGAGAAAAAAGTACAATATTTGTTTCTGAGATGTAAAGGAGTTGATCTATGATGTCATATTGAAAAATGGAAGTACCTAAAAATCATCAAGTACAGATACTTTCCACTACTGGCCCCTTGCACTATAACTTCATGTTTCACTGCGGCTGTTCACCGCCCCGTGTGCATGAGCGATTCCCAGTAAACCACTTTGGCGCTCTCGCTTTCCATAACGTCCCTCTCGTTATAGGAATCGCTACTGTGTTTGATTACGGAATGTCGCAATAACGCGCAAACATCGCCGCAGCCTCGCGTCTGCATTGGCGTTACAGAGCGGCAGCATGAAACCAGCCGTTTCCTGAGTTCTGTGCGTCTGGCAAGAAGGAGCAATCGCTGAACTCACCTTTAGGGAAATGGGGCAAGGGAAATTACTCTTTCTTTTTTTATGGCTGTGTGGAATGAGGAACTGAAGTCGGGAGAAATAGAGACGGGCCGCGGTGAGTTCAATCCACAGCCATCAAAATGATAACGTATCAGGGAGAGGAATCTGTCGCCCGCTCCACTGACTCTCCCAGGGAGAGTGGATTGCCTTTCCTCCCACAGCCCGTATTAAGCCTGATTACGACTTTGTCGCACCGCGGTGTCGCGCGTTGAAAATGGCCGACCTACAAGCTCACTACGCGTTGCGGATGCGACGCGTTGTGAGCTTGTAGGTCGGCTATTTTCTGAGCATAAGTTAGGCATTAGGAGTTTCATTGGCTCCCCGAGGAGAAGGGCCGTAGTGTGCACTGGGGGGGGGGGGGGCGGCGAGGCTCGCGTGGCAGCGATGTTTGGCAAAGAGCAAGTGTGTGTGTGTGTGTGAGAGTGCGTCTGCTCTGGAAATTGAGAATGTCACGGTCACAGCGTAGGTGCTCTATCAACACAGTGACGCTTCATTGAGACTGAGGAGTGCAGAAGTGATGGTGCCGCTGCTGTATAGCAGCCTTGGACTTTTTGAAGGGGTTTGTCCTCATCTCTCCAGGTCTGACAAACGTTTTAAGGCTTCCAGTTCAGTCAGAGAACTTTCCATGTGTCCTTTGGGATGTTTTTTTTTTGGTCACACAGCAGCTACATTTGCACATACTGTGCGTGAAATGTGTCCGCTGCATTTACTCATCCCAACTATCAGTGGTGTGTGTGTGTGTGTGTGTGTGTGTGTGTGTGTGTGTGTGTGTGTGTGTGTGTGTGTGTGTGTGTGTGTGTGTGTGTGTGTGTGTGTGTGTGTGTGTGTGTGTGTGTGTGTGTGTGTGTGTGTGTGTGTGTGTGTGTGTGTGTGTGTGTGTGTGTGTGTGGTAGTTGTAGTAATAGTTGTAGTAGTTCGAACGGAACAGGTAGTAATGAAGAGAAAACTCTCCAAGCCGTCACAGTGTCATGATGACGTTTCCACTGTGTCAGCCATGTTGGCAGTCAGTGTTGGGCTTTTTACAAAAGAAAAGAAAAGTAATTGATTACTCATTACTCTGTTCAAAAGAAATAATATTTCTTTACCTCCCTGCCAACAGTAACATGTGTAATTTGGTTCAATTTGAGTTAAATGAGCACTCAGGATGACTCAGTGTAGTGATCGTTATGCAATCCTCTTATAATAATGGTTCATTTCATACTGTATGTCTGTTTACACCATCCTGTCTGTCATCCCTCATTAGACCTTCACCACTGATTATGTCCTTTTTCCTCCCTCCCTCTCTCCCCACCTTCCTCCCTTCATTCTCTCCTTGCTAGCTTCCTTTTCTTTGTAGACGTACACAAAATAAACGCCAGGAAAAAAAGAGAAAAAAGGGAGGTTAAGTATCACAGCATTCAAAATTATAACAAACAGACAAACATCACACAGGGAGAAGAGTAGATTTTGAGAACGCCACAACCCCACAGCCGCCGCCCCCCACACGTAGTTCAGTAACCACTGAGATACTGCAGGCCGCATCTCATGAGTCTATTCATTACAATGCACCATAACCGCAGGCACAAGAGGCACCGTCAGGAACGACTAGGTTCATCACAGTAACCGTAGGAGAGGATGGAAGGTTTGAAGCACCCACACGATGCGGATGTGATGCATTGCAAGCCTGTAGATCATTGTTTCCCAAACTTTTTAGCTTGAGACCCAAACTAGGGACTTGTAAATCGGCTATTTTCTCTACTTCTTAAAACATTTTTTAATGAAATTTCCTTGATTTATTATTTATTTATAACATTTATTTTGGGGGGAATTATTTGAAAGTCTTTTGAAATAATAATGGATACAAAAGGGATATTTACCTGCGACCCAAAAATGGGTCCCGACCCACTGTTTGGGAACCACTGCTGTAGATCAGCTATTTTTCAGTGGGCGTACATGGTCGTGCGACGGGGCATACGTCTCCTCTCTGAGCAGAGAGAAGGGGGCGACATTGGGGGAGGGGGGGGCAGGGAACAGGGAGGCGGTTAGTTCTCCGCTAGCATCGGGGGGGCAGCTCTAGCTGCAGTGTTAGCAGTTTGGCCAGTGCCATGGTAAGTGGAGTTAGGTTATTAATAGAGTTGAGAGCATCCATCTTCCTGTCTGGAAGGAGCGAGGTGGCGTGGGTTTGTGTTCAGCGTTTTCACACCCGCCCACTCTCCCTCCAGTCATCAAGATGCTCCTCTTTGTTTGTTTGCTCGCTCCGTTTTTTTTGCAGGTCGGAGAGCGTTGTTGTTGGTTTCTTTTTTTTTCTCCCTCTCCGAGAATTTCAGCTTGGACTGGTTGCAGGACGAGTGTGTTTGTGTGTTCGCTGCTTAGCGTATTACTATACTTGTGTGAGGATTATGTCCCCACAAGTATAGTAGAGTAAGTATTTGGTAATTATGGTTCATTCAAGTATGGCTTGAAACTAAAATAACAAAAACCCACGGAAATAAAATAAAATATTCGTTTTGTTTTTTTCCCACCACCATATGTGATGTCATGCATTCTTTCATCCTACCATTATCAGCTTCTATCAATCAAAGCTTTCGTCATACAGCTGAAACACCTGAAAAACTAAAACTAAGACGAAAATAGACGAAATTCGGGTGGGGGTGTGTGATTTTTTTGGGCTATAGCCTATAATGACAACCCCAAAATATGGACTTCAGGTTGAAAGTGGTTCAACTTTATTTTAGTGGTACTGCAAAGCAGAACACTGAGGCCGTGCAGTGTCTAATGCCCTTCAGATTCAAGAGAGAGAGAGAGAGAGAGAGAGAGAGAGAGAGAGAGAGAGAGACACACACACAGAGAGATGACTCTTTTCCTCTACAAAGGGTAACCAAGACTTTCCAGAACATGTGAAGTTCTATGATGTTTTTTACCTTTTTATTTTGTTACCCAAACAACCCCTGAAGGGGGAGGTACGCCATAAAAAACAAAAGTGAAAATAGATTATCTGTTTAGATTGTCTCTATTAGCTTTTTTTGTGGGGACATTTCTAAACTGCGTTCTGAGTTTGGGATTCCCAGAAACTCAGGCCTAGTAGCCTACTACCTACTGAGCAGGGCCCAAATTAGGCTCTGATTTGAAGACAAATCCAGAACCTGTGAAATGCGTTTCACTGCACGGCACTGACAGTACGCTGAGTTGTTGTAGTGGAAAACAGCCAAAAAGAGAACACCTTGGTGTGGTGTGAGTTGTGTCAGATGCCGTCCCGGTGACGTGCGCCCTGTTTGCCAGACCAACAGACAGACACATATGTTGACACTGTGACACTGTGACATGGCTGCTCCAAAACGTTGGGAGCGCTGGGTCCCATGCAGCACCAGATGGCGCGTCTAAATCTGTGAGCAGGAGAAAAGATACAAGATGTTCCTATCCCATGCCACCCACCAGCCACGGGCCAAAGGTCCAAAATACAACAAACTGGCCTGGTTTGCAAAATTCAGAGAATGTTTGGGGGCGGGGATAGACAGGGAGAATGCTAGGAGGTGGGGAGAGAATGCTAGGAGGTGGGGAGAGACAGGGAGAATGCTAGGAGGTGGGGAGAGACGGGGGATAATGCTAGGAGGTGGGGAGAGACGGGGGAGAATGCTAGGAGGTGGGGAGAGACGGGGAGAATGCTAGGAGGTGGGGAGAGATGGGGGAGAATGCTAGGAGGTGGGGAGAGACGGGGAGAGTGCTAGGAGGTGGGGAGAGACGGGGGAGAATGCTAGGAGGTGGGGAGAGACGGGGATAATGCTAGGAGGTGGGGAGAGACGGGGAGAATGCTAGGAGGTGGGGAGAGACGGGGGAGAATGCTAGGAGGTGGGGAGAGACGGGGAGAGTGCTAGGAGGTGGGGAGAGATGGGGAGAATGCTAGGAGGTGGGGAGAGCCGGGGGAGAATGCTAGGAGGTGGGGAGAGACGGGGAGAATGCTAGGAGGTGGGGAGAGAATGCTTTGGAGGTGGGGAGAGAATGCTAGGAGTTGGGGAGAGACGGGGAGAATGCTGGGTTGAAAACAACAAGCATCAACAGCAATCCAGCAATCCACCAATCTAGGACTGGTAGCAGGTGTTGGTGTTAAGGACATGTTGTAGAAGATGCCCCTGTTGTTGGGAGAGGAGGTGGCTCTGTGACATCACTTAGGTCACTGATGGTTCTCACACTTTATTAATTATAAGATTCCCCATGACTCTGAGCGTGTACAAATGGAACCGATTGGACGCGTAATATGGTTCTGTTTGTACACTCTAGGAGTTACAGACCTGTAAGGGCCTATTTAGAACACCCTCAAGGAACCCTGAGGGTCCCTGGACCCCACTCTGAGAACCACTGGCCTCCTCGTATTTATCAGATTTCATAGAGCCGTACATCCCAGCCAGAGCCCTGAGGTCAGCTGACCAGTTTCTCTTGAATGTGCCCAAAACTAGTTCTATAAAGTTCTATAGAGGTGACCGGGCCTTTGCTGGCCCCACCCGGTCCCTCCATATTCGCTCTACTCCTTCACCAGAGGCCTTTAAATGTGCTTTATAAATATTGAGTTGAGTTGAGGTCATGCTTTTGTTCCCCTAAAACTTGAAAGCCACCTGTGTGAATGCTAAAGCTGTAAAGTTGCCATATCATTGTACAGCAAATGGTGGTAATAGCCGATTTACAAGCTCACAATGAATCAAATGCTCACGTGTTGTGATCCTTGTGGGGTTTTTTTATGTTCTGAAAATGTTCGCCTATAATTACATTCCCCAAATAGCGATGCCAGATTAAAAGTGATTAAGTTCAAGTGTCCCAAAGTTAATTAACTTCAGAATCAGAATCTTTATTGTCACAGGTTTACAGAAGTAAAAAAGTGGGTGAAATTATTTTTTGTGCAATGTTCTATTGCTTTTGTTATTCCCATAGAAACAAAGAAAGGGAAGAAGAAGAAGGGGGGCGGGGCAAGGGGGAAGAGAGATCAAAATCAACAAACAAATGATCTACATATTTACACATAGTACCTGAGGTAAGATATAAAGGTGCGTGAGCATTATAGCAGCAGATGTATACTATACGTGATACTATGGACATTAGTTAAAGTAATACTAGGTAACTTTTTCAACAAAACTAAAGTTAAATTGTACATCTTTTGTGAGTGGCAAATGTTTCACAACACCCACTCCATGAATTTCACCTTCGAAAGCCTTTTCTATATAATTTCTATTGAAAAGGTGGCTCGGTGAGCCTTTCTCGCGAAAATGACATCATCCGGCCGGAAAACGGAAACGGAAATGCACCGGTTTCCTGTTTGGCCAGGAACTACCGCACCGGTTTACTGTTTGGCCAGGAACTACCACGCTAATAACAAAAAGGAATCTCACGCTGTTTTTAAGAAATTGTAGGATTTGAAGATCGAAAAACAACAGAAAAAGAAAACACAGCTCACGGTAACTAAAGCTCCACTGGCTAAGAGAAACGATCCACAGATAGCATAAAACAATTAAAAGAATGCGTTTTGAACCGCTTCCGTCTTCCGGTGAAAACAAATGGAATTCTGGGTAACGGAGGAATAAACGAACGGCCTGCAGTGACGGTAATGACCAGCAGAGGCTGCTAAAAATCGTTATTTGTGGACCTGCATTGTATTACTTTAAGGTGTGAGAAAAACACAAAAAGTTGGCAAAAAAAAGTCTGAGCAAAATGTCAGCGCGTGTCGACCGCATAATCCACATAAGTTAAACTGACACTGGTATAATCCGCAGGCAGGTCCAAGGAAGAGCAAAAGTCTAAGACCAGCCTGACGACAGGCTGGTCTTGTTCAGCAGTCTGACGGCTGCCGGGTGGAAGCTGTTCATGAACCTGGTGGTGTTGCTCTTGATACTGCGGTAGGCCTCCTGGCCCGGCCGCTGTCGTTGTAGGGGTTTGAACAGTTTGTGGCTGGGGTGGTGCTTGTCCTTGATGATGCGCTGGGCTTTGAATACTTGGGAACCAGTTTTAAATTGAGACCAATGACCTTGAATCATGAGCTAACTTTGACGTTCTTGTTTGGGCGGACAGACCTCTGATTTCACGCTTGTGTCACCATGACTCAGCCATAACCATATAAGGAGTTCCCAATGCAGCTACACCCAAATATGGAGTATACCTCTTGCATTAAAAAAAGTTACTAAAGTAAATGTAGAGGTAAGTGAGTAAAAGTATTAAAGTAACTCGTTACTACGCACCTCTGACTCTGACCCTAACGTTGCTAGTGATGGAGTATGTGCTCTGTGGAATAATGTGTTCTTAGAAGGGCGTTCGCTCGGTCGAGTCAATTTGGGCTGACTTAATTAGAAAGCAGCTGGACGCTGCGTGAGCGGGCGACCTGGGAGCGGCGAGCGGTATTCTTGTTATCTCCCGGGCCTCCTAATCCGTTCGCCACAGGGACGACTGCAGCCGCCAATAAAGTGTCCAAACAAAGGGCTCGCTGTGTGTCAAGAATTTAGTTTTCCCATCTGTTTTTTAGGATTGGTGGGCCCTGTTCATGTAGGCATAAAACAGACAGAAGTAATGTGGTTATTAAACCTGCAATAACTTTGCTCCTACCCGGTATTTGAACCCAGGTGCCCAATCGTTTACTGTTGAGCTATATTGTTTTGGAAGGGGAGTTATTTCCATTTGAGTTTCATGCAAAACCTCTTATTAACTAGTAGTGGTCCCACCCAATCATGGGATCTAAGTCAACTACCAGCACACTCTATGCTGCTTGTGTTAGCAGCTGAAGCAGCCATGTCCCAAGGCGACCCTGTATATAGTACTGATGTTGTTGTGGCGGCCACATTCAGCCCCTAAATAGACATAGTTAGGATCACCTTGAGAGAGAGAGAGAAAGAGTGAGAGAGAGAGAGAGAGAGAGAGAGAGAGAGAGAGAGAGAGAGAGAGAGAGAGAGAGAGAGAGAGAGAGAGAGAGAGAGAGAGAGAGAGAGAGAGAGAGAGAGAGAGAGAGAGAGAGAGAGAGAGAGAGAGAGAGAGAGAGAGAGGGACAGACAGACAGACAGACACTGCTTACAGCATAAGTTTGTGGTACTTTTACTTTACTTACTTAGTATTAACATTTCTCAATACGTTATACGTATTCTCCTACTTTTTACTCCACTACAGTTATTTGAAAAACCTTTGTTACAATTTACTTTGATTTTAGATTATTATTTTAAAACATACATTAACCACTTTATATTTTATACTTTCTCCATTCGAAAATAGTCACATTGTGACGTGTTGTTTTTGAAAAAGTTAATACGGTAGTTTAAGTATTTAGATGGCAATACTTTTGTGCTGCTTGCTACTACGGTAACATTTTGAATACAGGACTTTCACTTAGCAGAGTACTTTTTAGTTGTGGTATTGCTACTTTTACTTACTGCAAGTAAAACATCTAATTTCTTCTTCCACCACTGGTGAGTGGTTAATATTCACAGACATGCAAAGTGTGAGATTGCCTTTCTGGCTAAGAGAGAAGTAGATGAATTGTCCAGGGAAATCCCTATTAATGCAGAGCAGCTTGTCAGCTTCAGTGCACATGTCAGCAGATCTATCTCCATTTAGACCACTATTAAAAGCTAATTTCCCCATCCAAGAGCAACTTGGACATTCATTTATGGGGTACAGTATTGAACTGGGACTGCACAATATATCTAACATGTATCGTCATTGCATTATCAACGTGTGCGATGTGCATATCACAAAGACTTTTACATGACTTTTACATTTTGCAAAATAGATTATTTAACTTGTTTTCAGGTTTGTTATTCATTTCAACAATCCAGGTATAAATGATGTTTTTGTTTAGATTAGAGGAAAATGTTTTCAGTGGAGCAGTGAGAAGCTGTATTGCGCTGCTGTGCTGCCTTTGGCGACCGCAGGATCAATAAGGGTCTTCTGTTATGTTCTTATTAATCAGGACTACAGACTCATGCCCACATTTCTTATGCACATTTCCAGTAATTTGCAATGGTTGCTCTATCGTAGAGAGGTAGAGAGGACAGGAGAGATGCAACGTTTGTAACAGTTAAGCCCTATTTCTATACTTGTGTACTGCATGAATACTTTTTTCCCATATTTTATTCTTTTTAAAATGTTTGACTTTAATTTGATGAAGTCAGTGATCAGGCTGAAACCTTGGATTTGGAGTCATAGATATGTCATACAGGAGTGACATGATAGATGACTGACATCACAGGCTGGCCATCCATGGATATCAAAGGATCTTTGATCTCAGATTTCAGTCCAGAACTACACTGTTCTCATGTAGATCCTAAGATCCACATGATTACATTTTCTTTTAATTTAAATGGTATAATGTTTTGTTTTGTTGAGTTGTCATTAGCTCATTGACCGCCAGAGTTAAAAAGATGTCTATAGCTGTCCTCGCCAGCGATTCTGAGCGTTTTCAGTAACCTTTGAAAGATCATAGAATATCATTCTTCTCACAACGATCCACCTGCCGCACTATTTTTGAAATAAAGTGAAAACTTGTGCAAAACTTTGAATATATATATAAGGCGAACATTTGTAAATCAAATCTTTGCTTCTGGGGGTCCCTGGAACAAAATATTTTGAGATGGGGGTCCGCGGCCAAATCATTTTGGGGGTCCCTGGCACGAAAAAGTTTGAGAACCACTGCTGTAAGTAATTGGTCAAGGCTGTGATGCGGCTGTTTTGTTCTAAATCTTGCAGGATAAAAGCATATCTCTGAGCCACAGTGTAGATTGGTAACCTTGTGCTTGTGTATCCAGAGAACGTGCAGTTTGCCACTCTGTGGTGCTGATGTGTTGTAATCAATGGTGCAGGGGGTCGCATTGGTACTGTAATGGAGAACCTTTCAAATGTAAAATTAATTAGCTGCAATCTCACTACATCAGGGGAAACTCAGCATATATTTTGTGCTTAGTTGGTACACTCATTCATCCGTGCTTGTTTTAGCATGAAGCAGTGTGGGTATTGCGTGTGTGTGTGTGTGTGTGTGTGTGTGTGTGTGTGTGTGTGTGTGTGTGTGTGTGTGTGTGTGTGTGTGTGTGTGTGTGTGTGTGTGTGTGTGTGTGTGTGTGTGTGTGTGTGTGTGTGTGTGTGTGTGTGTGTGTGTGTGTGTGTGTGTGTGTGTGTGTGTGTGTGTGCGCGTGTGTGTGTGTGTGTGTGTGCGTGTGTGTGTGTGTGTGTGTGTGTGTACTTGTATTATTATACTTGTGAGGACCAATTGTCCCCACAAGTACAGTATCATTTGAGAGCTAGACATACAAGATAAATGGTTGTTTTATGGCAAAAATAAAAATTGGTTTTACAATAAAGCGATACATTTAGAGGTTAGGTTTAGGGGTTAGGGTTGGCATTATGCGTAATTCATTTGATCTACGAGCTCACGACACGTTGTGCGCTTGTAGATCGGCTAATTTTTGACAATAGCCGAAGACAACTGAAAACGGCATTCATAAAATCGCTGTCGCTCCTCACAAGTATAGTGATACAAAACGTGTGTGTGTGAGTGTTGAATTGTGGGATTTGAATTGTGCAACCCTGTGGAAGACACATTTTGTTTGTGGGGGAGGATTAACCCATTCAATCCGGGAATGCTGTGTCATTTTTTGTGATTTATTTTTAGCTATAACCATTATTTTATGCTTTGGGCTATTTTGGGCTAATTTTTGTTTTGAAAAATCATTTAAATGTGTGCAAATCTTTGAATATATATATTTTAAAGCGAACATTTCTAACTCAAATCTTTGCTTCTGGGGATTCTACCAACTGATTCTAAATCAGTTTTTTTTTTAAACGTATGTTGCTATAATCAATGGTTCTCAGAACATTTTCACGTCAAGGACACCCAAAATTATATGTATTTGGCCACGGGCCCCCATCTCAAATATTTAGTTCCAGGGACCCCCCATAAGCAAAGATTTGAGTTTCAAATGTTCGCTTGTATCTGCTATTTTTGAATAGCCAAAGTATGGTTAAAGTGGTTGAAATCTCAAATGACAGATGCTTTCCCGGTGTTGATGGGTTAAAGTGGGTGCAACGGCTGTCAAAGTGTTCCGTCCCGGTCGTTGTGTATTCGTCAGGTGAAATTCAACGTGTCGTCAGCAAGACAGTGATTCGTCATTAGAGACAGTTCTGCTCCATTGCTTCAAGAAGGAGGCACATTTCTCTCACACCGCATTCTTTCATTCTTTCTCTTGTCGAAACTAAGCACATTCCCAAAGCCAGTAGTGGTGGGAAGTACATTTACTCAAGTACTGTGCTTAAGTTCACATTGTACTTTCTACTCCAATACAATTATTTGAAAATATGAATTACTAGTTACATTGTAGACATAGGTTATTACAAAACATGACATTAACCAATTAAACCCTATTTTATACTTTGTCTATTTGAAAATAGCAGATCTACAAGCTCACATATACTTTGAGTATATTTTGATGCCAGCCCTTTTGTACTTTTACTCAACTAAAATGTTGAATACAGCACTTTTTACTAGTAATTCTATATTGCTTCTACTTAAGTAAAAAAGAAGATTGAGTACTTCTTCCACCACTGTCAGCAGACAGTGATTCGTCATTAGAGAGACAGAGTTCTGGTCCATCGCATCGGAAAGGAGGCAGCTTTCTCTCTCCTGGATCTTTCATTCTTGTCTGTCGAAATCAGATTCCCAAAGCGACGGAGAGAGAGCTCGCACGCTCCTCAGCAATAAAATACACCTTTACAGTCCATTCATCATCAAGGCTTTTTAAAGGGTTGTGACAGTAATGTTTGACAACCACAAGCCCAGGAGAAACAGACCGGTACAATATGTGACAGGGTGAAACAAAGGTAGCGTATGAGAACTCACATTTCAAATAGATTGCAAAGTTCATAGTTTTTCTTCAAGTTACATGATCAAAACTACAGGAACCAAAGTAAAATGAGATGAACTAGACTTAACTGTTTCATGCTGTGTTGGAAAAAGTGATTGTTTTACTTAAAGGACAACATTAGTTTTTTTACAACCAAGGTTTATGTTTTAGATTGTAATTAAAGTAAATAAAATATGAGTGTTAAAATTTTTGCGATCTTTTTTACAGTGGGCGGGGGCATTCTGTCCGGTGGCTAAATATGTCTTTTTTTACACAATAACCAGGCGTTTTCTTTATTATTATGTACAGTAGCTCTTCTAGCCCCCGATAACTCACATCTGGCCATCAAAGACCACAGGACTTTTTTTATTTTGTAAAAAAGGCATATTTAGCCACTGGACAGAATGCCCCCGCCCACTGTAAAAAATATCGCAAAAAATGCCCAAACTTTAGAAAGCAGTAAATGAAAAAAAAAATAACACTCATCTTTTATTTACTTTAATTACAAGCTAAAATATAAACCTTGGTTGTAAAAAAACTAAAGTTGTCCTTTAAGTAAAATAGCAATACCACAATGTACTTTGTTACAAGTTTAAGTCCTGTATTCAAAATTTTAAAGTAACAGTACAAATGTATTGACATCAGAATATACTTAAAACTCACAACGCCAAAGTATAAAATAGGGCATAATTGGTTATTGTATGTTAATGTTTTGTAATAATAAAATATTTGTAGTCGAGTAAAAAGTGCAAAATGTGCCTCTGTGTTGTAGTTGAGTAGAAGCGTAAAGTATTGCAAAATGAGTTCAATAAAAGATTTAATAAAAAAAAAATTCAAGTAGTAAAAGTACCTCAAAATTTGACTTCAGTACATGTACTTAAGTTACTTTCCAGCACTGGTTTCACGCTCTGCCTCTCTATCTCTCTTACTGGCGTTCTCGTTCTTTTCTCAGCATGACTATGACTCATCTTCACGTCGTTAACGAAGTGAAGGGCTAGCACATTAAAAAAGGTGTCGAGAAAAACCTACGTCACTTCCACGTGCGTGGCCGCACCTCTAGCCCCAGGAATAGCTGTCATTCTCCATTTAAAACACCCAGGATGATTAGCCAATAATAGACACTCAAGCCAAAGAAAGCGAAAACACGCACGCACGCACGCACGCACGCACCACACACACACACACACACACACACACACACACACACACACACACACACACACACACACACACACACACACACACACACACACACACACACACACACACACACACACAGCACCACATTTGCTGAAAATCATAGAAACTTTCCTGGATTGATTTGTGCAGGAAAACTGCTGCGTTGACGAGAATGGGATTATTGATGGAGTTGAGACGAGTTTGTCAGAAATGGAAACTCTTCATGCTGTGTGTGGAAGTAATGCAAAGATCAATGCAACCGATCACTAGGAGTTAGCAGCAACGCGTCTTTGTCATTCACAAGCCAATTTGTTTGGGGGGAGTGCTCATTTTACTCACTCACTCACTGTGTACTTATAGGGATGCAAATTAGAGCTGCTGGTGGCGCTATAACAGGCCAATGTGAAAAGGGGGGCATTTCTTCCTCGGCTTAGTGGAATAATGTGCGTACACTGCGTTCATGATTTGAGGAATTTTGTTCAAAACGTACCTATCCTGCAAACTTTGTTAGCCAATGTTAGGCAAGTAGGATGGAATATGAAATATCAGACACATCCATCTTGATCACATGACTATAGAGATACTGTGTACCGATTTGCGTGTTTTTTGGACAGAATCTGAAGGAGTAAGAAGAAAACATTTGTTTTACAAAAGTCAGCCTCCTGGTGGCGCTCTAAAAGGCAGATGTGAAAAATGCAGGGCAAATGTTTTTTACGAAACGTGAATCGGCCTGTTATAGCGCCACCATGAGGCTGATGTGAACGTTTTCAAGTGGCATTTCTTCCTGGGCTAAGTGGGAATCTACGTGGAAAATGTCACGGAAATTGCATGCTGCGTTCATGATTTGAGGCATTTTGTTCAAAATGAACCAATCCTGCAAACTTTGGAAGCCAATCTTAGCCAATCAGGATGGAATATGGAAAATCGGACAGATCCGTGTTGATCACATGACTATAGAGATACTGTGTAGTGTGTACCGATTTGCGTGTTGTTTGGACAAAATCTGTAGAAGTAATATCCAAAAGTTTCGCAAAAGTTGGCCTCATGGTGATGCTATGACAGGCTGATCTGAAAAATGTAGGGCAGAGGTTCTGCTGTGGCATCCAGGGAGTGTGTGTGTGTGCAGTTTCACAGCGACCGGGCAACCGGTGACGGAGATTAGCTGCTCGCAGACAGAAGGACGGACGGACACACGGACACACGGACGGACGGACACACGGACGGACGGACAGGGGGCAAAACATACTCTCTCGCCATGCCTTTCGGCCTGGTGGAGACAATAAACGTAGCGAAAATAGCAGATAAGTTAAATAAGCCTTACTGAGCCATGTGGCCCAAAGGGTAGGAGTACAGTCTCCTGTTTCTTTAGCGTAATGTGGCTTGATGTACAAGTACATCCTGACACTAGTATGTCCCAGGGACTGCTGACTGCCAAGCAGATAGATCAGCTATTTTGGCGTGAAATTATGTTTTAAAAATAGGGCTTAAGAGATTAATAAGACTAATCAATGTAATCAATTATTTAAAAAAATATCTATTTGAATCATTTAAAAAAAAGACTGCTAAGAACCAGGGGTCATCCGTGCCAGACCATGTCTGTGGCAAATTGTTGATTAAAAAAGATCCTTTGTACTCCAAAATGTATGCTTGTATATACAGTGGCTGACTTGCTCTCCACGTTTTCTTCAGTATAGGTACAGTAGGACTCTGATTTTATTCATGCAAAAATACCAGTGGTGTTTTTAGGGGGATCTACTGAGTTTATATATTCATCACAACTTTCATTTTTACTTCAATACATTTACGATAAGAACATTATACTTTTACTCCACTACATTATCATTGGGCAACTTGTTACTCAAGTACAATCAGAATTGATTGATCAAATTTGCTAGTCTCTCATCATCATTATATTGAATTTTCCAGTCATCATGATATGGAATTACCCAGTCTAACTGGCACTGTCATCAAGACAAGTTGCCTCTGTGGACACAACAATTAAAGGGACTTATTAGTGCCTGTTTCACGCATTTTGTTGTTTGATAGAATAAATGATGTTGCACAGGCTTGGATTTTCTCATTGGGAAAATAAGAAGTAGATATTCAAGTGTGTTCTGTGCATGGGGCCTGGCACAGAAGTGTCTTTGTAAGAAGAGTAGTGGAATCAATGTTTCCATGTTCGTATGAATGAAAGGGTTTTGTTTGTTGTTTATGTATGAGTGCCTGGCTGATAAGGGCATAATGACACAGGCTCTTATGGTGTGTTTGTTCTTTCATGAACCATTAGTTGAGAGGTAGATCAGTCAGCCTGGGACACTATTGAGTGACTGAATGAAACATATTAGGTGAAAGCTACAAGTGGATTTAGATGGAGAATTCTTTCTTTGGTGTGATGGACAGAATCCACTTAAAACTAAAACATACGACTGTGTTAAAGCTACAAGTGGATTTAGATGGAGAATTCATTCTTTGTCTGTGAAACTCCAAACAAGTGTTTGGAGATGAACAATTCTTTCTTTGGTAAGATGGACAAAATCCACTCCAAACTCAAACATAGCTGGGTGGAGATGAAGAATTCTCCCTTTGATGTGCACTCAATTCAATTCAATTCAAAGGGCTTTATTGGCATGAGAAAACATACTGTACGTTTACATTGCCAAAGCAAAAAGCACAATACAACAATACAGCAATACAATCAAAACAAAAAATATGTACATTTGAAAGTCAGAATCTTCAATAGATCAATTTCTATGTACCAAGATCACTGGGTGCAGGTATAGTGCAGGAATAAACACAATGATTAGTCTTTAGGGTGGTTGTGTTCCGTTTGATATCCTTCTCCTATCACAGCAACTCACGAATCTTGCTGCTGTGTTTGCACATTGTTGTACTTCTCCCAGCAGATATGGGAGTTTTTTGTCATTGTCTCCGCCAGGCCGAAGGCATGGCGAGAGAGTATGTTTTACCCTCCGTCCGTCCGTCCGTGTGTGTGTCCGTGTGTGTGTGTCCGTCCGTCCTGTCTGTGTGTTAGCAGCTAATCTCCGGCACCGTTGGCCCGGTCTCTCCGAAACTGTGCACACACACTCCCTGGATGCCAATTCAGAACCTCTGCCCCATTTTTTTCACATGGGCCTGTTATAGCGCCACCAGGAGGCCGATTTGTGCAAAACCCATTTTTTTTACATTACTCCTACAGATTTTATCCAAACGTCATGCAAATCGGTACACAGTATCTCTATAGTCATGTGATCAACACGGATCTGTCCGATTTTCCATATTCTATCCTCATTGCCTATGGTTGGCTTCCAAAGTTTTCAGGATTGGTCCGTTTTGAACAAAAAGCCTCAAACTATGCACGCAGCTTGCGATTTCCGTGAAATTTCACACGCACATTCCCACTAGGCCGAGGAAGAAATGCCACCCTTTTCACATTGGCCTGTTATAGCGCCATCAGCAGGTCTAATTTAGCAAAACACATTTTTGGAACAAAATGCCTCAAATCATGAATGCAGTGTCTGATTGCTGTGAAAGACCTAAGAATAAATGGCACCCTTTTCACATTGGCCTATTATAGCGCCACCAGAAGGCCAGAATAACGTACCTGACCTGGCGGAGACCTGTGCTCCGAGGAGCACTTTTTCTAGTTGCTCATGTTTTCAAAATCTCTGTGTGTGGTTGTAATCTGTGGGAAGTATGTGTCTCTGATGTCTTGGTACAATGGACAGACGGTTAGGAAGTGTAGCTCGGTTTCCACTTCATTTTGTGTGCAGTGGGTGCATAGTCTGTCTGCACTCAAATTGCTATTTTATGTTGATCTGCCACTGAAAATGTCAAGCTTTTGTCAAGCTGCCTAGCTACATCATTGTGAAAGTAGTGGATCTAGGCACAAGCTACTTGGAAATGTAGTTATGTAGTTGTTCATATGAGACTCAAGTATGGCACATTAGGAGTCCACTAATATACATTAGGGCTTGGCCTTTGTACAGTATTTCTGGTAATATTATTAGCCGCTCATGTCCGTTTGATAAAAATATCCTACACAAGCCTGCATGGTGATGACCCCTTATAAAAAAAATCCAGAATCACACGCATCTTGATTATTTTATTAATTGAAAATGTAATTGATAGAATAATTTACTATTCGTATGTGCAAGGTACTTTTTTAATCATTTTACAACAAGGCAGGCGAGATAACAGCGAGGATCTGCTATTTTCACTATTATTGATATTTTTTAAATGTTTGGAAAATGTCTGAATTTCTTGGGAAAAGATCAAATTTTCAATACAGCAATGCATTGATATTAAAATGAAAATGTACTTTGTAATTTGTACTTTTGAATACAACTTCACCCATTTTCAACCTATGTTCATATCATTGGTCCTCAATGATGCTCATTATAAGATGGCACCATTTCTGTCTACTCACTGTGTCCCAGAGGAGGGCTGGACAATTCAGAAACCTGACTACCAGTGACATCATCAGTAGGCAGGTTTGGTCATTTCAACCAAGATTCAAAAAATGTATTTTTTTTTGTATTAATGCGAGAACAATGGTTTCTATTATAGCATGCTAACTTTACAGGAGTAAAAAGCCTGCAGTTTCTATTAGCTTCGATTCCCCGCCGATGATGTCACTGGTAGGCGGGTTTCTGAACTGTCCACAGCCCTCCTCTGAGACACAGACCAAGTAGATCATATTACAATGAGGATTATTGAGAATTAATTATATGAAGGTTGAAAATGGGTGAAGTGTTTTTTTATGTTATGGAAACGTTAATGTGTGAATTGCTTTATAATTGCTTTACAATCAATATTCAAGTGTTTCAGTAACAAGGGTAATTTCTCTTGAGTGTTCTGTCTGAGTCATTGTTTGACATTTGGCACGGCTAAATATATCTGGTAGAATGTTCCATGGTGTTGCAGTAGCAACCAGGTCAGGATGACCAAATAGACAGGGCCTGGGGGGCCTCAATTAAAGCCCATGTGAACAGGGCGTGATAAGGGAAGAACATTATGATTATGGTGATGGTTATTTCTGATTGGTAGACTAAACAATGTTTTAGAAGGAAGGTGGAGTAATGTCCACTATACGTTTCAGTGGAGTCTGGTATTTCTCTTAAGCCAATACCGCCATTGATCCATGTGTAACGCTCCGGGATTCGAACTCGGGTCTCCCACGTGGAAAGCCAACATCTTAACCACTAGCCTGAAGAGGAATTCCCCCTTGGTCGGGGGAGATATTAGGCTTTTTGGTCTTCAGGCAGAGGCTCTGAGCCACTCTGCTACACATGGATTGCTTTTGCACTGCTCTCTGTCATAAACCGACAACTAAGATCTGTCTGTCATCTTTGGCCCCTTTCTTTCCTAAAGAAGTCTTCAACAAAAGCAAGTACTTTTGCATACTTAAAGGAGTAGTTCACCCAAAAAATTACTTATTTTCTATCAATTTCACATCAATTTTAAAAACAGATTTTTTTTTGTTTTTGTCGCTAGTTGTTAGCAAGTGCTAATTTGACAGAGCAGCTTTCACTTGCAGTTGAGTTAAGTAATTTTTGACCAGGAGTATCTATTCTTTGACTGCAGTACTTTGTCACACCACTGAATATCTCCCCCGGGGAAAGCGGAATCCCCCCCAACAAGTCCATGATCATAACACCAGAGGCAGCTCCACAAACTATGTTCAACCCAGATTTGGCACAACAAAGGGAATGAACTCGTTCTCATGCTATTCATCAAAAATGTGGAATGCCCTACCAAAAGGAGTAAAGGAGTGTAAAACCCTACTCACTTTCAAAAATGCCCTAAAGATACACCTTCAGGAGGCTGCAATTCAAAAATGGCCCTTGTCCAAGTCCTAACCTACCCCATGTCCTAACCTAACCTACCCCCTACCCACCCCCCTCTCTTTCTTCTTTTGTACATATTTTTCACTCTTCATACCAGTAACCTGTAAACTGATTGTATGACATTCTGTATAGTAGTGTGTATATCTGTCTGTCTCTTATATGTCATCATGATTTGTGTGCATGGGGATCTCATCTTAAACAAGCTAAGTGCTTAACTGAGCTTTCCAGTTTAGTAGACCTTGTATTGCAAATTTGTACTTCCATGTACTGTTATGTACTGTCATGTACTGTTCTCATGTCTTACTAAATAAAGTACATCAATCAAACCAGGGTGGCGCGTTGCTGAGGCGGACAACATACTGTAACTGTCCATAATCTGTAACAGTAATCTTCAAACTCATGTGTGCCATCTCTATTTTTAATCTTTTTAAATAATAATAATAATTAAAAAAAATATGCAACGAAAAAAAAGGGATATTTACTCGTGACACAAAAATGGGTCCTGACTTACTCTTTTGGAAACACAATAGTATCTTCAAAATGACAATCTCTGGCATACGGTTCTTAAATGTTATCACCCAGGTTTGTCCCAGCAAAGTGAAATGGTGGTGGTTATATACAGTACGTCTTATCTTGAATGCCAGTTGAAGGCAAACACAGTTAGTTCTCTTGTGAGACAGAAGTAGAACTGGAGTGCATTGTCACTCTTTAGAATCAATACTAAATCAATAACCCTTCGGCCCACAAGTTCAAAGCTTTGAATCCCTACCTGATCGGATCAGATTGGGATTTTGGGTAGTTCTAAACCAAATCAGGATTGAGATGACTCTGATATCCGATCAGGATCAAATCCAAGCTTTAATTTGGATCAAATCTTCAAAATGGGTCGTTCAAAACAAAAACATACTGCAGGATTGGGATCAGTTTTATCCAACAAATCAGGATTAGCGTGATCCCACTGGAAGGGTAGACTTAGAGTGGATTACCAGAGCAAAACACACAATTAATTTAAACATAATGTTTCATTATAAGATGTTAAAGTTTGTAAATTGAAATAGCCTTTATGTTTGATTAAAATGTTCATTTATTTGTGTCACATTTGCAGTGTACACTTGCCTACCTCTCAGAGCAGTGTATTCAAATAATTCAGGGCACTAGAAAAAAGTGCATTTGGGTGTTTGAAATCAGGATCCGGCAATCTTGAAAAGTTTGGATCAGGGTGATCCTATCCTGAATTTCTTTGAAATACCGGGACACATTTTGTTTGGATTGTCTGATCCTGGATCACAAAATATAGGATTTCAAAATCGTATCCGATCAGAAAGTCTATAGGTATTAAAAGTTTTTAACTCGTGGGCCAATGTGATTTCCCACTTTGTTGGGACCCAAACGAGACTAATGACATGTCCTGACAGGATCACAGACCAATGGTATTCTATTGTACAACGTTGTCGCTCTGCGAAAATCGAAAGATCACAACGTGCTGTGAGCTTGTACGTTGGATATTTTCGCTATTTTTTGTTTACGTTTGTGAAGATTTGCACAAGATTTTCTCCATGTATAACCCCCCCTCTCTCTCTTTCTCTCTCCCTCTCTCGATTCATCATTATAGGCTAAAATGTTCCAAAAAAAACTAGGGTAGTGAAGGGTTTTAAAGCACCGTTTCTCAACGTCGGGTCTGGGGACTACAAGAGTGTACAAATGGGTTAATTTGGTTCCATTTGTACACTCAGAGATAAATGAACACTGAGGATTTTACAATGTAGATTGGGGTCCAAGAAATAACAAATCATATCAAATGGAGGGTCCGTGGCCTAATGCATATCAAACTGGGGGTCCTTGAAATTAAAACGGTTGAGACTCACTGCTTTGGTGGTTCACATAGTGGGGTCCGGGGACCCCCTAGGGGTTCTTGAGGGTTCCAAGCTCAAATTTGCAAGCATAGATGTGCTATTTTCAAAATACCTTGACAATTCTTTGAAAACTGGGGGTTCCGGGCACGAAATATTCTCATATGGGGGTCTGTGGCCAAATACATACGGTATGAGCATGGGGGTTTTTGACATAAAAAAGGTTGAGAACCACTGCTTGAAAGCGATGAGACCATCAGAGCTGTGAGGGAAGCTGCCGCTGGTTGGCACATTGCTATTGATTACAGCTCCTGATTTAATCTGCACCCCTCTGTTCTCCTGTCCTGCTCCACTCCATCACCTGAGCCCTGGAGACTGGCGGAGCATTGACTGCTATATCAACCTGAGAGAGAAAGACAGAGAGACAGAGGGGCGGGGGGGGGGGGGGGTGTATTCAGTCAAAGCAGTGTTTCCCTCTGAATGCGCACACCCAGTCTTTCCATCGGGGTCGCCATAGCGGATCAAGGTTCAAGGCGCAAGGTTGTGCTTTATTGTTACATCTTGTGTACGGGTACATAAGAGCAAAACTTATTTCTGTTCAGCTTCCTTCAGACGATGCAGCAGCATAGGTAATAATAATAATAATAATAATAATAATAATAATAATAATAATAAGATTGTTTTTCTCCACGAAGATGAGAAAAGGCTGGGAACGAGGCTACCTCTTACCTTGCAGTTCCGTCTTCAGCATCCTTCTCCCAATGTATCCCCTCATCCCCCAAACCCTCTCAACCTTACCTCTCTAGTTTGTATCCCCAAAACTTCTAATTTCGGTTGATCCTCTAATGTAATCATTTCCGATCATGTCTTTCCTCGTCACTCCTAATAAGAATCGTAGCATCCTCAATTCTGCCACCACTAGCTCCGCCTTCTGTCTTTATGTCAGTACCACCGTTTCCAAGCTGTAAGCATGGCTGGCCTCACGACCCTCTCACTCTTGCTGATACCCTTCTGTCACAAATCACTCCTGACATTTTCCTCCATCCGTTCCACCCTGCCTGCACTCTCATCTTCACCTCTCTTCCACACTCCCCATTACTTCGGATAGTTGACCCCATGTATCTCACTTTCTGGGTCACTACACTCTTCTCTCTCTCTCATTTACTTCATTCATACTTCCATCTTCTTAACACACTGTCTTCGCTTGTTAGAACACTTTCCTCACTATTCTTTATCACCTTAACCTGTCCAGGACAAACAGAGGGAAGGAGATGGGAAGGATGTGCAATCCTTCCCATCTCCTTCCCTCTGTCTAGCCAATCTGTAAAGGTCATTTTCTCCCTTCTTGGTGTCCAACCTCTCATACAACTCCTCCTACTCCTTTTCCTTAACCATCGCCACCTCTCTCTTTGTCTTACCCCTCATCTCCTTGTGCTCCTGCCTACTTTCTTCTTCGATCTAGCTGTCCCATGTCTTCTTTGACAGCTTCTTCCTATGTATGCTGTCCTGTACTCCCTCATTCCACCATCAGATCTCCTTGTCTTCCTTCCTTTGTCCTGAAGTATCCCTTACCACTTCTGTGGTAGTTGTCCAGTCACCTGGCAACATTTCACTGCCACCCAGTGCCTTTCTTACCTCAGCCCTGAACTCCACACATTCTTCCTTCTTAAACTTCCACCATTTGATCTTTTTCTCTGCCTTCACTGTCTTCCGCTGCTTGCACACTAGGGTCACCCTACGGAGCACCATCCGGTGCTGCCTTGCAACGCTTTCCCCTGCTATCCCTTGCAGTCTTCTTATACGGCACCTTGTGTTCCTCCCTCTTCATGAAATAGGTGTTCACCACAGCCATTTCCATTCCACACCCAGTAATCCTTCTATTAATTCACCAGATCTCTGTGTGTCACTCTGTACTGGCATTACTCGGAAAGCGTCCTACCAAACGGCTTCAACGGCCTGTGCAGTGCCGACGGACCACGGGTTTACGAGAACCAAAAAAACAAGAACATATTAGAGAGCAGCGCCCATGTTGACAGGAGAGATAATCAGAGGAGCAGAGTTTTTACCATTATTATTAAGCTCAGGACAGAAGTATGGATATAGTCTCTCAGTGAAGGTGCAGCCAGTGAAAGAGTAGATATGAACTCTGGTCTCCACATCATAGAAGGAGACCAGACCCTCCTCATAAGCCACAATCACTCCTATTTTCTGGAGCTCCTCTCTTACAGGGAGGAGGACATCAGGGTCAGCATGAGCCTTGTACTCATTTCCATTCCTCAACCTTATAGTCCAGTAACCATTTTTTGGTGTCAGCTTGATTTGTCCCTTCCTGTTGATGGACTCTCTGGCCACTCCTAAACTCCAGTCAGTCTTCCCTTTAACCTGAACCTCATAGTAAAATCTTCCTGAGGAGAAGCTTTGGTTTCCTAAGACACAGGGACAATAGGAGAATCTCTCAGTGCTGTCTGGGAGATTCTTCCATATAGCTCCACGATTCACTTGTTTTCCATCGTCAGACAGGATGAGTTTGCAGTGTGCTGTATCAGGGTCCAGAGTTACATCCACTGCATATTGCTGGATCCTCCTCAGCTCAACATCACACAGCTTATTCTGCATCTCTTGACTGAGTGTCTTCTCCAGCTGAGCTACAGCTGTTCTCACAGTCCCCACATATGAAGATGGATTTACTTTGATGTTTGTACAGTCCTTGGTGGGTGGAGGGGTGTTGATGGATGTGAAGTTCTGGAGGTGATCTTCTGTGTGTGTGAGCTGTTCCAGCTCAGAGCTTCTCTTCTCTAACTGAGTGAGTTCCTTTTGCATCTCTTTGATGAGGCTTTCAGCCTTTTTCTCTGTCGTTTTCTGTTTCCCTTCAATCACACAAATGAGCTTAGCATGGCTTCTCTCAATACAGCTCACCAGAGCAGTGAAGACCTGCACACTGTCTTCTATCTCTCTGTCTGCATCTCTCTTGCTCAGCTCTACCGAGTGTTTGAGCTCCTGAATCTTCTGTCTTCTTTCCCGGATCATCTGATGAATTTCAGCATCTGTCTTTGCTTCATATTCCTCTTTCCACTTGTGACTCCTGAACTGATGAACAATCTCAGAAATAAAAGTATTGATATATACCTCTGGTCTCTTATAGAATGTTTTTGTACATAATGGACACTTACACACATCACTAGTGTCCCAGTAATGTGTGATACAAATTTTGCAGTAGTTGTGTCCACATGGGGTGGTGATTGGATCAGTGAAGACATCCAGACAGATAGAACACAGGAACTGCTCTTCAGACAGGAGACTGCCGGCAGAGGCCATTTCTGCACACCGAGACTAAAAGTGAAAGTGTGAAACACTGGAGATATATTGTAAAACGACTTCAAAATTGGTTAAGTGGAATAATGCTGTATCGGCAGGGGTGCTGGGATGTCCTCAACCAGTGATGTGTGACCTTACAAAAGAAGAATAGTAAGCTGTAAGGGTCTGTCCTTCTAAGTTCTAATGGTTTCTGGGGGTGTGGCTCTCTTTGACTAATGCCCCTCCCACACTGTGTAATCACCTTTTAAGCCGAGTTGACTCAAATCAAATGTGACGCCACTCTTGCCCAAATATGGACTTCCACATGGCTCAAGACTGGCCTCCAAGTATCAGGTAACCATGGCAACCTGATGACTGACATGAATACAGCAAGATTACTTTTTAGGATGTCTGTCCTCCCTCTATAAATTCAGGAAATCTCTGTGTCAGTGTGTGTGCGTGTGTATCAGTCCTTTGCGTATTTTGAGAACTGTCCAACCAATTGACTTCAAACTCAGCGTGCGTGTCGCAGAGAACCCGATGTGGTGCGGTGCCCTGCGTGTTGTCTCCATTAATTATATAGATTAAAATGTCAAATGTCCATGTCCATGCATTCTCATAAAATTACCAATCGCGGGGTATATATAGTGTACAAGGCAAGAGCATGGTTGAGCATGGCTTATTCCAGTGTCCTGCGTGACATGCAACAGGCACAAAAGGAAAATGGAAACAATGAGTGGAAAACAACTGTACATGGGCTTAAAAGGACAACGGGTATGATGACAATGGATGCAGCAAGCACAGCAGGTATTGCATAACTGTGTGGGGCATGCATTCCCAACTTGCAAACATTTCATAAAAGCAATGTATCACAACATTTCCTGAACATTTCAGACAATTTCAAAAATGTTTAAAATGTCATTCTGCATTTTAATGCTTCATTTCTGTATACCAGTCTGTACTCTGCTATAGCATATAGGCATGGTTTGCCTATATGCTATCTACAGTTACATGGCTATCTATGCCTTATTGCACATTTAAATGCCTCATGCACATTTATATCACATACCTTTTTTCTACCTGGCCTTTTTCAACTTGATGCCTCAAATATCCTGCAAATTGTTCTAGGTGGTCAGTGGTCAGTGAACGATATTATTACGACCCAAGTCCCAGGTGATATCTGGTCGCATATCACGATATGGATACAATATCAATGACATTGCCCAGCCCTGGTGTGGTGGACAGCCCTTTGAGGAAGATATGTTTCAACACAACCAGTAGATAATTTGAGTTGAGGAAAACTTCCCTTCCAGATCAAATTAAGCACACATCTTTGGAAAAAACTTGAGTAGTGATGAATCCATCTGCCCATGAATGATGGACTGATGGACTTAACATCTGCTAAACTCCAACGTTGGCCCACAGGCGTCTAACCACCACACACAGCATATGTTCCCAAAGTTAAAAAGTACAATATTTTCCGAGATGGAATGGAGTAGAAGTATAAACTATTGAAAAACAAAAATACTCATGTAAAGTAAAACCCATTAAGACCGCGAACGCATACATGTGTCATTTTAGATTTTTTGCTATAACAATAATTTTATACTTTGGGCTATTGAAAAATAGCAGATATACAAGCTCACAGAGTGGCACAGAGTGCCGCGATATGAGCTTGTAGATCTGCTATTTTTGAAAAATCGTGAAAATGTGTGCAAATCTTTGAATTTATATATTTTTACAACATTTTTAACTTGAATCTTGGGGGTCCGTGGAACAACATATTTTGAGATGGGGGTCCGCGGCCAAATACATATAATTTTGGGGGTCCTTGACATGAAAAAAGTTTGAGAACCACTGATTATAGCAACATACGTTATTTTTTTCAAAACTGTTAGAATTTAGAAGAGATGTGTAGAATCCCCAGAAGCAAATATTTGAGTTAAATATATTTGCTTTAAAAAATATGTATTCAAAGATTTGCACACATTTTCACGATTTTTCAAAAATAGCAGATCTACAAGCTCATAGTACGGCACTCTGTACCGCGCTATGAGCTTGTATATCTGCTATCTTTGAATAGCCAAAGAAATCTAAAAATGACACTGATGCGTTCCCGGTCTTAGTGGGTTACTGTAAGTCCCGGTAGAGCGGGTTGGACACCATCTGGAGCCTACACACTCGAGCCACCCAGAGCCAGGAAGATGATTGCCAACAGCGTGATTATGTCTTTATTAGATTAAGCATTCATTGTTTACAGGATGGTGGCTCTTAGGGTTGCCAACTACCTGAAATTCAAATAAGGGGACACACCGGGTCGGGCGTCCCTCATTTCAGAGAAAAGATAAGGGACGCCCGGAAAAAGATAAAATCTCACTGTATATGTGTACAGTTTTTTGTATATTATATTAAGCACTTGAACCCCAGCATCCATATTCTGGGGAGAACATTAGCCAAAAATAGCAGATCTATGTTATTTTTGGCAAAGAGATATAGTGTAGACATAACTTAACTATACCTTTACTTACACAAGTTTAAGTGGTTAATGTCTTTTTTTAAATAATAATACAAATCTACAAAGTAACTAGAAGCTAAAGTTTTCAAATAATTCTAGTGGAGTAAAAAGTACAATATTTGCCTCCGAGATGTAGTGGAGTAAGTATAAAGTATTAAAATAAGTTGACATATAAGTAGAGTACCTTCGCATTGTACAGTACAATACACCTACAGTACACTTTGTAAATGTACTTAGTTACTTTACACCACTACTTTATTGCCATGTAAGACACGTCTGATAAGATAGGAGTACTTA
Source organism: Gymnoscopelus microlampas (assembly GCF_963454915.1). Taxonomy (NCBI): domain Eukaryota; kingdom Metazoa; phylum Chordata; class Actinopteri; order Myctophiformes; family Myctophidae; genus Gymnoscopelus; species Gymnoscopelus microlampas. The sequence goes on from NC_139962.1 coordinate 22,819,988, forward strand.
GGGAAATCTTTCACTCTCATCTCGTACTGCATGTCATTTGTCAAGCGTATTGATTTGAGGGATTTTGAGAGTCTTCTGAAATCTTTTTATAGGTTTAGTTCTGAGCCAATGATGAAACATTGGGCAGGAATGTTTACAGGATAATCCCTTACATAAGATGTTGCTACAAAACAGCCAATTATTTCCTTTGAGGGACATTAAAGACAGACAACATTTATTGTTCAATGGACCGCAAAATGATGCACATATACAGTACTTTTTTGTTTTTATTCTCTCTTCTGATTACAAGTATTTTCTGTTTACTAAAGAGCAGGGAGACCTGAACAAGCACTATAGCATCCGAATACTGATTCCAGCTGTTCCAATTCCAAACATGTAAGTTTACATGACCAGTTCTAATTACTACTTATTGACACTACATTTAGGTCTAAAACTGTGTGCAATCAAGCGCAAGCTGTTGCTTGTGGCAGAGGCACACAGTTTTAGACCTAAATGTAGTGTCAATAAGTCTTATACTTATAAGGCACTACATGGTTGTCAGGCTAAAAAGAAGTTTCGACGTGTGCTCAAGAACTTAATTTCAAACTGTCCACTTAGTTCAAAAAAGGTTTATTCACCGTCACTGTCAGCATACAAACATAAATAAAACTTAAACTTAAATGCACGGGAATAATAGCCCAACCGTTCCCTCAAACACAGTCTAAAACTGTGTGCCTCTGCCACAAGCAACAGCTTGCGCTTCGTTTTAGCCTGGCAACCATGTAGTGCCTTATAAGTATAGGACTTATTGACACTACATTTAGATACAGTCCATTGTATTAGATTCTATTGTATTTTTATGCCCAATAGTTAATACAGTATATAGTAATATCATAGTTTACATTTTGTGACTATTATGGGCTATTTGAGGGATGGGGTTTAGGTGAGAGTGCAGGTGTGGAAATGTTGTGGCCCTCTCCATCATCAAAGTTGCCCACCCCTACTCTATAGCAATGATTAATATTGGAATATAGATTTTCAACTTTTTAACAAGGAAACCTTTCGTTTTAACCAATAAAATATAGCTTACGCCACCTTTAAATAGGCTAAATCATTGTTTAGTTACAGTAAAGCCAGTTCAATGGGGCTGCACTAATAAAGCAAGTCACGTTTTCATACAACATGCTCCCATCTGGCGAGAAGTGAAATCCTGAGATTTATATGAAATTATGACCAATTAACCATGCTCACACTTTGTTCCCAAATGGCTGGAAGACCTCGCTTGAAGTCGACGGAAAAATAATAGGCCCACGTGTGAAGCAAATCAACCGTTTTCCTGTTATTAATGAGTGAGCAGAAGTTAGCCATGTGAGAAATGAGGTGATATGATTATGTCCTGCTAAACCCCTCAGGGTCTCTTCTCTAATAGCATGCACAGCGGCTACAGCGCTAGCCATCCCTATATTAACCACCCTAGTCTTTAGAGTGAAATGGACTTCAGTTACAACTGTACATGGACCGTCTGTATATTTTCCGTCGACACCAAATCTCTTCACCAAAAGCCGATCTACAAGATCACACAAAGCCTGGTGAGCTTGTAGATCTGCAATTTTTGGCCAACGTTCCCCCCCAGAATGAGGATGCTGAGGTTCAAGTGGTTAACAAAAGTGGCATTTTAAGAGTTTTAAGCATTTTGGGTATCACGATAATATTGTCATTTGCAATTGTTTTGGCCATAATAATCGTGACATGTCATTTTCATATCGTCCCATTCCTACTCTGTACAAGACGTGCAGCTTTGTTGTGAGCCTGGGTTGCTGAATGGGAGAGTGGGGTTCGATTCCAGCTCGGTACACAAACTGATACAATATAGTGTACTGTACTGTATGTGATGCACCATTATTTTAAAATCTTGTTTTGTGTGCATGTTTAATCCATTCAATCCGGGAAAGCATCTGTGTCATTTTCGATTTCTTTGACTATTCAAAAATAGCAGCTATGAGCTTGTAGATCTGCTATTTTTGAAAAAACGTGAACATTTTTGCAAATCTTTGATTATGTATATTTTTAAAGCGAACATTTGTAATTCAAATCTTTGCTTCTGGGGGTCCCTGGAACAAAACATTTTGAGATGGGGGTCCGCGGCCAAATGCATATCATTTTGGGGGTCCTTGACATGAAAATGTTTGAGAACCACTGACATAGCAACATGATATAGAAAATAGGATTTAGAAGACATTTGTCAAATGTTTGACAAATGAACATTTGACAAAATGACAGATGTTCGTTTGAAAACATATATATTCAAAGATTTGCACAAATGTTCTAACATTTTTCAAAGATAGCAGATCTACAAGCTTATAGCGTGGCACTCAAAATGACAGAGATGCGTTCCTGGATTGAATGGGTTAAGTGGTTAAATATCCAAATTCTCCATCATGGTTGAAGAGAAAGTGGTTATTTTTGAAGGCATGGTAAACAGTGAGGTAGTTGTGCCAGCGTCTCGGCTCAGATTAGCAAGCTGCCAGGGAATGAAGACGTGACCAGAGGAGAGGGACACGGTGCCAGTGTCTGAGTCCTCTATGCCAGGGCATGCAGAGCAGGGAGAGATGGACCAGCCACTGCCAACTTTCCACTCCAGCTGGAGAGACAGTGAGGGGCACTCTGTACCCACTGACACACACGCGCACGCACACGCACACGCGCACACGCACACGCACACGCACACACACACACACACACACACACACACACACACACACACACACACACACACACACACACACATTGCTGTGTCTTATCTCCATATTCAAATATTTTGTGTTTTTTCATGTGTTTTGAGCTTGTAGACCTGCTATTTTTTTATTTGAATCCTGAAAATAACAGTTTTGGACATACATTTGAGCCCAAGGATCAGCTTACGACCACGTCCACGTGTGATTTATCAAGCAGGTGTACCCTGTCAATTGCAGCGTAAAATTTGTCGGCTGTTGATAAATGTGGCGGACCCTCGCCCCACCTGTTTTTCGACATGAAGAAGCGGAATACGGCCGAGAAGGGGAACTTCTCCGACATGTGAAGTTTCCCACCACCAATCATCTACCATCTCCGTGGATTCACGCACAGCTACACAGCACACACACCTATCATATGTGTGGAATGGCACATGCTATTGTTCCATTCCACACAGGGCATAGACCCGATACCTGACACAGACACACCCAGTAAGACAATATAACACAAATAAAACAAAAATACGGCCGCATTCATAACAGCACACGTCCAACTTTAAGTGTCACGATTTGTCAGAAGAATGCGGTCTGGGGAAGAAAACATTTTTTTTAAATTCTAGCCATAAGTATCCTAAACGAAAACCTGAATTATGAATTCAATCATACATATCCTATGCGTTGTTTGTTTCCTGTAGGCCTACGTTGTTGAATGACACTACTCATATCATCATGACTGGAATAAGTTTGGGTTGTAATTATTGAATCCCTGAGCAGTGCGCACTGATTGGAGACACGCACTGTGCTGTTTTGCAAAATAAAGTCCTGCGTATTCCCGTGGCCCGTGGCCAATGGTGGAAAAATACTGACATGTTTTACTTAAGTAAAAGTATCAATACCACAATGTAGAAGTACTCTGTACAAGTAAAAGGCCGGTGTTCCAAAATGTTACATGAGTAAAAGTACAAAAGTATTGGCATCAAAATATACTTACAAAAATAAGTACAGATCAGTCAGTCAATCAGACAGTTTACAAGCTCACAACACGTCGCGATGCGACGCGTTGTGAGCTTGTAGATCGGCTATTTTCAAATAGCCTATGTATAAAATAGGGCTAAAGTGGTTAATGTGTGTTTTATAATATAATAATTAGTATCTGCAAAGTAACTAGTAACTAATAATTGTCAAATAATTGTAGTGGAGTAAAACAATATTTGCCTCTGAGATGTAGTGGAGTAGAAGTAAATGGGAAATACTCCAGTAATGTAAAAAATCCTCAAAAGTGTACTTAAGTACAGTATTTGAGTAAATGTACTTAGGTACTTTACACCACTCCCCGTGGCTGTGACGTGAGAGACAGCATGGGGCTGTCATCATGATTTGAACGTTTAAGTGATTGATGAATGCGTCAACATTAATGGAGGTTGGTGTGATGTGTGGTGGGCTGGTTGGGTTACCTATATCGCCGATCTCCCGCTGCAGTCCCGTGGCCAAAACCCACAATGAAGATCACTTGCGCTGGGCTTATAAGCCACATTGCGTAAAGTTGCTTGTAAATAATGGTAGTTGCGGGTTGCGGTTGAGAGCTTGTACTGTAGATCGTCTATTTTCAAATAGCCAACATATATAATAATATGCACATTGTTTAATGGCCGACATACATTGGTTTGAAGTGTTCATGTGGCCTATTATAGCTGCTTCTTTTGGGCTTGTTTTCATAGACCTGGTTGCTTATTCCTCTCGCAAATTCTGGCAACACTGCTCCTGTTGCAGGAGCCGCACTGGAGCGCTTTAACATTGGACACCATACGCCCAACGTTTACTACATAGGCTCTAGCCTTTGATTGCATTTCAATAAAACCACATTTGATAGACATAAGTATCACCTACTGTACTTGTTACTGATTAGAGAGAATTTTATATTTTTGTAATCAGTTCATTATTTCCTGTGTAATCGATGAATAAAACTGAAGTGTGTAATTTGGAGAGCATTCTTTGAATAGACTATCATCTTATATAAACACAATTGACGAAAGGAATTGACACAATCATTTCTGCTGATTATAGGAACATTTGAATCACAGATATTTGTTGAGAATTAGGAGAGAGGGAGCCTTTGAATGTTGTGCACCCTGGCCGTCCCCTGACATGTCCATTGCAGGCGCGCTCTACCAAACCAAGTTGGCATAGAGGGTGGTTTTAGATTCCGCTATGCGCTTTCCAAAACGTGTGTGGGCAAAATAGCAATTTGGGGGATAATGCAACAACATGCTCATATGCCTTAACACAGAGCCAGTAAAGCACTGTAAGCATCTAACTTGTTATATTGCAAATAAGTAATATTGTTTTTAATTGCTCGATTTGCATTGCTCGGACACTTGGAAATATCCTACCAATTTCATATGACACATTGTCGATGTGTATGCCTATACAAAATGTATTTTTTATTAGTTTTATAGCTATACATTTTTGGAGTGAATACATATGTTTAGATGCCTGTCAGACGGTCAGACAATGCTGCTCTGCATGTCTACGATGGAACAAACTGGTGTAGCCAAAGCCTACACGCCGTCAGACCAGACGTCAGATTTGAGCGTGCGTTACGCTCAAGTCAAAATCACGATAGATTGATAAATAGATTGATTAATCCTGGTCTCGATGTACGCCCGTTTTTTTGTCTGTGCAAGCTTGATAAATGAGGGCCATTGTATACATTTTGTCCAAACAAGCAGTGTGATTGTAAGTGGATATGTAGCTAGGATCGCTCATGTTTGGTTACAGTGAATCTGTTCATTGCTCTCTGAAAAGACACTCCATTAGGATTCCACTCACACATGATGGACGAGTTACACTGACTGCCCCCCCCCCTCTCTCTCTCTCTCTCTCTCTCTCTCTCCCTCAATGCAGTCTCTGTCCCCCACAGCTTCATCTCCTCTCTACTATGACCAGCATGGTGGAAAGTAGCTATGTCACTCAAGTACATCTTTCAATATTTTATACTTCTTCTCCACTACATCCTTGTAAATCCACCTGTTGGGGGGGGGGGGGGGGGGGGGGCTTGAGTCAATATTCTTGAATGGGGGGAGGTGGGGTTTTGGTGGGCGTTTGTGTCCTGTCAGTGGTGGAACTCGAGAGGAGCGCTCTTTTAGCTTCACTCAACGCCCTGCGTATGTGCAAGCTTTAACAACAATCACTTGAGAACAAGGCAGGCACACAGGAGTGCACGTTCTGAGCAGCCGTGAAACAAAACGAGTGCATCCTATAGGCAGAAATCGCTTCCTTAGTCCAAATGTAACACATCGGTACCGTCTGAGTGGGCAAATCCTAGTTGGGATTTTTTTCTTTTTATTCCTATACATCCCTGGATTATGTTTTTATATGATAGCCCTTGCTGACTGGTAACTTATTCGCGTTTTCACCTCTTTAAGTAATGGACTGCTGCAGTCATTCAAAAACGGGAAAGCGCAAGTGCCTTCCCAGGAAATCATATGTATTTCATGATATCCTCTCGCTGGGATGTGTCGACTCTGCACTACTGGCAACTCATGCTGTAGATACTTGTAATAAGCTCCTATGTCATGTTGGGGAAGTAATTTGTCTAATACACAGTGTTATTTAAGCCATTTGTATTTTTTCAGGGTCGTAAATCTGAACACACATTATATCGCCACTATACATCGCCTCATCTTCATCATCACAGGTTCATGTTAGAAGCACACACAGGAAAAGTACATGCAAAAACATAAACACACAGGACAAAGTACATGCAGATGGCCATAGGCACACAGGGCCAACAAACTCATGTTCGACCCCGGACTAGCTTTGCACACACACGCACGCGCGCACGCACGCACGCGCGCACGCACGCACGCACGCACACATGCACGTCACATTTATGAAACATAGAATCATGCCACTTATGAAACGGGGGCGCACACATGCCTGTGTACACAAACACATACACACACACACACACACGATACACAGAATTCACTGAGGTGCATGTACTTCTTCTTCTTCTCTTATCCATTTGTCGCCCATTCCTATACATCTCCTTCCCTTTATCCCACCATTCTCCACTTTGTGTAATTAACTAACTAACTAAACTATGCCCAGAACTTTGTTAAAGCCTCAGCGTCCCGTCTTTCCCAACCCTGAAGATACATTTACAACTCAGGTTTAAATCATTGCAAAGTATTTTCCATGTACTTTTTCCAGGTAACACTTCCTATGCATTTCATACAGTATAATGCGTTATAAACATACTTATAATTCAATTTTCAATTCAATTCAAGTGTCAAATGTTCAATTCAAGTGTCAAATGTTCAATTCAAGTGTCAAATCACAACAAGTTGTCTCAAGACACTTCACATGTAGAGCAGAGACCCGACAGTCCCACCCTGAGCAAGCAATTTTGCGACAGTGGCAAAAACGAAAAACTCCCTCTAACTAACTGGAAGAAACGTCCCAGGCTCTAGGGTGGGCGGCCATCTGCCTCGACCGTGTCGGGGGAAAGAAGAGAGAGAGAGAGAGGGAGAGATAGAGGAGAAACAAAGAGAGAGATACAAGTAGTAGTAATAACAGTAATAGCAAATATAATAGTGTAAGATAGACAGTATATAATAATATAATATAGTACAACAATAATGTTATATAGTATATATGGTATAATATAAGAATGTTGAGATAATATACAGTATAACGGTATAGTATAATATAGTATAATATTGTAGCAATGCAGTCATGCTCTGAGGCCCGGTCCGCAGTCACATTCTTGATCTGCAGCTGGGGGTCCATAATAACAGTCCATGGAACTGCGAAGTGGGAGACAATAATGCATTGTAATCTGCATACAACACTGTATAATTATATTTATACAAAACTGATAATTACTAATAATGCTTTATAACAACAATCATAACACATTCATCTTTTTTTTTGGAGGGTGGGGGGGGTTCTGGCTTCATTTGTATAGTTGCCTACAGTTGAGTGAGAGAGACAGGGAGTGACATGCAGCAAAGGTCATCGGGCTCGGTAATCGAACTCGCAACTCGTTGTCAGGCTACAGTAGAGCCTAACTAGGCCATCGGCACCCCACACACATAAAGCATTTTATAATTACTTATTAGGTCAAGTATTATAATACTTCATAATTACTGGACACTCATAGATTGTTTTTGGCAAGGATCAAAGTGTATTATAATTCTCATAGTTGTAAAACATTATAATAATTGTATAGTTTATTATACTGACAGTTATAATGCATTATAGAGTGATTATAAATCACTTTAAGTGGTCAATGAGTGCTTTAACCTCTGAACCTTTGAAGTGCAGTACCATAACCTTAACCCTCTTGGATGCATAAGGTACAGCATCCCAGTTGCCTCCTCCAGAGGCCTCAAAGTAGAACATCCAGACAGCCGAAGGACCATGTTGGCTTCAGTGAAAGTCCAGGTAGACTTGAAACAGCTCAGGGCTTCTTCCAGGAGGTGAACCTCTGTTGTATGTCTGCCCTTTAGCCAGAGGAGAGAGCCTTTCCAGGCAAGCTTCATCAATGCTTTGTAGACAAGTATGTCTGCTCTGTTGTACTTTCTGCCTTCTATCACATCAGCTACTGACCGACCTTCCACAATAACACGAGACTCAGAGGTCCCTCAACCCTACAGCCTGGGATCGAACCAGGAACCTTCCGAATTCTAAGCAGCCACTCTGCCTCCTGGCAGATGTGTCTTATATTCATTAGAATGCCTTCTGAGGGCAGCATTTAATGTCATTGGTTCTCCCGCCTGTCCAATCTGCTGCCTCCTGGGCCACTGTGGCCCGCTATAGAGCGTTGCAGTTCCCGCCCACTTCCTGGTGCCGGAAGTAAATACTCAATGCATTTTTCCCATTGACTTTTACAAAAATATTTATATAAATTTAAGCCTAGAATCAAGCTATCCAGGATAGCGGTGAATCATGACCATAAAACGTTTGATTCTATGAAAAACTTTTTTGAAAACGGCAAAACAAAGGGTATTTATTAAATATAGTATATCATATCATTAATATAAAATTTAAAAAAATCACAGAAAAAAAGGTTTTATGGTCATGATTCACCGCTATCCTGGATAGCTTGATTCTAGGCTTAAATTGATTGATATAAATATTTTTGGAAAAGTCAATGGGAAAAATGCATCGAGTATTTACTTCCGGCACCAGGAAGTGGCGCAACTGCGATGCTCTATATGACAGTTATAATGACATGCTAATTTACAGATTTAGATTACTTTTACAAAACAAAACCCATCTAGCTCACAATGCAACACAATTTAAACTTTTGAAAAAACTCTGCATAATGAGTAGCCTACTTGTCCTTATGACGCCAATACCTTTGTACCATTACTCAAATAAAAAATTCAATACAGGACTTGACTTACTAGTACTTTTTCCACCATTGCTCTCTCCTCTCATCTCCACCACCTCCAAACTCTGCTTGAATCTACTACAGTAAAATCATGTCACCTTTTTACCAGTGCCAACTAGCACCCTCTCCTGGCCATTATGCATTTTGCTAACAGATTGAGGTCACATTACAGGTTTAGAGAGGGTGGAATGTGTGTACAGGTTCCCATCATTTGTAGTTTTCAGGAAAGGAATGGATAGAAAGGAAGAACAAGGAAATACAGATCAGACATTCAAATATCCCTGATATGAGTTCAGTGAAATAATGTACATAAACAAGCAGGTCACATATTCCATAAAAAGGCAATGGTATGAGGCAGCAGATAGTGATTGATTGAATATTTTATTAGACACAAATGCAAAACAGCATGAGTACAGTCAAACACTTGGTCTAAAAGGATAACACCAAAAACGTCCTTGCGGTCTTGTTTCCATTGGGGTCCCATGTATTCAATTGTATATAGTATATACAGCACATAATCTGCAGCAATAGGTATGTTTTTGCACCTTAAGTCTAACCTCATGTACAGTACAACCTGTTACTTCCTATGCTATATGTATACATTTCTCTCTTTTCTTTGACCTGGTTTCTTTCCTGTTTTTGGGCGGTGTCACCGCCCCTATATGTGAGGTTTGGACATCGACATTCGCTGCACTGTGATTGGCCACCATTGTACCCCCCTAACCCTGCACCGTGATTGGCCACCATTGTACACCCCTAGCCCCTACACATTCAATGCAAATCTACACTTTTCTTTAAGTGAGCTTCCATCACTATGATGACCACTAGCTGTAATATGATTGGCTGACTCTATTGGCTGACTCTATTCAGCACTGTGATTGGCTAGCGAGACACATGACACATGTGCATAGTCCTATAAATAGGACTATGCACTTAAAAAAAAACACATGTATGTTTTTTTTTTAAGTGAGTCATGGGTCTGTGATGACCACTGTGACCACACCGCCAACTTCACTTCATTATGAGCATGAAAAATGATGAACAAAAACACTTAATTCACCCTGTTTCAAATGGGAGGAGTAGGACAGAGGCAATACGTCCTCCCAGTGGGGGCGCCTCACTTGCAGGTGAGCCAGTAGTAGGCTACTCTGTGGAAACTCGGGTAGAGCAGGGGTTAAGAAGCTTACCGGTCTATCGGCTTGCGGATCGTTTATACCAGGGGTCTGCAACAGGGGGTCCGGGACCCCTAGGTGGTCCTCAGAGATACTGCAGGGGGGCTAGTACTAAAATGTTTGAAAATAGCAGATCTACAAGCTCACAACGCAATGCGACGCGTTGTGAGCTTGTAGATCGGCTATTTTCAAATAGCATAGGTATAACATAGGGCTACAAAATAGGGGCTATAAAAAAAGGTATACAATAATTGGCTACTCAAAAGAAAAAACAAATCAAAATTACGTTGGTGCTATGTGCTGTGTGTCCCCATGCAGGTCCAACTGGCTGAAGCCGTGCTGCGGGCGCAGGGTGGCCCTGTGGCAGGTGTGTCTGCTCAGTGCTGGCTTCAACTGTGTCCTGGTGGCCAGTCTCCTGCTGCTGGTGGTCTTTCTGTCCCTGGAACTGCTCATAGACACCAAGCTCCTACAATGTAAGTCACCACCTCGCAATAGTAGCAGCTTCATTTTTACACTATACGTTGCCTTGGGTTTCTGATGAAAATACGTTGTTCTTTTTGTTGCCGAGTCGTCTGGCGAAGTATAACTAAGCGCTGCACTCTGATATTGCTTCACTGTGCTGTGTGACTGCTCCATGTCACAAACTTAACGTGCCCGTATTTATCATTGCTATAGGGTGTACATCTTGTATGTCCTTTTTTATTATCGGCATTAATATACCAAAAAAAACATAACACGTTTAATTATGGAGATACAAGGTTTCTGCCCGACCTGTTGCAAACTACCTGGCTTTCATGAATGCAGACACCAAACAATTACTAGAATTATCATTCATGTTAAGCAAATGATGCGTAAGACATTCGTAAAGAGTATGTAAACCATTTGTGGTGTTAGGGACCAAAAAAGTCACTACAAAGTACTACCAATCAACTCTAAATTGCCTGAAACGTACTCCTAACAGGTTTTTAGGGGGACGATTTTGGCCTCCACACTTAGTGATTATTTCGGATTTAACTTTCGTTTCAGTGGTGACCAACTTTCGTTTCGGTAGTTTGATTACAAAATGTAAGTTGTGTAAAAAATAATCTGACTATACTAAGTTGTTATTTGTTTGTTTAAGTCAGGCTATACTCTACTCAGAGTCATAAGTTTACAAAATGTACTAAAGTACAGTGAACGTCTGTGCGGTTTGTCTTCATCACTGAAAATAACGTACATGTAAACTGATGTCATGTGCAGTTGGGGTGAAGAAACACAACCATTTCACTCCTAATAATACCTATTTGATTTGACATCCTGACTTGCTGCTGTAGCTGAGGCTTGAACCTGTTACCTGCGGCTCACTAGTCAGTGACTCTATCCATTCACCTACAGCTGTGTCCTTGGAATCTGTGGTTCTGAAACGTTTTGTTGTCAACCCCCCAAATTGACATGTATTTGGGCAGTGGACCCCAATGTGAAAAGATGTAGATGTGTCAGGGCCCCCCATGAAAAAGATGTATATTTATGCTGTAACACATTTTTTAAAAGTTATTTGTCTTGTTTGCTGTTCAAGTCAAAGCACCAGGAAGGCTGTACTTGTCAGCAATCTGTTAGCTCAATGGGTTGAGACGCAGTATTCATGATCCAGAGGCCATGAGTTCAAATCCCATTGATGTCTTTCCTATGATTCTTTCCTTTGCAGACTGGCTTCCAGAAGATCAACTGAAAAGTACCAGGAAGGCTATATTTGTCATCCAACTGTTAGCTCAATGGGTTGAGACGCAGTATACATGATCCAGAGGCCATGAGTTCAAATCCCATTGATGTCTTTCCTATGATTCTTTCCTTTGCAGACTGGCTTCCAGAAGATCAACTGAAAACTACCAGGAAGGCTGTACTTGTCAGCCATCTGTTAGCTCAATGGGTTGAGACGCAGTATTCATGATCCAGAGGCCATGAGTTCAAATCCCATTGATGTCTTTCCTATGATTCTTTCCTTTGCAGACTGGCTTCCAGAAGATCAACTGAAAACTACCAGGAAGGCTGTACTTGTCAGCCATCTGTTAGCTCAATGGGTTGAGACGCATTATTCATGATCCAGAGGCCATGAGTTCAAATCCCATTGATGTCTTTCCTATGATTCTTTCCTTTGCAGACTGGCTTCCAGAAGATCAACTGAAAACTACCAGGAAGGCTGTACTTGTCAGCCATCTGTTAACTCAATGGGTTGAGACGCAGTATACATGATCCAGAGGCCATGAGTTCAAATCGCACTGGTGTCTTTACTGTGATGCTTCCCTTTGCAGACTAACTTCTAGAAAAACAAGTTAAAACCACCAGAAAACCTGTAACTCTCAGCCAACAGCATAGCTCAACTGGTAGAGCGTCTGTCCAATAACATGACTTGACTTGACTTGAGTGGGTTCGATTCCCACTCGAGTCAAGTGTCCCCGGTAACTTGGGGTAACGGATAAATTAACTGATATCCTTAGTGATGCTTCCCTTTGCAGACTAACTTCTAGAAAAACAAGTTAAAACCACCAGGAAACCTGTAACTCTCAGCCTACAGCATAGCTCAACTGGTAGAGCGTCTGTCCAATAACATGACTTGACTTGAGTGGGTTCGATTCCCACTTGAGTCAAGTGTCCCCGGTATCTTGGGGCAACGGATAAATTGACTGATATCCTTAGTGATGCTTCCCTTTGCAGACTAACTTCTAGAAAACAAGTTAAAACCACCAGGAAACCTGTAACTCTCAGCCAACAGCAGAGCTCGACTGGTAGAGCGTCTGTCCAATAACATGACTTGACTTGACTTGACTTGAGTGGGTTCGATTCCCACTCGAGTCAAGTGTCCCAGTTAACTTGGGGCAACGGATAAATTGACTGATATCCGTAGAATAACTTGTAGGAGTGTGCTGGTTCAAATCCAGTACAACCCAGATTCCCACTAACGTCAAGTCCCCGGTAAATTGGGGCAGCGGATAAATTCCGTTGCCCCAAGTTAACTGGGACACTTGACTCGAGTGGGAATCGAACCCACTCAAGTCAAGTCAAGTCATGTTATTGGACAGACGCTCTACCAGTCGAGCTCTGCTGTTGGCTGAGAGTTACAGGTTTCCTGGTGGTTTTAACTTGTTTTCTAGAAGTTAGTCTGCAAAGGGAAGCATCACTAAGGATATCAGTCAATTTATCCGTTGCCCCAAGATACCGGGGAAACTTGACTCAAGTGGGAATCGAACCCACTCAAGTCAAGTCAAGTCATGTTATTGGACAGACGCTCTACCAGTTGAGCTATGCTGTAGGCTGAGAGTTACAGGTTTCCTGGTGGTTTTAACTTGTTTTTCTAGAAGTTAGTCTGCAAAGGATAGCATCACTAAGGATATCAGTCAATTTATCCATTACCCCAAGTTACCGGGGACACTTGACTCGAGTGGGAATCGAACCCACTCAAGTCAAGTCAAGTCATGTTATTGGACAGACGCTCTACCAGTTGAGCTATGCTGTTGGCTGAGAGTTACAGGTTTCCTGGTGGTTTTAACTTGTTTTTCTAGAAGTTAGTCTGCAAAGGGAAGCATCACTAAGGATATCAGTCAATTTATCCGTTACCCCAAGTTACCGGGGACACTTAACTCGAGTGGGAATCGAACCCACTCAAGTCAAGTCAAGTCATGTTATTGGACAGACGCTCTACCAGTTGAGCTATGCTGTTGGCTGAGAGTTACAGGTTTTCTGGTGGTTTTAACTTGTTTTTCTAGAAGTTAGTCTGCAAAGGGAAGCATCACAGTAAAGACACCAGTGCGATTTGAACTCATGGCCTCTGGATCATGTATACTGCGTCTCAACCCATTGAGCTAACAGTTGGATGACAAATACAGCCTTCCTGGTAGTTTTCAGTTGATCTTCTGGAAGCCAGTCTGCAAAGGAAAGAATCATAGGAAAGACATCAATGGGATTTGAACTCATGGCCTCTGGATCATGAATACTGCGTCTCAACCCATTGAGCTAACAGATGGCTGACAAGTACAGCCTTCCTGGTGCTTTGACTTGAACAACAAACAAGACAAATAACTTTAAAAAAATGTGTTACAGCATAAATATAAATCTTTTTCATGGGGGGCCCTGACACATCTACATCTTTTCACATTGGGGTCCACTGCCCAAATACATGTCAATTTGGGGGGTTGACAACAAAACGTTTCAGAACCACAGATTCCAAGGAAACAGCTGTAGGTGAATGGATAGAGTCACTGACTAGTGAGCCGCAGGTAACAGGTTCAAGCCTCATCTACAGCAGCAAGTCAGGATGTCAAATCAAATAGGTATTATTAGGAGTGAAATGGTTGTGTTTCTTCACCCCAACTGCACATGACATCAGTTTACATGTACGTTATTTTCAGTGATGAAGACAAACCGCACAGACGTTCACTGTACTATAGTACATTTTGTAAACTTATGACTCTGAGTAGAGTATAGCCTGACTTAAACAAACAAATAACAACTTAGTATAGTGAGATTATTTTTTACACAACTTACATTTTGTAATCAAACTACCGAAACGAAAGTTGGTCACCACCGAAACGAAACTTAAATCCGAAATAATCACTAAGTGTGGAGGCCAAAATCGTCCCCCCATAAACCTGTTAGGAGTACGTTTCAGGCAATTTAGAGTTGATTGGTAGTACTTTGTTGTGACTTTTTTGGTCCCTAACACCACAAATGGTTTACATACTCTTTACGAATGTCTTACGCATCATTTGCTTAACATGAACGATAATTCTAGTAATTGTTTGGTGTCTGCATTCATGAAAGCCAGGTAGTTTGCAACAGGTAAGGAGAAAGTCCACATTAACAGACAGTCATAAATGATGAACTGTCTTCACTTTACTGTAGGGCACATAATAACATGTACAAAGGATTTATAGATATTTTAGGAATGTTTTACAAAGCATGTTAAACATGAACAAACACATTAACAGACAGTTGTAAATGATGAACTGTCTTCACTTTACTATAGGGCACATAATAACATGTACTAAGGATTTATAGATACTTTAGGAATGTTTAACAAAGCATATGTTAAACATGAACAAGCTACCAATAGCTTGTATATATTATGTAACATCAGTTACAAATGATTTAATAATCATTTACAGATGTATTATACATGGCTTATTCATGAATAGTTACTAATACCTTTATAGATGATTTGTAACCGTAGTTATAAAGGTTTTAGTAATCATTTACGAATGTCAATAAACAGGTTGTTAATGATTTGTTAATAGTCTACAAACTGCTTATAAACGTTTATAAATGCTTTAGAATGGGTCGTTACAAATGATTTAATAATCTTTTACAGATGTACAGTATATAAATGGCTTATTCATGAATAGTTCACTACTTACTAATACTTTACAAATGATTTGTAACTGTAGATATAAAGGTTTTAGTAATCATTTACGAATGTCAACAAACAGGTTGTTAATGATTTGTTAATAGTTTACAAACTACTTATAAACGTTTATAAATGCTTTATAACGGGTCATTATTGTAAAGTGCTACCAAATTACCAAGTCCATAGCTCGATGAATGTTAGGGACCAAAAAAAAAGTCACTACCAATCAACTTTAAATAGCCTGAAACGTACTCCTAACAGGTTTTTGGGGGAACAATTTTTTTTTCGTTTCGGTAGCGTCACTACCGAAACGGAAAAAAAATGACTAAGTCCAGAGCTCGATGAATGTTAGGGACCAAAAAAAAAGTCACTACCAATCAACTTTAAATTGCCTGAAACGTACTCCTAACAGGTTTTTGGGGGAACATTTTTGTTTTCGTTTCGGTAGTGTCACTACCGAAACGGAAAAAAAATTACTAAGTCCAGAGCTCGATGAATGTTAGGGACCAAAAAAAAAGTCACTACCAATCAACTTTAAATTGCCTGAAACGTACTCCTAACAGGTTTTTGGGGGAACAATTTCAAAGATTCCTTTTCAGGCAAACATGTCCACAGTAAGATGAACATTTTAAAGTATGAATGAGGTTACTAGGCGTAAGTATGTAGTTGTAAGCCTGCCTTTAAATGTCCATTGCCGCATTGACAATGCATTGGGCGCTTAAAGTTAAATATCTTCAAAACTACAAATGATTTCAAAGAAAAAATCTCAAGCATGCATGTCCACAGTGAGGTGGAATTTTTGAACTGTGTAAAAGTTGGAAAGATATCTTTGTTGGTTTTGAACTCAGGACCATCTGTGTGCAAGGCCTGTATCTTAACCACTGCTCCACTATGGTTAATACTTTTTATGTCTCTTGCACATTCTTCAGTGAAAGATTAGATAAAGGTGCAAGAGTCTAGCCTGGTAAACCCTCCCTCCGGAAATCTCATTTCCATTTGATTTCAGGAGTGAGTCTGGCCTGATCGCCCATTCTGCAATATTGGCTGTGGGCTGGAGTTGGGCGGGAGTAATACCGCTGACTGACAACCCCTTCAGCCAATGATCGTTGTTCCCCTCCAGCCAATCAGCAGACCTCCAGACTAATGTGACGCAACAGGACTTTTGAGACGGCCATGCCCAAAATAGGTTGCCTTATTCGGATACATGCGTGGCACTGCCCGCCCCTGCTGGTTCTCTAATTTTTTATTTTCAAATAGGCTCTGTCATGATTAATTGACCACATATATGAAGTTAAACAACTAAATGCCTCTGCCTCGGAATGCCACTGCCTCGGACCCCACTTTGAGAACAGCTGGTGTATAGGACTTACCTCTGTGTGACGCCCGGCCAGTCGGAGAGGAACTATGGTGTCTTTGTGTGTGTGGACAGCACAGGGCCTGTGATGTAGAGTGATGCAGAGAGGTGATAATGAAGCCGGGCTCTTGTCAATGGCGGCAGGGAACGCGTCTCCATCGATTACGGGCCGGGGCCGGGCGTCCATCGATTGCGGGCCGGTGTCCAGGACACGCGAGGCTGTATAATGATACCTGAGGTTTGGCTCCGGGGCGCGCAGCACGGACAGTCACTTCAGATGTACGTCCAATCAGCTGCTTTGGCCGCTGCCAGTCTCACAAGACAAATGGAGGAGAGAGAGACAGAGAGAGAGAGAGAGAGAGAGAGAGAGAGAGAGAGAGAGGTGGAAAGTATCTAAGTACATTTTCTCAAGTACTGTACATAATATACTCTCTACCTCGACTGCTAAACCTCAAAGGCAAATCATTCTACTCCACTATAACTATTTGAACAATTTACTTACTGCTTAGTTGCATATTTAAATTATTATTACAAAACATATATTAAGTCCTATTTTATACTTCGCTATTTGAAAATAGCCGATCTACAAGCTACTCAAGTACATTTTTGAGTACAGGACTGCTACTTGTAAAAGAATCAGTGTACTCGTTTCAGGAGTGATTGAGACAAACTCTCACATAGATTAGTAGCCTAGTGTCAGAGGAGATGGAGGGCAGCGGGTTGGCACCGTGGGGATTAATGGACAATGTCAGAGATGTGGGGAGCGATACAGAATGCTGATAAATGCAATGTGGAAGTAAGGATCACGATGGGTGATGGGGAGAGAGAAACAGAGGGAAATTGATTCAGGCACGCAGGAAACACACACACACACACACACACACACACACACACACACACACACACACACACACACACACACACACACACACACACACACACACACACACACACACACACACACACACACACACACACACACACACACAGAGAGAGAGAGAGAGAGTTGGCGTAACAAGTCAAAGCTGGATCGACTCTTAGCACAAACTCCTTTAAGACAAAATGTAAAGAATTACTATTCCAGCGACTAGCGAGTGACGGGATGCAACTCAAAGAACACACAGACAATGGTGCTTAAAGGGATGCTTCACCCACAAAATGACTTACAATGACAATTACTCACTCCGTGAAAGCCTTGAATTCATGGAGATCTTTTTTAGTTTTTGTAGTAAAGTTTGCTCAAACTTTACTTAAAACACTCCCGGGATAAATGTTCTCACGCAGAAACGAGGAGTGCACCTGGGCCCAGGGCCGCATTAACCGCGGAACTTAGTGGAACTTGTGTTCCACGGCCCGCAGCCTGCAGGGCCCTGTGAGAATTGTGTATTTAATTTTTGTGTATGTAAAGAAAAAATGTTGATTTGTATTGGTCAAATAGAACCAATATAACGCGCGCAGGTTGTGCTCATGCACGCGCGCGAAATTACGCCACTGGGGGGCCTTTGATTTTGTGGTGTTCCACGGCCCTGAGGGGTCTTAATGCGGCCCTGCCTGGGCCAGCACGTGCATGTGAATTCAGCTTGCGATGAACCCAACACACACACACATACACACACACACACACACACACACACACACACACACACACACACCCTCACTCGCAGTATTTTCCTTGTTTATCGATTCTTCATAGAAAACAAAACTTGTCCATGAATTTTAGGCTTCGGGTGAGTAACCGTCAGAACTGGCGGAGTCAACAGTTTGTCTCGAGACCCTAACCTTACTTTTTTGTCCCTTTTCTCTGTAGTTTCCAATGCTTTTGAGTTTGCCAGCATCATCCACTGGATCAGCCTGTCCATCCTCTCCCTTTTCTTCTCAGAGGTCAGTGTCCATCGAACTTTAGACTTAATCAATTATGTTCTTGGTTGGAGTAGGAATTCACTTCCACCCAAAATATTAGGGTATGAAATATTGACAAAAATGAAAATTAACAACATTATATGATTTCAGTTAGTTTTAGTTAGTTAAAGTAGCACTTCACCCATTTTCAACCTTATCTTCATATAATTGGTCCTCACTAATACTCATAAAATCGAACAACCCCCGTTATATCGTCCATCGTTATTTTGTTAGTTTCAGTTAAGTATACCAATGGTTCTCAAAGTGGGGTCCGGGGACCCCCAGGGGTCCTATAGGGGGTTCCAGGATGTCCCCAGCTAAATTTGCTAACTACATTTGAACCCCCTTATCCATATTCTTTGGCTATTAAAAAATAGCAGATATACAAGTTCGCAGTGCAGCACGCATCTGCTATGTTAGAACATTTTTGAAAAATGTTGAATAATTTTGCAATTCTTCACACAAATCTCCTCTTCTGGGGGTTCCCTGGCACAAAACATTTGTAAATTCGGGTTGGGTCCTTGGCACGAAAAGGTTTGAGAACCACTGAAGTATACTAGAGGGAAATCCAAACAAATGGACGCCCGTTTAGCCTTACAGACCAAAATGTTGGGCTATAATTAAGCATTAAGCATATAATTAAGCTTAATTAAGCAGTGAAGCGACATGGGTCATAATTAACACCAGGGTTAATGAGCAGTGAGGGATGGAGTTACGGTGACGGGATCCTGACACACACAACACATGTCACCGCAGTGCTGTCGCTCGGATGTCACCGCTATTGTTGTCACAACAAACGGCGGTGTCAGACACAGGTCCCACTTTGATGGATTAGCCTGGCTATTACATGACAGGACATGCTAATTGGATTGTAAATCAATGGCCACAACACACAACCAGTGGTGGAAGAAGTACTCCGCTTTCTCGCTTAAGTAAAAATAGCAATACCACTATATAAGTATGAAAGTCATGTATTCAAAATGTCTAAATGTTGCTTGAGTAAAAGTACAAAGGTATTGGCATTAAAATATACTTTAAGTAAAAGTATTCATTATCACAAGGTTCTTTTTTTCCCTCATTTTTTGCTTTTAAGTTAAAAAAAATGTGCAAATCT
This sequence comes from Gymnoscopelus microlampas, assembly GCF_963454915.1. Taxonomy (NCBI): domain Eukaryota; kingdom Metazoa; phylum Chordata; class Actinopteri; order Myctophiformes; family Myctophidae; genus Gymnoscopelus; species Gymnoscopelus microlampas. Next base: position 22,840,018 of record NC_139962.1, read on the forward strand.
TTCAAAAATAGTTTGTCTATTTCTGAATACAGTGTATATTTTTGCATAATCAAGTATTTTTTAAATTACATATTTAACAGAGCAACTTTCACTTGAGTAATATTTGACCGTGAGCATCTATACTTTGACCCCAGTACTGGGGTTGAGTCAAAACATTGCTGCTCTGTACAGATTAGACTGGACGCTGTGAAGATCAGTATCTGTCTTAAGCGTTTTAATATTTATATGTATATATATCCTGCCGAAAGAATGTAGTGAATGTGATGACAACTCAGTTACATTTAACACATTTTATACGATGATTCAGCCTTATAAACCTAATAAACAATTTTTGACGTGCGACACAGGCTATAAATTAAGCATACAGATGTGCCACTTCAAAACTTCACACGTTACTGTTCTTTCCCTGATAGTGCCCTGAAAATGATTTTTTTCCCTCCCTTTTCTGCCCTTAAAATGCACTGTTTTGCCCCTGAAAAGAAGTTGTCACTACACACCCCCGTTTTTCCCTTCAACAGACATCCATATACATGAGAACAAAAGAATGTGTGTTGAACAAGGTGTCAGACTCATTATGAGGCGAAAGGTGATTTGACCAGTTGCTCAAATTAATTAGCATCATAAAAGCAGTGATCATCAAAATAATTCAGCATTTTAAATGCCCTTCTTTGTCCCTCTTATTGCCCTGGGAATCCCCTGAAAATGTACTGTCTTGGCGATGGCAGGACATGTGAAGTTTTGAAGTGGCACATCTGTATCTCTTACCCCTTCCTAATCCCCCCCCCCCCTCCTCTCTCTCTCTCTCTCTCTCTCTCTCTCTCTCTCTCTCTCTCACACAGACTGTCTTTAGAATCGTGGTTCTTGGGATCTGGGATTACATCGAGAACAAAGTTGAGGTATGAGGTGTAACTCCCTCACGCTATTTTAATGTGTTTGGAAAAGTAGTTTCACTCATAATGTGTGAAGTGAACACATCAGACTAGAGGGAGTGTGTAGCAGAGTGGGCTCAGAGCCTCTGCCTGAAGACCAAAAGTCTAAAAGTGGATAAGATGTTTGGCTTTAGTGTCCCTTCCTGTGTGGGACACCGGGGTTCGAATCCCGGGCATTACACATGGAGGTGTGAGGGGGGCATACAGTATGTGTACCTGCATGTGTACCGTATGTACAACGATCTGTAATATCGTCTCTTGTCGGGTGGAAACAGGATTTCAGAATTCAAAAGTAGCAGATCTACAAGCTCAAGGCGCGTCGCTTCGTGCCGCGTTTCGAGCGTGCAGATCTGCTACTTTTGATACTTTTGTGTGACGCTGTAGTACGATCAAGTAGGGCATTAATCTACGAAAAAACACAAAAAGTTTAAATATGGAGATAGGAGGTTTCTGTCTGACAGCAACATGTGTACCTGCACTGTACTGTATGTACAAGTACTGTATCTGTAATATCTAGAGATGTATTTAGGTGTGTGTGTGTGTGTGTGTGTGTGTGTGTGTGTGTGTGTGTGTGTGTGTGTGTGTGTGTGTGTGTGTGTGTGTGTGTGTGTGCGTGTGAATGTGGCAGGTGTTTGACGGTGCTGTCATCGTGCTGTCCTTGGCACCCATGGTGGCCTCCACGGTGGCCAACGGTCCCAGCAGTCCCTGGGACGCCATCAGCCTCATCATCACCCTGCGCATCTGGAGGGTCAAACGCATCATCGATGGTGAGAACATCCACCGTCCTGGACCCCCTTTTATTCTGTTCATTGGAGCTGCCCGCATGAATGAATGCCCTCTTTAACTCTCAAGAGTGTATAAATGGAACCAGATGTAGGCTACCTGTCAAGGTCCATCTACAAATGCATGGAATCTCTGTGAGAGAGTGAGTGTATGCGAGTGTGTCCGCGTATCTCGAGAACCATTCAACCGATGGACTCGCCGTGTGTATCACTGAGGACCCGAGGGAGTGCAGGGCCCAGTGTGAAGTTGGTCGGATCAGCGATTGTCAGGAATTATCTATAAATCCACACATCTCTGTATGTGTCTGTGTGTCTGTCTGTCTGTCTGTCTGTGTACCTTTTATGTCCTGATGTCATCAACATGACGTTAATGTCATAGACTGGTCTCTGAGTACTATGATAAAGGCTGCTGTACTAAGTACTCTGACAACACTATACTATAATTTAATTAATACTTTATTTCAAAAACCTAGGAAATCATGAGATAGCAAGCTCACTAAAGTTCCAGGTGTCTGGGTTAGGATTAAGGTTAGGTCCATTTATACATCATCTTCATCTGATGAAGAGCCGGTGAGGCTCAAAACGTCACGTCCAAATGGTGGAAACCAATCATTTTTTACTTCGGAGCATGATCCAGTATGCAGACTTTACTTTTTGGATATCAAGCAGGTTACACATCTCCGGAATGTATTTTTTATATACTGTAGTACCGAAATGAATGGAATCCAATGGATTCCTCAAAAAGTAAAACAAGGTATGTTTTGGGAGATGGTTGGCAGTGAAGTCTGTGGTCTAAACCTGACCTTAAGCTTACTTTGTGGAACAAAGGACTGTTCTCAGATAAAGCTGATTGTGACTGAAGTGAAACATAATACAGTATGTCGATGCCCTGGTTTATATCAGCCGAGGGTTTCATCCCACTTTAAGTCAAGTCTAGAGTCTAGTTTGTGTCTTATATGCACCATTAACACACACAGTCGTTCTATGACAGCATTTCAATGGGATTAATCAAGCCAGATGATTATAAAAATCTATACTAATAACTCACTTCCATGCTTTCCCAGTGACTCTGGGCCTTGACACTGATGTACGCAACACATTATTACGGAGTACAATGACAAAATGACCCCATTCGCCGCATGATTAGACAAATTATTTACTATTCAGAACAATAAGGCTATCGACCAGCGCTCAGAGTAAATTGCTGCCACTCAGCCACTCTAACGCGTATTGATGGGAAGCAGATCGTAAGCAGATTCAGAGGAACCATAATGAATCTTGTGGCTGTTCAACATGTTAATGTAGGCTGGATCAATACTGGCTCGGAGGTCACCCCCATAGTGCTCTTTCCCTGTCTGTCTGTCTGTCTGTCTCTCTGGCTGTCTGGCTGTCTCTCTCTCTCTCTCTCTCTCTCTCTCTCTCTCTCTCTCTCTCTCTCTCTCTCTCTCTCTCTCTCTCTCTCTCTCTCTCTCTCTCTCTCTCTCTCTCTCTCTCTCTCTCTCTCTCTCTCTCTCTCTCTCTCTCTCTCTCTCTCTCTCTCTCTCTCTCTCTCTCTCTCTCTCTCTCTCTCTCTCTCTCTGTCTCATACTCCTCTCTGGATCGATAGCAGTTGGGAGGTCAACCTCCTCGTGGCCTTGTCCCCCGGTTGCATGTGGGATAAAAAATGTTCTATTCTATTAGCTTGTCAACCCGGCTCTCATTGACTTCAATGCACTCCATGGAACTTCTGTTTGCCTCCCAGTACCTGACAAACGCTGAGGAATATGCCGGTGGGAGCTCCAGGTGAGCCAGTATACAGTACAACGGCAGCGGCAACACAGAAGTGTGTGGGTAGTATTACTTGTTATAACAACTAAATTGGGAGTGGTAAATTGTGCCTTTTTTCCAAATCACTTTACAATGTGATTATACTCACACGCCAATGGCAGAGGACACCACGCAACTTAAGGCACCACCCTTCTCATCGGGAGCAGTTAGGGGTTCAGTGTCTTGCTCAAGTACACTTCAATGCAAACACGGGGGGAGCTAGGGATCGAACCTGGAACCTTCCGATTCCCAAGTGGTCGCTCGACCTCTTAAACCACTGCCATGAAAAAAAATTGTTGTTCGGATTAAACATAATTATATTCGTTGCTGTCGGGCAGAAACCAGCTAACTACATTTTTCCGCTTTTGCATTTTTTCCCCATAAATCAGTGCTATCAAAAAAAGCGCTTCTGACAAAACCAGGTAACTCCATTGGATCCTCAAACTTTCTGCTAAACCAGCTAAGTCTACCAAAGGGGGGTGGAGTTAGCTGGTTTTGCTGACTCCAGGCTCCACCCCCTTTTGACCTCCAACCTCATTGTGAGCTTGAATGTCCATTTAGCTGTTCTTATCAATGATGAACAAAACCTCCTAACTCCACTTTTTGTTTTGTTTTAGTAATTTCCTGAAAAATGAACATTTTGTAGTTAGCTGGTTTCTGCCCAACAGCAGAGATATATTTATATAGAAAGGAAAGAAAACAAGTACACAACAGTGGGGCATCACCCTTACAGTTGTTAGTCTTTAATAAAAGGAAAAAAGGAAACCTCATTCCCAGTTTTGTCTCCATCTCACAAGGAGATAGTGCCTGGACTACTGCCTGAGGTAGTCTGGCATAGCCAGACGGCCAAAGATACAAATTATGCGATGAATGCTGTCTTTGTTTTTCCTAAATGAGTGGCTCAGTGTTTCCATTCAATCCCAAGAGAATCTTCCAATGCATGTGCACCCAGCATTAGCACTCTGGCTGCTAATCCATGCACTTTACTGAAGCTGTTGAACTGTGAATGCACCAGAATTGGACATGTATGTTTTTGTGTCTTTCCCAGCGTATTGCTTGATGAGGTAAGTTAGGCTACAGCATGTCTCCACTGGAAATATTTTGTCATTAATAATAATCATAAAAACAAATCCATGGGTCTGCTGTGTAAACACGATAAAAGCCTGGGACCTCATGAAGAATTGAAACATACAGTAGAAGGTACTGAACTGTACCGTGATGAATGTATCTGTGTGTAACTCTTTTTAATACCAAATTGTGCAAACTGGCAAATATTACGTAAGAAAGAGGCAAACTAGCCTCTAACAAAATAGCCGATCTACAAGCTACAAAATAGCTGATCTACGTAGCTCACAACGCCTCGCACTGCGAGGCGTTGTGAGCTTGTAGATCTGCTATTTTCACAATGTTCATGTGTGGAACCGAGTCAAACTAAATGTAATGCTAACAATTCCAAGTGCTTGTCAGGGTGGGGGGTCCCCAGTTCAAATATGATTACTTTGGGGGGTCCCCAGTTCAAATATGATTATATTGGGGGGTCCCCAGTTCAAATATGATTATTTTGGGGGGTCCCCAGTTCAAATATGATTACTTTGGGGGGTCGCTGCCTGAAAAGTTTCGGAACCCTCGCACTAGATCAGTGCTTCTCATGATTTGAGTGCATGGGGATCTCATCTTAAACAAGCTCAGTGCTTAATGAGTCTTCCAGTTTAGTAGACCTTGTATTGTGAATTTGTACTTCCATGTACTGTTGTTCTCATGTCTTACTAAATAAAGTACATCAATCAATCAATCCAGTGTCCAATGAAAGCCCCATCAATAATTTTGAATAAACTTTCAAATTAATACAAATGTCCTGTCTGTCTGTCTGTCTGTCTGTCAGCCTATGTGTTGCAGGTGAAGGTGGAGATGGAACTGGAGATCCAGCAGTATGAGAAGTCTAAAGCTATGAGAGAGGAACAGCTGGAGCGGCTGACTCAGATCTGCCAGGAGCAAGCTGTGAGTCTGAAATTACACCTTAAACCAGTGGGTCCCAGACCTTTCAGCTTGAGACCCAAAATATTAATTTGGTGATTACCCGGGACCCAAACTTACAAAAAATACATCATTTTAAATAATGAAATGATAATTTCATCACAACTATAAATTAATATACTATATAATAGGTCTGTTGAATTACTAGCTCCATATATGGGCACAAAAGGGGGCATGCCCATATATGGGCATACTGTATAATGATGACATCAGCGATCTCCATGTATGGGCATTAAAGGGACAAGGACTGACAGATACAGAGATCCGGTTGTCGCGAGCCACAGATCCGACCGCTATGCCCGTATATGGCCATGTGCATATATGGAACCGAACAACTTCAAAGGACTCAGATAGACAGGTACAACGGGTACTCTGACAAAGCCTCAGACATATTGGTCGGATCGGCGGTGCGACGTAGGAGTGAGGGCCGCATAGCGGCCCAAACCTCTGTAGATGTAAGCCTTTGGCTATATCTACCTTTGACCCAGGCTCAGGATAAATGTTTTAGTTAGTTATAGAGGTTTATCATTTTTATCTTAATAATGTGCAGGCACAGCACAGAGACACAGAAATAACTTCTTCCCTCAGGCTATGAGAGTTCTGAACATTAACGATGCCCCTGATGTCAGGTCAACTGTCTTTAACCCACTCACCAACAGAGCACGTACATATAGTTTTTTGGCTATTTGCAGCATGTACTGTATATGCTTGGTTATCCTGTATATCTTTGCTTGCAAACATATTCTCCTATTATTGTCTGTATATTCTATATTATGGTATATTATTCTTTTTGGCTGCAACATATAAACAAATAGTACATAGACATACACCGTATGTATTGTATTTTAATAACCAAGGAATTTGAACATACTATACCCTAGTGACTAGGGCCTAGTCCATGGGCCTTCAACAGGGGGTCCTCAGAGTTACTACAGGGGGGCCACCAACCTTTTTGTCTGATAGGAAGTCGTCCCCCCCCCCCCCCCCCCACACACACACACACACACACACACACATTAAATGTCTGAGAATACACATAAACAGGAATCCAACATAGTATTAGCAGAGATAATGTGTAAACAAAAATATGTAATTTACTCAACACTGATGATAGTGCTGTCAAATGAATCTTGGAGGGTACCCATAGTCACTGAAAATAAAACATGTGAAATACTTCCAAGCTAGTCTCAAATCTCTCAACAATCCACAGACATTGACGAGACAATCAGATAAGTATGGTGAGCTAGCTTTGAAAGCATCTAATCAACTTAAGGAAGGCGTTCCAAAAACAAAGTGTAATATGCAACACAATTTTATGCACTACATATAGTGGGTCTCCCTGCTTTGTCTCTCTCTCAGGTAAGGGATCCTTGGCCTAAAAAACATTTAATACCCCTGCCCTAGTCTAAGGTAACTCACCACTATTATGTGTTTACACTTATTAAATAGTAAGTGGTAAATGGTGCATTACATGCACCCATTACCAGTGTCTGAGGAAACCATGCAAGGCACCAACCTGCTCATCAAGAGCTTTTAGGAATTTGCTCAAGGACACTTAGACACTATTGGATCAAATTGGGAACCTTCCGTTTCCCAAACGGACGCTCTACTGTACCTCCTGAGCCACTGCCGCCCCTATTACCTATAACTATTACTATTAGTGGGCTTAGACCTGTGATAGAGTTTTTATTTTCAGCTTTTATTAGTTACTTGCATTATATATTGTATTATTTACTGCATGATGGACATTACTTGTTGTAGCATAGTCTGACACACCAACATTTCACACATGCATGTGACAAATAAAGTCTTTGAATCATCTTTGAATCAATCAACAAAACGTTACAGTATACCGTGTACAAAGAACTTAATAACTTAATAATGTGTTCTAATATATAGTCACTAGTCCTGTCCTGAATATGAGAGTATGAGACAATATTAAACTAATGCCATAGCCCCACCATAAAGTATTAAAGTAAGTATTTTGCTCTGGGCTGTAGTCTGGTGGTTTAGTTCATAAACCACCAGAGGATGGCAGCAACAGCTCATATAAAAGTTCAAGGTCCATATAGCATACAAAGGATGTCAACATGGTTATAGTACTTATTCTGTATAATGAGATCAGCTAAAAGAAGGCCTTGTTAAAACAATTCTGCAAACAACATCATATTAAAAAAAATGTATATATATAAAAACTTCCTGGCTATATCCTCCCACAAACAATGTGTTAATAACGCTTTTATAATAACTTTCTAAAACCGTTACATTTGCTTCCCTGCATAATAGTGGATAGGCTTTCATGTGAACAGACAAATATACAGTAGCAATAAAAAAAAATATATATATATATATATATATATATATATATATATATATATTTACACACATAGCTTGTAGATCTGCTATTTTCTTTTTAAGAATCGTGAACATGTGTGATATCTTTGGGAAAAAAAAAATCTATCTATATATATATGATATATCTATATATATATATCTCTCACTCTCACACACACACACACACACACACACACACACACACACACACACACACACACACACACACACACACACACACACACACACTCTGTTGCATTATCCATAAAGGACACACAATGTGTATAAACATGTCAGAAGTTGTTATTGTGCCCCATGTGTTCCATGCCTGCATGATGCATGTTTATGTATGAATGCATCTCTCCTTCTCTCTCCCTTCCTCAGGCTCTCATTCCTTTCCACCCTCGCTCCTTCTATTGTTTGACCTCTATGTCTTTATGACACTGTTTTCCCCTCTTTTCTCCAGTTCATGGCTTCACCTTTCTCTCTTCTCTTTGGTTCTTTCCTTTTTCTGTCTCCTCTCTTTCTATCTTTCACACCCATTTCCTCCTCTTCTCTCTCTCATCATCACAACCCTGAACCCTCTCACCATCCTCCACACTTGCTCTCTCCTTCTCACCTTCTCTCCATTCCCACACGCACGCACGCACACACACACACACACACACACACACACACACACACACACACACACACCTACTGTATACACATTTTTACAATAAAGACAACCTTGAGCCTTGAGATAGAGGGATAAAGACAGTGTGAAAGAGAGAGAGAGAGAGAGAGAGAGAGAGAGAGAGAGAGAGAGAGAGAGAGAGAGAGAGAGAGAGAGAGAGAGAGAGAGAGAGAGAGAGAGAGAGAGAGAGAGAGGTGGGTGGGTGGGTGTGTGTGTGTGTGTGTGTGTGTGTATTAAAAACAGGTTACATTGAGTTTGGACATTTTAAAAAATAAAAATAAAAGACAGTAATAATTAAAAAAAATACACTTTTCTTTTATTCATTCTCAGGTTAGTAAGCTCACCAGGCCAAAACCTTTACACATTTACATTTCTATTTTACAAAAAGCCTTTTTTTGTAAAAATGGGTTGTATAATTGTATTACTGTTTTATTTGATGTATTTATTTTATCATAACATTGAAAAGTGCTATATAAATATAGTCTATTATTTATATTAGAAATTTGTATCCACGCACCACTCCCTCTCTGTCTCTCTCTTTCTCTCTCTCTCTCTCTCTCCAGTTTGAGATCCGTCAGCTCAGAGCCCACCTGGCGCAGCAGGACCTGGACCTGACGGCGGAGCGCGAGGCGGCCCTGCAGATGCACCACGCCTGGGGCAAGCAGGGCAGCGCTGGCTTCCAGGTGGTGGAGGGTCTGGGGGTCCCCGGGGGGGAGTCTGATGACGAGGGGGGCCACAGGGGCCCCCGGGAGCCCCGAGACACTGCAGGTACACACACACACACACACACACACACACACACACACACACACACACAGTGAAATCCTCAGTGTTCATGAGAGTGTTCAAATTGAACCAAACAGACCCTTATGGCAGTGGTTCTTAAACCTTTTAATTTCAACAAACTCCATAACTCTAAAAGTCTAAAAGTGTACAAAATGTATCCGTTAGGGACCATTTGATTCTATTTGTACACTCTCAGAGTTACAGACCTGCAAAGGGTGCATTTGGTTCCATTCGTACACTCTCAGAGTTACAGACTTGTGAGGGTCCATTTGGGACCCCCTCAAGGAACCCTGGCGGTCCCTGGACCCCACTTTGAGAACCACTGCCTTATGGCGTCTGCCGCACTCCAAATGAATACATTCTGCAAAAATAGCCGATCTACAAGCTCACAACGGCACCTACAATAGCATTTTTCTATTGCCCTGATGGGTGGCAGTGTTGAGTGAATAGTAGTTTCTCCGTATGGCGGACATATTATATTTTATAGCCAAAAAGTGTATTTAATACAAAAGGTGGGGTTCTGAGAGGCTTCCCACAGCGCAGGAAAGGCTTTCAGCATCATGAAACTGCTTTTGTTTTGGTGAGTATAATGAAAGTACATTATTTATTTTTACTAAAGTGTAGACATTGTAAACCTGGTCAATGAGGAAATACATAGTCCCATGCATAGCATTAGGAGAGAACTTGCTAACGCTGTGGACCAGAGCTAATGCGCACGCACACACGCACACGCGCACGCACGCACCCGCGCACACACACAACAGCACTATGACTGCAGGCACTGCCTGCAGGATCAATACGTGGGCAAAAAAGCTTTTAGAAAACACCCATATTCTCACACACCACTAACGCACACACACGCACAAGTTTGCATTACTATATTTGTGAGGACATAAAGATTTTAGGATAGCATTGAAAATAGCAGGAAAATTGCAGATCTATACAAGCTCGCACCGCGTCAACATCGCGGATAGCTGAAGTATAGAATATGGGTTTCTTATTAATTAAAAAAAAATTGCAAAGTAGCTTAAGTTTTCAAATAATTGTAGTGGAGTAAAAAGCATAGTATCTGCTTCTGAGTGGAGCAGAAGTATAAAGTAAAGTAAAAGTACCTCAATGTTATACTTAAGTACAGTACTTGAGTAAATGTACTTGAGTTACTTTCCTCCACTGCCCAGAAGCCCCCCCTGGCTAGCGAGGCAGGTCCCAGACCACTCTGGGGCTATTTCAGGTACAGAGTGCTCTGTGCTTTGGGGTCTTGTGGTGTGGAGAGGGTGGTCCGCCGCCAAACATCTGTTCCCTTCACCTGCGAAACCACAATAGGGCCCCTGCGAGACCCCGGAGGACCCCGTTGACCGAGGGGCAATCTGCCTCTCAAGGAACAAGCGAGGCTTTTTACGGAAACACGGTCACCGGGACGAGCACTTAGGCCTCAGGGCTCGCTGGGCAGCCTGCAGGCTGCGAGGCGATCTGAGTGGGGAAGGACGTGGCTCTCACGCTCGCCTGAGGGGTGTCACCAAAATGTCATTCATTCTCATTCTGGCTGGTGGCCAGTGGTGGAAAAAGCACTCACATTTTTTACTTATCAATTGCAGTATCAATACTGCAATGTAGAAATACTGTTGTATGTTTTGTAATAATAATCAAAATCTACAAAGTAACTAGTAACTCAAGTTTTCAAATAATTGTAGTGTCGTAAAAGTACAATATCTGCCTCTGAGATGTAGTGGAGTCGAAGTAAAAGTACTGACAGTAAAGTAAAAATACCACAACATTGTACTGTACTTAAGTAGAGCAAAGAAAGAGCAAGACATTCAAGATGTTCATTGTTACGTCTTATTTTTCAGTGATCAGTGTGACCGCAGGGTTTTCTCTCACAGCTTGAAGCTACTGTAGTTTATTTTCTAAGAACAACAAGTCCACATGAAGATGAATGCATGAACACTTTTTTCTAAATCCTGCTGAGACATACGTCCTTTAAAAGGATAGTTCAACCCCAAAATGATTTTTTTCCTATCGATTAGTCACCCCATGGAGACTTGAATTCATGGATATTTTTTGGGATATGTTTTTGTCGGATTCCTAAGCCAATAATTTGACGACCATCGGACCGGTAGGCAGCAGTTCCGGTAGGAGACACAAAGGAGACTCTTTGTGTCTCCTACCGGAACCGATCTACAAGCTCATAGCGCGGCACTCAGTGCCGCGCTATGAGCTTGTAGATCTACTATTTTTTTTAAATCCCTGGCACAAAATATTTTTTAGACGGCGGATCCGCAGCCAAATACATATCATTTTGGGGGTCCTTGACTTGAAAAAGTCTGAGAACCACTGCGCTATAGGGTCCATGTAGTTAAGTTGACTTTCTTTGAAAAGCCTTTGAATAACAAAACCATTCTTCTCTTGCCTTGGCTGGATCTGACACCTTTACCTTGACAGTGATTTAGAAATGAAATGCCGTGACCTTTTCACATGGCCCGTCCATTTCCTTTAGTCAGATGACAGCCTGATAGCCTGGCTATCACACAGACGAGGAGAACAGCCTCTTATGTTTGCCGGACGGCCCATTCTCTTAGCCCAGACTCATGTCTTATTAATCGAGGAGCGATTGTCTCGGCCTTGTTTTAGTGCCGCACGATGCTTCTTCCTTCTCCGAAAGGGGATGGCTCACTGGGATTAATATTTTAGGCTGCAAAATAAATGAAATTACCCGTCAGAGCCGGTGCGTGGGGTCCCGCGGGACGGGGGCTAGCACTCAGGGCACTTTGGGCGCCCTGCACTCAGCAGGCAGACAGTGAGATCAGGGCCAATGAAGCGGAGCGGAGCATAGGAGAGCGGAGCGGATCACTGTGAGGCCTGATGTGTCTCTGAACAAAGAGTCGGCCTCATTCTCCATCTCTCTGTCTCAGTGTCTAAATACCCCCAGCCCACCCCCTCCCGTAGGGCTGGCTGATACAGACACAACCAAATACCTCCATATTGATGTTGTGACGACGATATTGTATTGTGACAATTATACCTTTTTTTTTTCAAATGTTTTTTAATACAATTGCAAAGATAGCCGAACTACGTGCTCACAATGTGTTGCATTGCGACACGTTGTGAGCTGTTACATTTTTTTAAAGTATAAAATTGGGCTTTAAGGGGTAGTTCACCCCCAAAAGGACTTTTCTTCTATCAATTACTCACCTCATGAAGCCTTGAATTCGTGGAGATCCTCAGTGCAGTCCTCCTTGGATTACAATGTGAGTTCTTTTTTTGCTTATAAATTATTTTAATATAGTTTTACTTCTGCCTCCTAAAAACAAAAGAAAATCTCCATGAATTCAAGACTTCATGGAGTGAGTAATTGATGGGGGGAGTGTAATTGATTTTGGGGGTTAGGTTAAAAGACTACGTACACATGTCATGTCATGTCATGTCACAGTATTATTTTACAATATCCAAAATCCCATAGTCTCAGATCAAGATAATATTGATATATTGCCCACCCCACCCACTCTGGTGTCTCAAGTCCTCAAGGCCTTGTCCACTTCCATTCCTACAGACTGCATATGCACTGCTTAAATGTAATAGTGAGACTTGCACGTAAACACCTGTTATTGAGTGGTGAACATGAGAGATGTTTTCACTTGGGGCCCATTTATTTGCTTAACACAAATAAAGGGCCCACCTATATAATCAAAAACGAAAGAAAGAAATCCTATTGAAACTGAATAATCCTAAAATGGAGAGATGCTATGATGCTGTAAAAGGGTCAGTGACAAAATGGGGTTGGCAAGGTGACACATTTTAAAGCCGTGGGTCAGGTTTCTTTTAAATATACATATTTAGTCATGTTGGTTTCATGTCACTTGAACAGATATTTGCTTCATTTGAATGAAAATTACAGAATGCGCCCGAAAATGTCAAATGGTTTTATCACATACAAATTTGAATTGAATGATAGCGTTCTCATAATATTTTTGTTTAGTTTTTTACTTTATTTAAAACTATAAAATTAGCATTATTTTAGATGTAGACAACTGGACCTGATGCTCAACAGACATTAGACAATTAGGCATTAGACCCTCCTAACACTACTAATAATCAGCATTGATAGTCAAAAATATATTTCTGGGTAGATAAACCTTATATCTGGAAGAACAGGACATGATATTGTTATTGAATAATAGAAATATATTATTTTGTTCTAAATATCCACAGGTTGACAAGACATAGCTAATGTTCATCTTGACACTTTATTTTATATATGAAAACGTCCATAGTGTTAGTTGTGGTCATAAAAGAATCACTTATAAATGTATTAGATTAGAACATGTACTGAAATGCTCCTGTCCATTTGTACTCAGATGCAGTGGTACGTGACGACATGAACAACTATATCAGTCAGTACTACTGTGAAGCAAGTAGTGGTAAGTTACTATCTACAGCAGTGGTTCTAAACCTGTGGGCTGGGGCACGCAGGGACTCAGGAGGTAGAGCGGCTGTCTTGGAATCGTAAGGTTCCCGGTTCGACCCCCAGCTCCCCCTGGCTTAGTGTCAATGTGACCTTGAGCAAGACTTTGAACCCCTATCTGCTACTCATCACCAGGTTGATGCCTTACTTGAATACAGTAAATGCACCATTTACAGTGGCCAGTCAGTATGAATCAGTGACACCTATATAACCCATACCTTATAAAAAACATTGTTGAAGGTGATTTAAAGCCAAAGTACAGTAACTACGTTTTTGGACACACCGACTTATTTGTGTATCTCAAAGGTCACATTAGCCTTCGTGATTTTGGGGGATAAACAATTACCTCAAGAACATATACAATTAGTGTAATATCACTTATATGCCGTTATCTCATTTGGCTGACCAGTTGAATCACTTTTAAACCCATTTTTCAGTGATCTCTTTTTTCGTAGTTACTGCACTTTGGCTTTGTAGCTCTTCTGTCTCTCTAATAAACAGAAAATATGTTTTCAGGTGGGTTGCCAATTTCTTCGAATCAGCTTCAATGTCTCTCTGCAAATTGGATAAAATCCCGTCCTGAAAATGCATTTTCTGTTTATTTAAGGGCTGGGAGAGCCCTTAAATAGAGCTATTTAACACTTATTTCAACAAAAGAAAACCCCCTTACTGCACCTTTAATTGCATATCTTCACATGAATTCAGTTGAAATCAGTTTTGCTGCTTCATCTTAGACAGCCTCAATTTAAAAAACAATATGATTTATTATTTAAAATTATTTGTTTATTAAAATGTATTTATTTTAAATTAATGTTTAAATTTAGTATGCAAGCAATTCAAAAAGCCCTGTGTGTTTTGCCAGTGTTGCTACACTGATCCCCTCATCTTCTCCCTCCCTTCCAGACACGGGGGCGTCTGCGGCAGGAGCCAGGGTGATCACCACGGCGGCCATCGACGTCCACCTCCCCACCGTGCAGAACCCTGTCCGATCAAACCCGCTCCTGGTTGTGGAGCGGGCGGGCAGCGCCCTGAGTGACGCCTCCACCGGCGTATCGTGCTCCAGTGGCAGCCTGACGGCCCGCCCCCTCAGCGTGAGCACCCTCAGTGTAAGCACCCACACGCTGGGTTCGTCCACAACGGACTGCGGGGGAACCGTCGCACGGGAACTCGCCTCGAACTACGGCATCAGCAGGGGTTCCCAAACTTTTCAGCTCCAGACTCAACAGATACATTTGGTGTCTCCCCACCGGGACCCAAACGTACAAAAATACATTATGAATTAACCACTTATGCCCTGTTTAAAAAAATAGTGAAAATAGCCGATCGACCAGTGCTGGTCGATCGGCTATTTTCAGTATTTCTTAAAAGTTTATCTTATTGCATTTTATGAAAAATGTCTTCGTTATTATTTTTTAAATAATAATTCTTTTTTTGAAGGAAACATAAAAAGGGATATTTACTATATTGATCCATTGACCCAAGGGATATTTATATTGACCCATAATCGCTAAGATTATGTGTATAGAATAATCACTGAGAAAATAATCCATAGTTGCGGCCCTACCCCGCCTGGGACAGAAGGGCCTAACTGTGCACCCCGTCTACATACTTGACTGACACTCCTCAGACGTCCAGAGTCTTGAAGGCTCCTCAGATGATGTCCACAGAATTGACTCTCCTCAGCCCCCAGCTGGACCACAGGATAAACATCCACAACCGTAGGAACCAGGGGGGAGTGCCGTGGCCAAGGCAGGGGTGGCTGTGTACTGCTGCAGACTAAACCTCTCCTCCACCTTCAGGGCGGTGGCACTGAGCCCTCCCCAGAGGAGAAATAGGCTCCTTTGGCCGGCCGATACGCCTGCCAGATGTGTAGGTTTTGGATTTAACACAGATGCGGGAAAACACATGATTTATATTGTACACCTGTTTGGCCTAGATCTTATCTTTTTCATTGTAAGCTCTCTAAGTGCTCCTACTGTAGATACTTAACAGTATCTTCATATTATCGGTCCTGACTCCTCAATCATGTTCATTATAAAATGGCACGATTTCAGGCTATACTTGCTCTGTGTCTCATTGTGTCAATGGACAGTTCAGAAACCTGCCTACAAATGGCACCATCGATGAGGCTAATAGAAGCTAAACTACAGCCTAATTCATTTTTTAAATCCTCTCTTCCTGGAACTTTAAAATGACCAAATCTGCCTCCCGATGATGTCATTGGTAGGGAGGTTTCTCAACTGTCCAACAGCCTTCCTCTGAGACAGAGTGTGAGTAGACAGAAATGGTGCCATCCTATAATAAGCATTAGTGAGGACCAATTAAATGAAGATAAGGTTGAAAGTGGGCGAAGTGCTCCTTTAAGGAAAACAAAACATATTGTTCTGTTACTGTATAAAATTATACTGTTACTGTACAGAGCTGGTTTGAAGCCTCCACTTGTCAACTAAAGGCCTTTGCCCACATAAACAATTTTTTTCACACAAAAAAGCAGACAACAAAAATGGAAAACAAACACACATCTCAAAAATTGCCATCTGACGAGCGGTGCGTAATTTTTTTTATCAAACCATTTCGATTCCTGCATTTAAAAAAAAAATTATACATGTTTGTGCAAGGGCCTTAATGCCTAATTTATACTCCGTAATGCGACAGTGTCCCTTGGCACAAGCCAAGCTACAAGCTAATAACGCGTCGCAACACATTGTTAGCTTGTAGCTTCTTAGGTTGTAGTAGTCGTGCAATGGTGTTTAAATTAAGCAGAAGACTTCTGAATTCTCTCAAAAGTTGTTTCCAGAAAATCACACTATCAGCTGGCTCTTTTACTCTCTGTACAACCTACCTTGAGGAATTCAAGTAAACAAAAATAACAGAATTATAGCACAACATGGACAGCACCATCCCGGGGACTGGAGTGATGGTGCTAACGTCTTCTCATCAGGAATTCCTATTATGACTGGGATTCAAAAATACTTAACCTAAAGTGAAACAAAACCAGCAAAGGGGCCATTATTCACTAACTCAAGCCTGAACCGTGACAGCTTTCTGATGTTTTGAGCTCCGAACAGTGTGTCCAGGTGGCTTCTGTTTGACTTTTTGACTTTTAACGCACATTGTACAGTTCTCTGTGCAAAACGCCACAGGGTACATTAGACTGGTATAGCCTTGTCAACCAAGGTTAGTATAGTTATAAATCAAATTAAATATCTCAAAAGAGATAGGTCAAACATTTTCAAAAAGTGGATAAATTGACTGAATAAAGACTAAAACATTTTCTCTGATTTTAGTTAGTTTTGTAAACACACAATACAGTATAGTTTACAGTATTGTTTGTTTTATTTTTATTTCAGTTAACTAAAGTGTTTTTTCAATTCTACTTTTTGTTATTTCGTTTAGTGAACTATAATAACCTTGGTGCAAACAACAGCCAATTTCTTACCTTTACCTTTCTAGCACTAAATGATGGATGTTTGGGATGAAACCACAGGTTTATTTGACAGTATTATTCTTTTCTCTTAACTTTATTGAGACAGTTAGGAGGGTACATGATGTGTGTGTGTGGGTAGATTGATAAAGGATGTCAGTGGATTATGTACAAGACACCAGACTGGAATGCTTGTGTAGCATGAACCTTTAAAGAAGTACAGTAAAGTACAGTACAGTATGCCCTGAATGGCAGGCCAATCCGTTGCACTTTAATGTTTACACATGGTTTTGTAAACTTAATAGAGAGGAACGAGTTGCCAAACATAGGTGATGTCATTCGAATAAAAAATAAATAAAAAAAAGGTGTATTTACATTTTTATTTATATATATTTTTTGTATTATTGAGTTGTAACAAAGATAGTCATTAACGTAATCTAGTCAGCACCATTGTCAGTACCATAGTCAGCGCCATAGTCAGTCACCATAGTCAGTCACCGTAGTCAGCACTTTAGTCATCAATGTAGTCAGCAGCACCATAGTCAGCAACAGTCATTAACATAGTCAGCACCATAGTCATAAACGTAGTCAGCGGAATTTAACCCCATTCTAGTAAACCAGGAGTTCCATACCTGTCTTTAGCTTTTTGAGTTATTTAGGTTGAAACATTACAATTCACACTCATTTTCATTACTACAGTAAAGTCACTTCAGACAATGAACATGAGCTGTCAACTGACAGCTCAGTGCTGTGAGAGGGTCCTGATGCGACTTTATACTGACCATGATACTGACATGATACTGACGTGATACTTACAGGATACTGACCATGATACCGACATGATACTGTAGATCAGCTATTTTCAAATAGCCAAAGTTTTAAAAGGGCTGGAGTGGTTAATGTATGTCAAAATATACAAAGTAATTAGTAACAAACATTTTCAAATAATTGTAGCGGAGTAAAAGTACAATATTTGCCTCTGAGATGGAGTAGAAGTAAAAGTATTGAAAATTAGAAATACTCCAGTAAAGTAAAAACGTTTTTTTTTACAGTACAGTACTTGAGTAAAAGTGCTTAGTTACTTTACACCACTGATAATGTATCCCTATTTTGAGCATGTAATAGAGGATATGCGTGAGACATCATCATCAAGTTATGCAGGAATGCCTACTGAGTGTAAAAAAAAATACTTTCTGGCCTTTACACTTTTTTCGCCTATATCCTCTATTATAGGCGAAAAGCTTCAACATTTGTTTTAAATGTCAGAATAAAAATAGCTAATCTGCAAGCTCACAACACGACAAAAGAAAGTACATAGTTTTGTGCGTTCAGAAAGACCTGTTGTTAGGTTTGCCTACTTCCTCAAGGGCTGCAGGATGTTAACGGTCTTGAAAACAAGGACCTTGGTTTGGAGAGTGTTGTGTAGTGTTTGGTGGAAATGTTACGTAATTTGTAAGTGAAGTCAATGAAAAGGTCCGATTAATTTAGCACCAAGGGTGCAAATAAAATGTTAATAATTTTAGAATTAAATGTTAATTAATTTTAATTAGACCTTAATTTGGAGAAATGCATCATCTCGACATGTGACATTTAATGACCAAAATGTCATTTTAAGAGTGTGGTGAGGTGTTCAGGCCTTTTATGACATAAAACCCTCGGGCCGAGGGTTAAGAAAGGCTACTGTATGGTTAAAGGGGGCAGAGGGTTAAGAAGGGCTAGGGTTCTGATATTTCCCTTCTGGACACTTCTTAACCCTTGTGGGTCAGAATGGGACAGTGGGACAGTGGGTCAGAAGGGGGTGGGGTGGTTATAAATATTGACCCAATGAAAAGTATTAACAAGAACTTGTGACTAAATAATAACTAAGTTGGATCCATTGGAACACAGGTACTTTTTTCACATTTCCTGTAAAGTAACCATTTGGGACATACAGTACAAGGTTTCCACCCGACAGTGACAATGTACTATGTCATATAAAAATCACATACTAGACTACTGTCAATTTAATTACTATTCCTATTTGCATCACAAGACATTTCAATTATTTAGGGTAATTAACATTGAAAGACCTGTCACAACAGCTAATTGGTCATGTCATTGTAAATCCTAAGGAGAATTAAGTTTCATATAATTAATTCAAAAGATACAGTAGACTACTGTACCATTTTGTTGCTTGTTAAATGTTTACAAGTGTAATTGTTAAACAGCAATTAAGGCTCCAAGCAAGCGATCAATACAATAAGAAACTTAAGTACTGAAAGTAATTAATGGTGTAGAAGATTTCCTTCCAACAAAATTCCAGTATGGGGAACTAGACTTGTTTTGTTGTTTTGTTTTTAGAGCTAGAAACAAAAGACTATGACTGACTTATGCTTACTTTACACTAAATTACGTTGATTTACGCTTGTCGTTCTGCTATTTTCAGCACGCGATACAGGCATGCAGATCAGTGGAGCTGCTCAGTTGAAATGACAGGCCCATGGTACAGGTAGTCAGGCCCATTTGACATAATGGAGTCCAAAAGGGGGACAGGCACAAGCATAGTGCTTATCAAGCCCTACCCCTGGCTCAGATTGCATAGATACTGTAGATTCAATCATCACAGTGTTTACATCACACTCCAAGGATGCATGAATTTTACATGGTGTTTAGCACGCATATTCATTTACACAGCATGCCCTCCCACACATGCGTCTCTCTTTCTCTCACTCACTCACTAGCACGCTCGCACGCACGCACGCACGGACGCACGCGTCAAGATGGCGAGAGCAAAGCAGAGCACGAGTGTCAGTATACGGAATAGGCGGCGCAGGTCTAGGTAAAAGTATGGGTCGCAGCACAATTTACGGTACACTAATTTGACATAATAAGCCGTTATTACAAATAATGTGTTTCTTATTAGCAATAATGTTTTTTTATTAGAAAGAAACAAACGTTGTTATACCCTTATTTTCCACTATTATCCCTTAATTGTTTTAATTAGAAATTGAATGAAACGTAACAAAAGGCGTTATTAGAAATGGTGTTCTCTGCTATTAGACAGAAACAAACAAACACAGATATACGCTAATTATGGAACATAATTCCTAGAGCATAATAAGCATAATAAGACCTAACAAAGCCTATTAAGATGTTATTTCCACTTACTTGACCGTCACATTACAACCCCGCAACTACTAACTACACGATGTGATGTTAGGCTAGTGTACTATAAGGGTTTCGTTAGAACAATGTGTTCTTTATTAGGCCTTTATTTAATGTTATTTCCACTTACTTCAAGTTACTTTACATCTAATTTCAACAGAACTGTACTGTAAATTGCACATCAGCCATTCTGGGCTAACTTCATGACCCATTATACTTCTGCCTACCTTTTTGCTTAATAAAAAAAAATGTGTTGTTATTAGGAACAAATTACCTCTCATTACCACAGAATTGTACCATAAATTGTACACCAGCTATTCCGTGCTAACGTCATGACACATTATACTTCTGCCTACCTTTTTGCTTAATAAAAATTAATATGTTGTTATTAGGTGCTTTTATTTTTCATAAGTCATTCATATGACCAGACCACAGACCAAAAAAAGTCACTACAAATGGTACTACCAATCAACTCTAAATTGCCTGAAACATACTCCTAACAGGTTTTTGGGGGGACGATTTTGGCCTCCACACTTAGTGATTTTTTCGGATTTAACTTTCGTTTCGGTAGTGACCAACTTTCGTTTCGGTAGTGACCCAATGGTTAAAAAATAAATTGACTAAGTCCAGAGCTCGATGAATGCTAGGGACCAAAAAAAGTCACTACAAATGGTACTACCAATCAACTCTATAAATTGCCTGAAACGTACTCCTAACAGGTTTTTGGGGGGACGATTTTGGCCTCCACACTTAGTGATTTTTTCAGATTTAACTTTCGTTTGGGTAGTGACCCAATGGTGAAAAAATAAATTGACTAAGTCCAGAGCTCGATGAATGTTAGGGAGCAAAAAAAGTCACTACAAATGGTACTACCAATCAACTCTAAATTGCCTGAAACGTACTCCTAACAGGTTTTTGGGGGGGACGATTTTGGCCTCCACACTTAGTGATTTTTTCGGATTTAACTTTTGTTTCGGTAGTGACCAACTTTCGTTTCGGTAGTGACCCAATGGTGAAAAAATATATTGACTAAGTCCAGAGCTCGATGAATGTTAGGGACCAAAAGAAGTCGCTACAAATGGTACTACCAATCAACTCTAAATTGCCTGCATAATAAATACAGCATATGGAAATACAATTTCAAATTAATAATATTACAACCCCTAATCCAAACACATTTCTCACGCT
Organism: Gymnoscopelus microlampas; assembly: GCF_963454915.1. Classification (NCBI taxonomy): domain Eukaryota; kingdom Metazoa; phylum Chordata; class Actinopteri; order Myctophiformes; family Myctophidae; genus Gymnoscopelus; species Gymnoscopelus microlampas. The sequence goes on from NC_139962.1 coordinate 22,861,580, forward strand.
CATGCTCATATACGCACAATGAGCTTTTCCCCGGAGAGCTGCATTGCTGTTTGAAAATAGCTAGCCGATGTGGACTATAGTCGCTTCTAATCCACCATGGAAATGGAAATGCAACGCAAACCATGAGCAGGGCACCACAGGGATTTGAACCCTGTCTTAGTAAAACCAGGGGAACCAGACCAGTGCCTTTTGTGTTGTTTTGGTTTGTTGCGTTTGTTTTTTATGGCGCAACACAAGTGACCTAGTCATCGGATATTAGCTAATAGTGGACAAGGGTGGATTTAGCATAGCTTTGACCTAACCAAATACAGTTTTTCATGACATCATCAGCACTACTAAAACAAGACAGGTCTCGACATTAACTTTTCTATTTTCATTTGATTTTATTATTAGCTTTTGTATTATTATTTATGCATGTAGAATTTATTTTTACTATTTATTGCATAGCAATAAGACAATATGTCTCAAAAACACTGGCTTACAGTTGAATTATTGGCAATAAAATAAATAGGAACTCAAGAAATTAAGACAAATACTGACAATGCCTCTGAACATTGGCTTTGCAGTTATTCCACATGCAATAATAATAGTAGGCTCATCATCGAGGATGGAAAATAAAGTTGTCCTTTTGAGGAGCAGTGGAACTTCTCTTAAAAGGAGTAGGAGTAGTTCACCCAAAAATGACTTATTTTCTATCAATTGCACACCCCATGATTGTTTTTGTGGCATTCCTAAGCCAATAATTTGATTCCCGTCTCCTACCGGCTAATGTATCCGGTAGGAGACAAAGTAGATTATTTGCGTCTCCTACCAGGTACACACCCGGTCATCAAAGTATTGGCTTAGGAATGCCACAAAAAAATAAATCCATGAATTCAAGGCTTCATGGGGTGTGCAATTGATAGAAAATAAGTCATTTATTTGGGTGAACTCCTCCTTTAAGTAGGCCTACAATGTTGAGGTATTTTTTACTTGTGGAGTATTTCCAATTTTCAATACTTTTACTTCTATTCCCTACATCTCAGAGGCAAATATTATACTTTTACTCCACTGCAATCATTTAAAAAATTTAGTTACTAGTTACTTTGTAGATTTTGATTATCATTGTAGATTTTGATCATCATTACAAAACATACATTATCCACTTCAGCCCTATTTGGCTATAGCTGATCTACAAGCTCGCGACGCGTTGTGAGCTTGTAGTGAGCTCCACCCAGAACAGATGTGTTAAGTGCCCATTACTCAGATTGTTTACTGAAATAAAAGTATCAATACTGCAATGCAGAAATACTGTTACAAGTAAAAGTCCCGGAATTCAACATTTACTTGAGTAAATGTAGAAAAGTATTGGTATAAAAATCTACTCAAAGTACCAAAAATAGAAATTATTGAAAATATTTATGCAGAATGTCACAAGTTTTCAAATGTATGAAATATATGAAATAATTTTGGAAATAGTGGATCTACAAGCTCACAATGCATATTGTGAGCGTGTTAGATCGTCTATTTTCAAATGGCCAAAATGTATATAGGGCTGAAGTGGTTAATGTATGTTTTGTAATGATCAAAATCTACAAATTAACAAGTATCTAAAGCTTTCAAATAATTGCAGTGGAGTAAAAAATATAATATTTACATTTGAGATGTAGTGGAGTAGAAGAAAAAATAGTGAAAATTGGAAATGCTCCAGTAAAGTAAAACAAATAACTAAATTTTACTTAAGGACAGTACTTGAGTAAATGTACTTAGTTACCTTACAACTGTGGTTAAATGGCCTGTCTTGGTTTAAAGCCCACTCACCACGACAAGGTGCAGGCCGAGAGTGGGGGGGGAGGGGGGCGATCAACAATTGGGACGAGACAACATGAAACATTTATTACAAACATAGCAAACAGATATTTCATAATTGTATGAGACTTGGGCGTCTTCTTCTTTCGTGTATCATCATCAGATGTCTAGCTCAATGACGTGCAGCAACGCTCTCGTCTCAGGTCCCACATCAAAGAGACCGGCCTCCGATGGTGATCTGTAGAGGACACAGAGAGGTGATTATGTGATCAGCCGTCTGCTAAAGCATACTGTGCTGCCGGCCCAACATCTTCATGCACGTTTTGAAGTGTCGAACCCCAGTACGCAGTCGGTTCAGCTAGGTCAATTGCCGGTGTGGCGGATCTTCCTCCTTTGATGCCGTCTCCTGGGTCCCAGATCTAGCGGTGACAACGTGTGGGCCCATGCAGAAGACTCCCCACTCCTGCTTCCAGGATGCCTCCCATCCATGCCTTTGTAGACAGGTCCTCAGGGATAGAACTGAGCATCTCTTGTTGAATGGGCGGCGGGACTTGAGTCTGTTTGGAGGCAACGCTGTCATAGAGGTGTCATGCAGGATATGCCAATCATGTTTCTGGGCTTTCCTTGGGGCGAGGATGTGAGGGCAGCAGCCTCTCGTTGGAGTCCGGTTGAGGCAATTCCTGCTAGGATTGGGAAGTAGAACATTCAGGCGGGATTCAGGCAACCAGTTATGATCCGGAGAACGTAGCTAAATGGCAGCATCAACCTTTTTGGCATGTGGGCTCCTACACCAGGCTGAGGCACAGTGTTTGGCTGCAGCGAAGACCAGGGCTTGCGTGGGGATTCGTAGTACCTTGGCAGAGGAATCTCAGGACGTACCAGCGAGACATCAGATTGGCGAGACCCTTGATGACACTTTGGCCTCTGGGTGTTGCTTAAAAGACAGTGTCCTATCCAGATACCTTGGGGCTTGCTGGAACTCCAGCTGGTTGTTGTCCATGAACACATCCGGTTCCCTTTCTGCTTCACTGTTGTTGAGGTGATATGCTGCCAACACCGTCTTGCCAATGCTGAGCTGCAGGCGCCACCAGCAAAAGTAGGCTGCCAAGATGTCCATGTGGACATGATGGAGGTCATTGGGGTAGAGCGGCTTAGTTGGATTTTACAGACCAGGAGTGTTAGTATAGGGAGAGGCATGGCTGAAGAGCTTTGCACATCACTCACTTCTTGCTGATGCCGAAGTCAGAACACAGTATATACCTCATTGTGATAGCTGTATGTCTGCAGTACACCTCACTGGTGGCAATTGCCTGGTTGTGATGCGTAGATGTGATCAATCAGGGTAAGCTCTTTGGCCGTTGCAGTGGATATAAGCTAATTTGTTGTTGCATTTTTTAGAGATATTTCACTTTGAATTTCACCATTGAAATTAATGGGATTTTCCACCCGTTCCATCCGTTTCTTTGACGGCAAACTAGCCCTTAATTATTTTAGCTACAAACTCTGTTCCAACTCTACAACGTTTGGCCTACTTAGGACATGTCGGCTACCATTTGAATTTTTGAAATCATTTGTACTTTTAAACCTTTTGAGCCTTTCAAACCTTTACATGTTTCAAACCTTTAGAACCTCTTAAACCTTTTACACGTTTCAAACCTTTAGAACCTCTAAAACCTTTAAAACCTTAAACCTTTTAAAACCTTAAAAAACCTTAAACCTTAAAAAACCTTAGACCTTAAAAAACCTTAGACCTTTTAAACCTTAGACCTTTTAAACCTTAAACCTTTTAAAACCTTAAAAAACCTTAGACCTTTAAAAACCTTAGACCTTTAAAAACCTTAGACCTTTAAAAACCTTAGACCTTTAAAAACCTTAAACCTTTAAAAACTTTAAACCCTTTAAAACCTCACCACAGTTGAGATATTTGTTGCGGCATTTGTGGTCTTTTTAAATAATTTTGATCACATATACGCATCACAACCAGGCTATTGCCACCAGTCAGGTGTACTGCAGACTTAGAGCTATCACAATGAGGGAAATACTGTGTTTTGACTTCGGCATCAGCAAGAAGTGAGTGATGGGCAAAGCTCTTCGGCCATGCCTCTACCTATACCAACACTCCTGGTCTGTAAAATCCAACTCATCCGCTCTACCCCAAATGACTTCCATCATGTCCACATGGACATCTTAGGAGCCTACCTTCGTAGGTGGCGCCTGCAGCTCAGCATTGGGAGGACAGTGTTGGCAGCATATCACGTCAACAACAGCAAAGCAAAACGGGAACTGGACGTGTTCATGGACCACAATCACTTGGAGTTCCAGCAAGCCCCAAGGTACCTGGATAGGACACTGTCTTCTAAGCAACACCCAGAGGCCAAAGTGTCATCAAAGGTCTCGCCAATCTGATGTCTCGCTGGTACGTCCTGAGATTCCTCTGCCAAAGTACTACGAATCCCCACGCAAGCCCTGGTCTTTGCTGCAGCCAAACACTGTGCCTCAGCTTGGTGTAGAAGCCCACATGCCAAAAAAGTTGATGCTGCCATTAACAATGTTCTCCGGATTATAACTGGTTGCCTGAATCCCACCCCTATATTCTACTTCCCAATGCTAGCAGGAATTGCCTCAACCGGACTCCAACGAGAGGCTGCTACTCTCACATCCTCGCCCCAAGGATAGCCCAGAAAGATGACTGGCATATCCTGCATGACAACACTATGACAGCATTGCCTTCAAAACAGACTCAAGTCCCGCCACCCATACAACAAGAGATGCTCAGTTCTATCCCTGAGGACCTGTCTACAAAGGCATGGATGGAGGCATCCTGGAAGCAGGAGTGGGAGTCTTCTGCATGGGCCCACACGTTGTCGCCGCTACATCTGGGACCCAGGAGACGGCATCAAAGGAGGGAGATCTGCTATACTGGAAATTGACCTAGCTGAACAGACTGCGTACTGGGGTTGGACACTTCAAAACATACATGAAGAAGTGGGCCTGGTAGACAGCAGAGTATGCTTGTGCAAACTGCTGATCACTTGTATTGCTATTGGATTGTATAGCTACCTTGCGATGATGTAACTCCAAAGGTGGGCAAGAAATACAAAATAGTTGCTCCATTGGTTAGACATTTGTCATTCAAAATGTACATCTCGTTGACTCAGTTCAGGTATGTTGGGACACATCGACATGATGTTCTTGATCTTGATCTTGTTCTTCTTCGGGCAAGAAATTAAAACTTTTAAATGGAAAAACGTAGATCATCTTGATTAAAATGTAGCAGCTTCATGTGATTCTTGTTCTTCTTTGGGCAAGAAATAAAGTGTAGCAGCTTCATGTGATTCTTGTTCTTCTTTGGGCAAGAAATTAGACAGTTCCCCCCACCGCGACTTAACACCCAAAAAAAGTGACTTTTCAAATGACCAGGTCTTTTGGACCTTTTCAAATGACCAGGTAGGGGCCCGGATTTACAAAGGCCTATGTCTAAAAACCTGAAAAAAAAACCCAGCAGGTTAGGGTTAGGGTTAGAACAGCATACGCCACAAGTAGCATCCAACACAAACACTTCATCCTTTGCTGTATGCTGCAGCATGAAGCAACTGCAGCATACAGCAAAGGAAAAGGAAAAATTAGGACCGTCACAATTATTACATAATCGCAAGTATTTCAGATAATCGCAATACTTTTTTGGGGATAATAGTTATAATTGTCATAATCGTTTCCATGTTGAAAAACATTTTGATATATTTTCAAAATATTGTGGAAATAGCCAAACTACACGCTCAAAACGCATCACCACGTGATGCGTTTTGAGCTTGTAGTTCGGCTTTTGATTACGAATTCAGAAAAAAGTTCAAAATGTTACCATAACGCAATTAAAAACGCTAATCGCAACTATTTGAGCGACAATTAATCAAGCGTCAAGTTAATCATAATCGTGACAGCCCTAAAGAGGTTCCTACTTTGAGCAGTCTTCAGAGGAAACCCCCGCGGGCCGAGGTCTTTGGCGGAGCCAGTGGTAGTTTCACAGGAGGGTGCAGCCTGGGTCGGTTCACAGGAGGGTGCAGCCTGGGTCGGTTCACAGGAGGGTGCAGCCTGGGTCGGTTCACAGGAGGGTGCAGGCTGGGTCGGGCTGGGTCACAGTGTGATGAATACATCCAAGGATGTGCCTTCTATTTTTTGCCTTAGTGTACCGGAATGGCTTCTTCTCGTCTGAAAGAAAGCTACCAAACATAAAAAAGAAAAATGCTCATTATTAGAGTGTGTGTGTGTGTGTGTGTGTGTGTGTGTGTGTGTGTGTGTGTGTGTGTGTGTGTGTGTGTGTGTATGTATTGTATAGTTACCTTGCTGTGATTTCACTCCACGGGTGGGCGAGTGGCATTGGTTAGAAATTGAACAACGTGATCTTTAAGATGACCAGGTCCAGGCCCGGATTTATACAGTTCCCCCCCATCCCAGCCAGAAAAAGGTGACTTTTGGTACCGACCAAAAAGTGACTTTTGGGACCTACCAAACAGTGTCCTTTTGGTACCTACCAAAAAGTGACCTTTGGTCTTATGGACCACCAGGTCCAAATCCTGGATTTGCCACATCAAAATAAATATTGAATGCAAACTAAACAAACTACACTACCAACATAGTCTTAGATTCAACGTCAGCCTTGAAATCTGAAAAAAAGAGCACACAGCTTTAACCACATCAACAGACCTCCGACAATTCGTATTTCATACATCCAACCAGTATGAAATACACCACAAGCATCATCCATTACAAAATACACCACAAGCATCATCCATTACAAACATCATCCATTACAAACTGCAGCATGAAGCAACTGCAGCATCCAGCAAAGGAAAAGGAAAATTGTCATTGTCTTTAGGACCGTCACAATTATTACATAATCGCAAGTATTTGAGATAATCGCAATACTTTTTTGGGGATAAGTCATAATCGTTTCCATGTTGAAAAATGTTCATACAATTTCAAACATTTTCCAATCATTGTGGAAATAGCCGACCTACACGCTCAAAGCTTGTAGTTTTGAGCTTGTAGTTCGGCTTTTGTTTACGAAGCCTAAAAAAGCCGGACAAAGTTTTATTCAAAATGTTACTACGACGCAATTAAAATAGTTAATTGCAACTATTTGAGCGACAATCAATCAAGCGTCAAGTTAAATGTCATAATCGTGACAGCCCTAAAGAGGTTCCTACCTTAAGGCATCTTCAGAGGAAACCCCCATGCAGCTAAATCCAAGGATAGAGAGAGTCACAGGAGGTGTAGACAGAGGCTCTTCAAAAGACTTGTAGACAGAAGCTCTTCAAAAGACTTTGTACACAGCGGCTCTTCGAAAGACTTTGTAGACAGCGGCTCTTAGAAAGACTTTGTAGACAGCGGCTCCTCCTCGAAAGACTTTGTAGACAGCGGCTCCTCCTCGAAAGATTTTGTAGACAGCGGCTCTTCACAAGACTTACCTTAGTGTAGAGTCTACACTAAGGTAAGTCTTGTGAAGAGCCGCTGTCTACAAAGTCTTGTGAAGAGCCTCTGTAGCGGCTCCTCCTCGAAAGACTTTGTAGACAGCGGCTCCTCCTAGAAAGACTTTGTAGACAGCGGCTCCTCCTCGAAAGATTTTGCAGACAGCGGCTCTTCGAAAGACTTTGCAGACAACGGCTCTTCGAAAGACTTTGTAGACAGCGGCTCCTCCTCGAAAGACTTTGTAGACAGCGGCTCCTCCTCGAAACACTTTGTAGACAGCGGCTCCTCCTCGAAAGACTTTGTAGACAGCGGCTCCTCCTCGAAAGATTTTGTAGACAGCGGCTCTTCACAAGACTTACCTTAGTGTAGAGTCTACACTAAGGTAAGTCTTGTGAAGAGCCGCTGTCTACAAAGTCTTGTGAAGAGCCTCTGTAACGGCTCCTCCTCGAAAGACTTTGTAGACAGCGGCTCCTCCTAGAAAGACTTTGTAGACAGCGGCTCCTCCTCGAAAGATTTTGCAGACAGCGGCTCTTCGAAAGACTTTGCAGACAACGGCTCTTCGAAAGACTTTGTAGACAGCGGCTCCTCCTCGAAAGACTTTGTAGACAACGGCTCCTCCTCGAAAGACTTTGTAGACAGCGGCTCCTCCTCGAAAGACTTTGTAGACAGCGGCTCCTCCTCGAAAGATTTTGTAGACAGCGGCTCTTCACAAGACTTACCTTAGTGTAGAGTCTACACTAAGGTAAGTCTTGTGAAGAGCCGCTGTCTACAAAGTCTTGTGAAGAGCCTCTGTCTACACTGTAGACAGAGGCTCTTCACAAGACTTTTTTGAAGAGGATCCTCTGTCTACAAAGTCTTTTGAAGAGGATCCTCTGTCTACAGACAGTAGCTCCTCTTCAAAAGACTTTGCAAACAGAAGCTCCTCTTCAAAAGACTTTGTAGGCTGGGTCGGTTCACAGGAGGGTGCAGCCTGGGTCGGATCACAGGAGGGTGCAGCCTGGGTCGGTTCACAGGAGGGTGCATGCTGGGTCGGTTCACAGGAGGGTGCAGCCTGGGTCGGTTCACAGGAGGGTGCAGCCTGGGTCGGTTCACAGGAGGGTGCAGCCTGGGTCGGTTCACAGGAGGGTGCAGCCTGGGTCGGTTCACAGGAGGGTGCAGCCTGGGTCGGTTCACAGGAGGGTCTAGCCTGGGTCGGTTCACAGGAGGGTCTAGCCTGGGTCGGTTCACAGGAGGGTGCAGCCTGGGTCGGTTCACAGGAGGGTGCAGCCTGGGTCGGTTCACAGGAGGGTGCAGGCTGGGTAGTTTCACAGGAGGGTGCAGGCAAGAACAACCTCGGCAAAACTCTCTCCACTCTAGTTTCTAGCTTATAATGAAGAGGAAGGGGGTGGTCCCCCCCCCCCCCCCTGCAACACCTCTGCCAGGATGTATACTTGAGTATCTGAAAGAAAACAAACAAAGAAATAAAGATTTATTCAAGTGACCGAGAGCCACATTTAGGATGCGTATACTGTATCCTGGTTTTAACATCAGGGGATCGATCATACTGGAGATAAATATTCTGTGACTACTTGAAACGGTAACAAAATTGAAAAATCGCTGGCAGTGGGCAAACACAGCCAGAAATAAGTCTGGCACTGAATCGCACTGAAAGGGTTAACTTAATGGCAATATGGCCGATGTTTGAAAATGGTCTATTGACGGTTTAAGTGGTTAAATGTCTGCCACTAATTTACAAAACACTGAGAGTCAATGAATCTATGAAATCTATGGAAAAACTTTAATCTGAAACACAATTTTACACAATATGTAGTGGGGTGTCCCTGCTGTGGGGGTCCCTGCTTCATCTCTCAGCCTGAAAAAACGTTTAAGACCCCTGAAGTAGGCTATGCCTAGGGCTGTGACAATTAAAACGTTTAAGTTGACGACTGTCATACAAATACATGTGATTAACCATTTAGTTGTGTTTTTTGGCATTGGATCATATGGACAGTGGTGTAAAGTAAGTAAGTACATTTACTCAAGTAGGCAAGGCAACTTTATTTATATAGCACTTTTCATACACAGGGCAATTCAAAGTGCTTTACAGAATAAAAGTATTGTACTTAAGTACAGTTGAGAGGTATTTTCACTTTACTGGAGTATTTCCAATTTTCAGTACTTTTACTCCAGTACATCTCAGAGGCAAATATTGTACTTTAACCCCACAACAATTATTTGAAAACTTTAGTTTACTAGTTACTTTGCATATATAAATTATTATGTCATAAAACATACATTAACTGCTTTATCCATATTTTATACCTAGGCCATCTAAAAAATAGCCGATCTACAAGCTGTATTGAGCTTGTAGACCTGCTTTTTTCAAACATTTTAGTACTTTTACTTTTGGTACTTTAAGTATATTTTGATGCCAATACTGTTGTACTTTTACTCAAGTACATTTTGAATTCCAGGACCTTTACTTGTAACAGAGTATTTCTATATTGCAGTATTTATACTTTTCCTTAAGTAAAACATTTGAGTACTTTTTCCCCACCACTGCATATGGATAAAAATGTAATTTCTGTTTGGCTTTCAGGCTTCGTAATAAAACAAATTGCACATGACAAATAACCGTAAGGGGATATTTCACTTACAAACTTCTTTGAGCTCATCTTAACGTCCACTCTGCTTTTGTGATTCACCCCAGACACTTTAAATTGCTTGATTCGGTATTTAGATGTTTATGATATTCATTGTATCAGACACAGCCCCTTCCTATACAAAACATTGTAACTTCAAACTGCATTTTAACCATGATAGATTCATTGAAAACACCCGTCCTTGGTTCTGGTGACTGAAGTGGACCTTCTAATGTGTGGGACCGTGTTTTTTCAGCACTTTTTTTTATGTATTTACAAAATCTTTTCTCAAAAAGAACAAAACGGTTAAAAAAAGTAAATACATGAAAAAACTTATTGCAAAAACCCGGTCTACTCGCACACTAGAAGGTCAATATCAGTCACCAGGACCAAGGACGGGTGTTGAACCATGAATCTATCATGGTTAAAATGGAGTTTGAAGTTACAATGGGTTTGTATAGGAAGGGGCGTGTCTGATTAAATGAATATCAAATATCTAAATACTGAATCAAGCGACACATCCCTCGATGGAGGGAGGTGTGTAATAGTACCCCCAGCTTTACAATATAAACTTTGGGTTTTATCAACTGTCCTTTTCTGATTATTCCTTAAGAAGATTAGTTAACATTCTTTGAAAAGTTAAGTTTTTTTCCCATTCCAAAGTTTGTGGGCCCTGGGTAGACAACCCGGCCTGGCGGAGATTGGCGAAAATCTCTGCTATGAGGAGGAGCATTCTAGTTAAGACAGTCCATTAATTCTACATGGCTCAGCCCTTTAGTAACTCTTGCCTTAATTTCTCATACATCGCAGGGAACACACTTTTGCTGAAATGCGAACTGCTGCCATGGCCCTTTGTAACATTCTAGATACACTGTTTGAATATTCAAATCCAGCGTTCTCCATCACTGAAAAGGTTTGCATGTCACGAGACTGCGCTCGTTTCGTTATTTCTTGAGTAAGATCCGCGGGTCGAATTATGTGAGAGTATGGGAAGAAACACGCGGTTTCTCTCTCTGTCAACCCGGCTGTGAGGCTTCCCTTTGCCCCGTCAGAAGGAGGAATGTACAGAAAAAACAGCGAACGCATGGCTTCCCTTGAACCAGCGTTGCAAGATATTGTGAGAGAAACAAGCAACCAGGTCTATAAAGAGAAGTCCAAAATAAGCGAGCCCAAAGTAGCTTATAATAAGCAGACTTGGCAACACTGCCTTGGACGCGGGACAGTGAGAATCGCGATACGGCTTTCAATTTCGGTACGTATCGTGACACCCTTAAAAAAAATATATATATATATATAGACACACACACACACACACACACACACACTTTCCTCAGGTAGTCACAAAAATCTCACCTGCACATTGTAGCTTCACCAGATAGTGAGTCATTAGAGGTGGATGTTCTGGGAGGGTGTTATACTGTAGGCGAGAACCTCAGTCTTCTGGTGTCTGGGAGGTTATACTGTAGGCGAAAACCTCAGTCTCCTGGTGTCTGGGAGGGTGTTATACTGTAGGTGAGTTATACTGTAGGTGAGAGCCTCAGTCTTCTAGGCATTTATGGCACAAGGACAACCTCGGCACAGTCCGTCTCCACTCTGAGAAAGAAAGAAAGAAAGAAAGAAAGAAAGAAAGAAAGAAAGAAAGAAACAAATATTAATTCAAGAGAGACGAGAGCCAGATATATACGTAAATTGTATCCTGTCACAACATACACAGCCTAGAATATGGAATCAAACTTTATTTATAGAGCACATTTAATAAACAACAGAAGCTGAGAAAAGTGCCGTACAAGGTTGAGACAAACACAGCATCAACACACATTTGTGCATAGTTAAAACACATTAGAGCAGAGGTCTTCAACAGGGGGTCCGGGACCCCTAGGGGGGGTCCTCAGAGTTACTACAGGGGGTCCGCCAAATCTTTGTGATAGGATTTTTTTTTTTACATTAACCACTTCAACCCTATTCTGAGGGGAACATTAGCCGAAAATAGACGATCTACAAGCTCACAACGAGGCGTTGTGAGCTTGTAGACCGGCTATTTTCGGCAAAGGAAGAGGGGAAAAGAGCAGACTAAGTACAGAGTGAAAGTTTACTTAGTGTTGATGGTTTAAGTTGTTAAATGTCTGAAAATACACATTAACATGAAACATCTATGAAAAGCTTTAATCTGCAACACAAGTTTATGCTATATATAGAGGGGGTCCCTGCTCCATCCCTCTCTCTCAGAGAGGGGGTCCTTGGCCTGAAAACGTTGAAGACCCCTGCATTAGAAGATCCAGTGACATTAAAATCCAAAGATAATAGGTGGGTTTTCACCCATTAAGACCGGGAAAGCATATGTGTCATTTTAGATTTCTTTGGCTATTCAAAAATAGCAGATATACAAGCTCATAGTGCGGCCACCCCTGGTCTTTTTGCTAGTCTTTGCCAACGCCCAGTAACGACTGAGCGGCAAGACCTCAGAGCCCTGGCTAAGGGTGTAATGGTTCCAGGAGCTCAGCGAGGTACAGCGGAGCTATTACTACTAACCTGTTTAAAGATTTAAAAGCAAATAAAAAGGACCTTAAAATCAATTCTAAAATTGACAGGGAGCCAGTGAAGTGAGGCAATACGTATACTGTATCCTGTCACAACTTGGTTCTCAGCCCAGGTTGCACAAACTGGCCTCACCCAGTATCACTCTTGGGGCCTGTCCTTTCCAGCTAAACCCTCAGTCAGCTACCTTGGTTGTCAGCTAGATCGCAGGCTGGGTGGTGAAACAATGGCTCTTAAGACCATCAGTAAGGTGAATGGCAGAACCAAATTCTTAGCCAGGGAAGCGCAGTTTCTGGACTCGGCCAGTCTTCGCATATTAGCAAACTCACTGGTTTTATGTTGTTTCGACTATGCTATTGGCTCATGGTACAGTGGCCTAACCAAAGCCCTAAAAGAGAAGTTGCAGGTTTCTCAAAATAGGTTGGTCAGGCTTGTCTTGGGGCTGTCTGCAAGGGACCATGTTGGAAAACATAATTTCCACCAACATAATTTCCACCAGTTGGGTTGGCTCCCTCTGGCAGCCAGGTCAGTTCAACTACAGCTGAACCTGGTGCATAACATCTACATAAACAGCGCCCCTGTGTACCTATGTAAGCTCTTTCAGAAGCGTAGCGAAGCCCATTCCAACCTAACCAAAGCCAGCATAGCAGACCTGACCATGCCCACGTTCACCACTGAAATGGGAAAACGCTCATTTAGATTTGGAGGAGCAGTCAACTGGAACCCTCTACCCCTGACTATAAAGAGCACCAGCAGCCATCTCCTTTTTAAGATAAGGGTCAAAGCATGGCTTTTAGAAAATGTTGCCGAATAGTAGGGTCACCTATGTGTTAGCACGTATGTATTCTGTTGCAGTGCTGTCTGTTTGTCTCAGACCAAGGACCACAATGAAAATACTTTTATGCGTCTGTATCCTTGACGTTTCTACGATGAACATGAGTTTTTCCTGTATAACGTCTAATAAAATAAAATAAAATCAAGGGATGGGGCGATAATCGTTATCATTAAAAACGCACACAATAATCGTAGAGATTTTAATTTATTGTGAAATTGTCCTCCGTCATACACACGGATGAATTAGCTTTTGTTGAGCGTCAAATCCAGTACCACTTAAACCCTCTGTACTTGATAACACAGACCTGTAAAGACTGCATTTTATTTGGTATGCTCTTCTTTCACTCTACACAAATCGAGTCGCCAAAAATGGCCAATCTACAAGGTCACAACACGCTGCGTGCATTGTGAGCTTGTACTTAGTTTACACCACTGCACACTTTGTCCTTCAACGGTCAAGTGACAGGGGTTTGCACAATCATGTTTCTTCCAGCTCAGGAACGTTGCTAAAATCAAGTCAAATTTGCATTCATGCCTTCATGTCATCACACTTAATACTGCAATTAGTCCATGAGACAAGATTTCATTATCGAAAGAGTGGGCAAAACCATACCTATATAAATTGTTTATAGGGTCAATATAAGTAAATACATATATGATAACCTTTCCACAGGAGCAGCTTTTTCATATTTATGACACATTTTGTTATTTTCCCCATACGTACATGACAGGTGAAAAAATGTCAAAATTTAAAACATAGTTATCATAATGAAACTTCCCCAGTTGATTACTTACATGAAGACAATGATTTATCGTATTACAAGTTATGCATTAGGAAAATATGCCCGAATTTGCATAACTTTACAGAATCAACATTGGAACATTGGACAAAGCCAGAGTCAACATTCTTATTTAATTTTGTTAAGATGTTGGAGTCAAAGGTTTTTTTAACGAGGGAATATTCAATATCTGGCTACATTTTGGGGCTCTGGGTCATGGACTAAATGCCCAATTTGCATATTTAAATATACAAATTCAGAAAACTTGTAGTACAATAAATCATTGTCTTCATGTAAGTAATCAACTGGGGAAGTTTCATTATTATAACTATTTTTTAAATGTTGTACTTTTTTCACCTGTCATGTACGGATGGGGAAAATAACAAAATGTGTGATAAATATGAAAAAGCTGCTCCTGTGGAAAGGTTATCATATATTTATTTACTTGTATTGACCGTATAAACAATTTAATATAGGTATGGTTTTGCCCACTCTTTCGATAATCATTGCTCAATTTTGGGGCTCTGGCTCATGGACTAAGTAAATGTCATTTCCACACTTAGGACCAAGTTCTGCGAGACTGGTGAAGTCAACAAGGAAGACAACAACCAAAGACCCCTTAATTGCTTCACTGAGGAACCATAGATTTACAGGCAAGATTTGCACAACGGTACCAAAGACAGATGCGTAATCTGCATAACGGAACACCAGCATCACTTGCCCTTACACACAGCACATCTAACCAATTGAAGCCTGAGGTTCCGATTCTGCCAAATGTCAAAGGTTCTCTGAAAAACGTATGTTTCTATATCAGTGGTTTTCAAACCTTTTCATGTGAAGGACCCCCAAAATGACATGAATTTGGCCGCGGACCCCCCCCCCCCCCCCCACACACACACCTCAAAATATTTTGTTCCAGGGACCCCCCAGAAGCAAAGATTTGAGTTAATGTTTGCTTTAAAAGAAAAATATATACATAGGCTACATACATACATACATATTCACGATTTTTCTAAAATAGCAGATCTACAAGCTCATAGCGCGGCACTCGGTGCCACGCTATGAGCTTGTATATCTGCTATTTTTGAAAAGCCAAAGTGTAAAATGATGCTTTTTAAGCTCAAATGAAAAAGTGACACAGATGCGTTCCAGGTCTTAATGGGTTCAAAACATCAGAAGCTGTGCAAAGTGCCGTACAAGGTTTAGGCAAACAGCATCAACAGGCATCCATCGGTGCACACATGTGTGCATATTTATAAACCCATTAGAGCAGAGGTCTTCAACAGGGGGTCCGGGACCCCTAGGGGGTCCTCAGAGTTACTACAGGGGGTCCGCCAAATCTTTGTGTGATAGGATTTTTTTTTTTTTTTGTACATTAACCACTTGAATATTATATCGCTATTCTGAGGGGAACATTAGCCGAAAATAGCCGATCTACAAGCTTTGTGAGCTTGTAGATATTTTCGGCAAAGAGAGGGGGAAAAGAGCACACTAAGTACAGAGTGAAAGTTTACTTAGTGTTGATGGTTTAAGTGGTTAAATGTCTGAAAATACACATTAACATGAAACCAATGAAAAGCAACACAAGTTTATGCAATATAAGGATGAATTAGCTTTTGTTGAGCGTCAAATCCAGTACCACTGGACTTGTACTTTACTTGAGTATTTCCAATACTCCACTACATCTCATATGCAAATATTGTACTTTTACTCCACAATTCCTACAATTATTTGAAAACATTAGTATAACTTTACTTTAGCTTTCATTTTGATTATTATTATTATTGCAAAACATACATCCACTTCAGCCCTATATACATTTCGGCCATTTGAAAATAGCCCATCTACAAGCTCATGTGTCACATCATTACGAATTGTGAGCTTGTAGATCTGCTATTTTCATATGTTATACATTTGAGAACTTGAAATGGGACATTGTGCACAATGAGTACTTTACTTTTGGTACTTTAATGCCAATACTTTTGTACTTTTTGCATAAGTACATTTTGAATTCTGGACTTTTACTTGTAACAGAATAAGTCTCAATACCACAATGTAGAAATACAAGTAAAAGTACTGTATTAAAACATGCTTGAGTCAAAGTACAAAAGTATAAGCATCAAAAATATACTCAAAGTACCAAAGTAAAAGTACTCATTCTGCAGAAATGTCTCTTAAAGTTTTCAAAATGTATTCAAATATTTTGAAAATATCAAGAATGCAAGCTCACACCAAAGCAACACGTTGTGAGCTTGTAGATCTGCTATTTTTACTATCTCTCTCACACACACACACACACACACACACACACACACACACACACACACACACACACACACACACACTAATGTTTAGGGCTGAAGTGGTTAGTCCATGTTTTGTAATAATCAAAAGCTACAAAATAACTACTAACTCAAGTTTTCATATCATTGTAGTGGAGTAAAAGTACAATATTTATCTCTGAGATATAGTGGAGTAGAAGTAAATGTATTGAAAGTTGGATCTCCAGTTAAGTAAAAGTTTCTCAAAATTGTACTCAAGTACAGTACTTGAGTACATGTACTTAGTTACTTTACACCGTACTAGGCCTGCAAAGCTGGTGTCAGCATCACGACCGTCATGGATTAACTTCAACCTTGTGTTTGCACCTTCCCCATTTACGGCCTGTACATCTACATAAACATTCAAATTTCAAATATAAAGTGCTTACTTCATGGCCACGGATGTTATAATTATGTACGAGCCCTCCAACGTACCTGCATCTTCCGTATTGTTCATTAAAAAGCATTTTAATCCGATCGGTGGCCATTTTCCTCATAGAGTTATAATGTAGCATAGTGCAATACACCTCCCAGCCGATAGGGTAGCGTAGTTTAAAGCATATGGTGAATAGACGGAGAAAATGGCCACCAATCAGATTAAAATGCTTTTTATTGAAAAATACGGCGGATATAGGTACTTTTGAGGGCCCGTATACTAGAATAACATCCGTGGCCATGAAGTAGGCACTTTATATTTGAAATATGATCGTTAATGTAGATGTACGGACCGTAAATGGAGAAATTGCAAACACCAGGTTGAAGTTAATCCATGACTGTCAGTCATGTTTCAGGTCTAAAACAAAGACGGTTCATAATCACTTCACACAGCAATGCTTCATCCTCACTAGTTGTTGCTTTTTTACCAAGTCAAATAACAGTGAAATTACACGCAATTCCATCAATTCCTTAATGCTAAGCAGTTAATTAGCTAAGCTAAGTAGCTAACACACATCTGCAGAACACTTACTGTTTTGTGGTCTGGATGGAGATGTTTTCACAGTCTGGTCACAGTGTGTTTTAACAGCTTTTTTCACCAACCTGTTAAACACTGATAACTCTACTCGACGTCCCTGTGGAGTAACGTTACTTTAGGAGTTGTTTATTTCACTATAAGAGTCTTTTACCTTGCAAACAGAGTGGGTCCTTTTAACTCTATGAGTGGGTCACAAACATTTGTGATTGCTGGAAGGTTTGAGGGGGAGGGGCTGACAATTAAAGGACTCTAATAGCCCCGCCCCTCCTTGCTTCCTAGAGCAGTGCTTCCTAGAGCAGTGGTTCTCAACCTGTGGGTCTGGACCCCACATGATTTTTTTTGAGGGGGGGGGGGGGGGGGGGGGGGTTACCTGACAGTGAAGTGACAAATAAAGGACTTAAGACCTTTTTAATACCAAAAACACAAGTACTACATCAAAAGTAATCAACAAACCCAACATCAACAAAATACTATAAAAACTGGTCAAACATTGGCCAAATTGTTAAATAATATAAAATAGACCAAAAAAATAGCCAATCTGCAAGCTCACAACGCCTCGCGTTGTGAGGCGTTGTGAGCTTTTACATCTGTTATTTTCACAATATTTATCTGTGGAGTCAAACTAAATGTAACGCCTCAACTCCTACTTTCCAAGTTCTTGTCAGGGTGGGGGGTCCCCAGTTCAAATATGATTATTTTGGGGGGTCCCCAGTTCAAATATGATTATTTTGGGGGGTCCCCAGTTCAAATATGATTATTTTGGAAGGTCACGGCCTGAAAAAGTTGAGAACCACTGTCCAAGGGCAGGGTTTCTCAAAGTAGGTGCCCCGGCCCCCGTTGCACCCTAGGGTGCCGTGACACAAGTCCAGGGCCCAGGGTGGGCGCAGAAAACGTTGATAATATTTGCAAATCATCAATATATCACTTCAGTTTAACCACTTCACCTCACTGCGTTCTTTTTCCATCTACTGTACACCAAATCTCTTTGCCAAAAATAGGCGATCTACAAGCTCACAACACGTGATGTTCCCCCCACACAGTGGTGGAAAAAGTACTCAAATGTTTTACTTAAGTAAAAGTATCAATACTGCAATCTAGAAGTACTCTGTTACAAGTAAAAGTCCGGAATTCAAAATGTTACTTGAGTAAAAGTACAAAAGTATTGGCATCAAAATATACTTGAAGTACCAAAAGTAAAAGTACTCGAATGTTTGAAAATAGCAGATCTACAAGCTCACAACGCGTCGCATCGCTATTTTCAAATAGCCTATGTATAAAATAAAGCTAAAGTGGTTCATGTATGTTTCATATTGTCATAATCTATGTCTGAAAAGTAACTAGTAACTAAAGTTTTCAAATAATTGTTGTGGAGTAAAAGTACAATATTTGCCTCTGAGATGTAGTGGAGTAGAAGTAAAAGCACTGAAAATTGGAAATACTCCAGTGAAGTAAAAATTCCTCAAAAGTGTACTTAAGTACAGTACTTGAGTAAATGTACTTAGTTACTTTACACCACTGCCCCCACAATAGGGATGCTAGGGTCCTTTTCAATCTGTCCTAATTTAAAGGAAACTGATATTCTGATATGAAGTTTTCCCCGTGACATGCTGTATCTTTGGGGGAAGGACTGTACGAATGTAAGGCGCTTTAAAGTAACATTGTCATTCAGGTGGTGCCGTGGATGGAAAAGTTATTTACAGGATGCAAACAGAGCACAGTGGTGGAAAAAGTACTCAAATGTTTTAATTAAGTAAAGGTATCAATACTGTAATGTAGAAGTAGCCTACTCTGTTACAAGTAAAAGTCAGGAATTCAAAATTTTACTTGAGTAAAAGTACAAAAGTATTGGCATCAAAATATACTTAAAGTACCAAAAGTAAAAGTACTCAAATGTTTGAAAATAGCAGATCTACAAGCTCACAACGTGTCGCACCGCAACGCGTTGTGAGCTTGTAGATCGGCTATTTTCAAATAGCCTAGGTATAAAGTGGTTCATGTATGTTTTATAATGTAATAATTTATATCTGTGTTACGTCCCAGATGGTGGTCCAGGAGGAAGGGACGGTAACATATACCCAGATTATATACTTGAGACAGACATAGGATGAGGTTAAAGTAAAGTTGTTTATTAACCAACTGAAGTGAACAGAAATAAATGCCATGTAACAAATACAGGGAGGGTCAGGTGGTGCCAAAGGAAAGATGTAGTAAACTCAAGAGAAACAAAAATCCTTCCTACTCCAACAATAAACGGAAAATACAATGGGTGGCACTCACCTCTAGACTAGTGGGATTAAACACGGGAATTACCTACATGCAATATGTACAGGGTACCCCAGAGCTAAACTACCCCCCCCCCTGTACTAAACGTTTGGCAAAAAGGTCAACAAGTCTTTAAGAGACTGGAGGTGAATTAGTTAGGACATGTGCATGGAGCAAACAAATGATCTGGTGGAAGCATGATGGGGAAAGAGAAAGATGGCCGCCGTCACAGGTGCTTTATATCTGATGACGATGGAGGTGATTGGTGGAGTAATGAGGGGAAGGACCAACCGGTGGTGAGAGGCGGAGTTGAGTTGAGTGAATGGGCTGGACCTGAGAGTGAGTGAACAGAGAAGCAGGCAGAGTGTAGCAGGGAGAAAATCAGCATACACAGTCTCCCCATAAACATACAGTCTCCCCTTAACCATACCCGTAACAATCTGCAAAGTGACTAGTAACTTCAAATAATTGTACTGGAGTAAAAGTACAATATTTGCCTCTGAGATGTAGTGAAGTTGAAGTAAAAGTATAGACAACTGGAAATACTTCGGTAAAATAAAAGTACCTCAACATTTTACTTAATTACAGTACTTGAGTAAATGTACTTAGTCACTTTACACCACTGCAAACCAGGAAGTACAAAAATAAGCTTTGGAAAATGCTAATCACCACACAGGAAGTACAGGATGCACAGGAAGTCACCATCAAGTCAAGTAATCTTTATGTATAGTATATAGCATACTTGAGCATAAAGAAACAATAGGAGTTGACCCAAAGTTCTTTCCAATCGAGGATGGCCAAATGAAACACACGATAACCATAATAAATTGTAAAATCCACAAAAGCAAGACTAAAATGTAAAACACATACCAGTAAATCACAAGACTATTAAGAGTAACTAAACAAAACAAACAACTGATTAAAACGCTGTAAGGTATTACAAATAAATTAAATTAAATACATTCAGTGGACTTGAGAAAACATCAAAGGTGGGGCAACCTCAAACTAAGCTAAAACCACGAGAAAAGGGTGGGTCTTTAGATTTGATTTAAAATCGTCAACGGGGCAGAACTTAACAGTGGTACAGAATGTTATGTTTCTCAAAACAGATTCTCAATCATAGAGCCATGGAGAAGCATGCATAAAGATAATTAAAGAGTCCCTAAAACTGGGGGATGCCACATGGCAGAGTATGACAAGGTCCCTGATGTCAAAGTTTCAATCTTTAAATAAAGGCCTAATAAAGAACACATTTGTTCTAACGAAACCCTTACAGTAGACTAATAGTAGCCTTACATCACATCGTCTAGTTAGTAGTTGCGGGGTTGTAATGTGACGGTCAATAAGTGGAAATAACATCTTATTAGGCTTTGTTAGGTCTTATTAGGCTTTGTTAGCCTCTAGGAATTATGTTCCATAATTAGCGTATAACTGTGTTTGTTTGTTTCTGTCTAATAGCAGAGAACACCATTTCTAATAACACCTTTTGTTACGTTTCATTTCTAATTAGAACATAATTAAGGGATAATAGTGGAAAATAAGGGTATAACAACGTTTGTTTTGTTTCATTGCTCTCTTGTTGTTCACATATGGGAAACAGCGCCCCCTGGCGCGATGACAGAAGCTTCACATTCACTCCCTCAGGGCAAAAACCCTTTTTGGCCCTGTGGGCCTTCCCTCGCTTCCCAAGGTCCCTCCCCCGAGGGCATAAAAAGACCTGGCAAGCGGAAGTCATTCTCTTTGTTCCTTCTGCCAAGCCGGTGAAGGAGCTTCACTCTACAACAAGGTCGCGGGTAACTACACGCTCTTTAGCGACGGGTTGGATCCTGTCCATCGAGTTCCCCGACCTCTTCTCCCTCGTGTTTTCCCGGTGGAAAACACCTACAAACTACAAGCTAGGCTAGCCTAGCCAACCCTTCTTCTCCATGGCTCGACGGGACCGTCAAGCCGTCGCCGATCGCCGACTCCGGGAGGCCAGCCTGGAGCCTCCCCCGCGACGATGCGGCTCTCGTTCCTGTCGCCTTTTCCTCGATGACTGGGACACACATGAGCACTGCGTGACCTGCCTGGGGCTCGCGCATGCCGAGGATGCGATCTACGGTGACCCGAGGTGTTACGAGTGTGCAGGCCTGCACACCTCCGATCTTCGGGACCGGATCTCCAGGGCCCAAAGATCCTTCCCGCCACCTTGTTTCCACGGCGACTATGAGGACGAATTCGACGGGGACCGACGCTTCTTCTCCTCCCGTCGTTCAATGGACCGCGGGCCGTCTAGCCTAGCCGCTGGATGGGAAGACCACACTCGACGGCCCCGCGCTTCGACAGCAGCCGGCTCTGCACGTGCTCTGGAGCCCCCAGAGCAGCTTCGTTCCTCTCACAGAGAGGGTGGGGCGAGACCTACTCACACAGCAGCCCCGCGCTCTCGCTCTCCTACTGTGAGAGGGACCTACGACAGCGCCGAGCCCCGCATAGATTCCCCTTCCTCCCCACCTGGGGCCCGCAACAGTGGCGACAGACAGCAGGCAGCCTCTCGCTACTACTCTCCACCGGAGAGTGTTGCCTCCGCAGGCGACGACGACGTCGACAACAGGGCCGTCACCTCTTTTCGACACCATGGAAACGAGGGGAACAGCTACCACGTCGTCGACGAAATCGAGGAGGACGTACTGCACGACACCGAGCAGATCGTGCTGCACGACACCGAGGCTATGGACCGCAGCCACCGAGGCTATGGACCGCAGCCCCCCGGCCCTCGGCCCACCCGAAGGGGGACCCCTCCCCCCTGTTACTATAGGGTGCAGTACGTTAGTCCGACAGCGCATTCCTCCGACAGCGCAGTGCTCCGACATTAAACAGTAAACCCGAACCAAACCCGCACCCTAACCCTAACCGCACGCGGATGCCACATAGTCGGAGAAAAGGTCTGTCGGATTAACGCATGCCTCCCGTTACTATACCCGTGGAGGCTACCGCGGACCAGCCTGGCCGCCTTCCTCCATCGGCTGAAAAAGACGAGACCACACTGCTGGAGCTCTACAAAACAGCTACCGTGAGGTGCGGGCTCAGATGGCCGGGCGATGATGCCGAGGAGACTCCCGCCAAAAGTCTTTCGGAATGGCAGGGTCTAGAATCAGTGGACGAGAAAGTCGCAAAGAAATCCAAGCTTCCCCTGGCTAAGGGTTTCAGGGCAGCCCTTTCCAAGTCATGGGACTCTCCCCTGGGCCCCGAGGCTGAGCCAAAGAGACTCAGGTTTAACATAGACTGTGAGGGTGCGGGCGAACTTGGCCTTGTTGTCGTCCCCCCAATGGATCGCACCTTGGCCATTTCTCTTCTCCACAGCCACCGCGGCCAGAAGGCTCCGTTCTCCACAGCGAAAGAGCCTCCCTGTCTGACAAACTAAAAGGACGTCGCCGGCTCCGTAGCCACCAAGGCTGTTTACAAGGCGTTTGCGTCGGGCACCAGAGCTCTGAACGCCGCCGCTCTACTGCAGGGGTCCCTGGCAGTGCTCCTGAGCGAGGCAGGAGACGCCGCCACACCTCAGCAGCTGACGGAGACGAGACGCCTCACTCAAGAGATCATTTTGCTCAACAAATACTCAACCGAGTGGACCGGCAGGGGTTTAGGATTGTGTGTGACCCACGAGAGGGCTCGGTGGCTCGACCACGTTAATTTCAAGGGTGTAGATGACAAAAAGAAACTGCTCAACCTAAAAGTGACCGCAGATAACCTTTTCCACGGGGGCATGGACTACCTACAAGACAGCCATGCGGTGCGCAAGGCGCAGGATGAAGCCGCTCTGTCTTGCATCCAAGCTCCAGCCAGACCCCCTCCCCCCAAACCACAGCCCCGTCCTGCGCGACCGGAGAGAGGCAGGCCACCGATCCGGCAGGACGCTCCGTCTCGTCACACCCAGTCCTTCTCCGCCCCGCCCGCCGCCAGAGGCGAACAGCGAGACCGGAGGGAGGACGAACGCACACCACCCCCGCCTAACAAGCCCCAGAGAGGCGCCTACAGGGGCCGCGGTTCCAAGCGGAATAGGTGACACTGTGAATTCCTGCCAAAAGAGCAGGGAAGATTTCTCCCCCGGTTCCCTCCCCCCCGAGACGGTGGTTTCATGTCTGGGTCTAGTGGCCTCGGGCCTCAGTCCCACGACGGCGAGGAAGAGGAGGAGATTCTCTCCGGAGTTTACGGCGGCGACAGAATATTGCGCCCCGGGCTCCAAGTTTCAAAGCACACATACACAAATGAATGTGCATGCCTCTGTGTCACCCATTGTTACTGCAAATGTTACTGCAAATGTTTTTTATATGGCAATAAATGCTTGTGCAATAAAGAACAAAAGAAAAAACAACAAAAAATCTCAACAAACAGTCGAAATGAAAATGAGCCAGCGACCGCTACGGACCCCCACAAGGGGGTCCATGGCGATCGCTGGACAGAACGAGGGCTTTGTGGCGGGCCAAAACCGCCACTTGCTACACGGGTCAAGCCAAATTTTTTCCTGGTCCAAGATGCGCCACAAAGTAAAGATAAGCCAATGTGTCTGGGAGACGGGGGGGGGCAGCCAAAACGGCCGCCCCCACCCAGCGACACGTGTCGCTGGCCAAAATGGCCGCCGCGGCTTGCAGACACGTGTCGACGAACACATCGGCAAGGTCCACGCGGTTAGCCAGAACTACAACGATGGCCGCGCACGTGAACCCGGAAGTAGTAGGAAGCACTCTCGCCAGACCAACGAGTGCAGCCAAGAGGGCGGCTCGGGTTTGCTCGACTACGATAACAACCCCTCCCAATCCGTTGTCGATGCGCATCGAGAAATGGAAAGAATGCAACCCCAACCCCTGGGTGCTCCGTACGTTAGCACGGGGGTACAAACTGCAATTTTCCACCAAACCACCCATGTCCAACAAAGTACTGTTGTCACGAGCGAGTGGTCAAGCGGCTGTGACGTTACGAGAGGAGATAGCCTCCCTGTTACGCAAGAACACCGTGCGGGAAGTATTACCAGGAGAAAGCCGGCTCGGTTTCTACTCGAGATACTTCCTAGTCAAGAAGAAAGGAGGAGGTTTACGTCCCATCATGGATCTCAGAGCTCTCAACAGGTATTTGAAAACTTTTCAGTTCAAAATGTTGACGGCAGCGGCTTTGCTATGCTCAGTCCGACAGGGCGACTGGTGGAGCTCGATAGATCTAAAGGACGCATATTTTCACGTTCCCATCTACCCGCCGCACAGGAAATTCCTGCGCTTCGAATTCGAGGGTCGTGTGTACGAATACCTGGTCCTCCCGTTCGGAATGTCGTTGAGTCCCAGGGTGTTTGTGAAATGCACTCAGGCAGCGATAGCTCCTCTGAGGCAGAGGGGCATTCGCATCGCGAGTTACATAGACGACTGGCTACTGAGCGGGGACTCGTATCAGGAGGTGGTTCACCACACCCATACAGTGGTGTCGCATTTGACCTCCCTAGGTTTCACACTGAACCTCGAGAAGTGCATGCTCACCCCGTCCCAACACGCTACTTTCATAGGCATCAAGCTGGACGCTATTACTCTCAGGGCTCGCTTATCTCAGGAGAGGATAGTCTCTTTTCTGAAGTGTCTGGCCATGTTTCAACTGGAACGCAAGGTCCAGTACGCAATCTGCATGAGGGCGGCAGGACTCATGGCTTCAGCCATTTCCCTGGTACGCCTTGGCAGATTGCACATGCGCCCTTTTCAGAGATGGATGGGCTCCCTAGGGATCCCGGTCACTCAGGGTTTTCGCCGGGTAACGGTGACCGCAGCGTGCATGCAGTCCCTTCATCAATGGAAAATAGCCTCTTTCCTGTCAGAGGGCGTCCCAATGGGAAGGATCATCTCCAGGAAGATGATAACCACAGACGCCAGTCTGAACGGTTGGGGCGCTACCTTCGAGGGCAGGACGGCCAGGGGTGTGTGGGACCTCAGTTTGAGGAGGGCCCACATCAACTACTTGGAGTTGATGGCGGTCCTTTTGGCGTTGAAACGCTTCAAGCCCCACATCAGTGGCTGTCACGTTCTGGTCAAGACGGACAATACCACGACCATGGCCTACATCAACAAGCAAGGAGGCTTGAAGTCTCGTACCTTGGACGGTTTGGCGCGGAGGCTGATACTGTGGTGCGACACGCACCTGCAGTCAATCAGCGCCTCTCATGTACCAGGGGTTCTGAACAGAGGAGCCGATCTTCTGTCCAGAGGCAAGATTCATTTTTCGGAATGGTCTCTGCACCCCGCGGTCGCAAACCAGATCTGGGCCAGGTTCGGACGGCCCCGAGTGGACCTGTTTGCATCAGAGGAGAACGCGAAGTGCTCGCTGTTTTTCTCAGTGAAAGGCCAGGCTCCGCTGGGGGGGGACGCCCTGGCGCACGAGTGGCCGAGGGGGCTGCTCTATGCGCTCCCGCCGCTGGAGCTGATCCATCCCACCCTGGAACGGATCAGGCTCCGGGACCTGACGGTACTGCTGGTGGCTCCAGCATGTGGCACGTGGAGGTCGGAGATAGCTCCCCTCCTGTACGATCGGCCCTGGCCCCTCCCGCTGCGAGAGGACCTAGTGCAGCAGGCGGGGGGCGAAATTCGTCATCACAGACCCGCAGACCTAGACCTGTGGGTCTGGCCCGTGAAAGGGAGAATTTGACTGCGGCTGGTCTTCCACCTAGAGTGGTGGCTACTATTCAGGCCGCTAGGGCACACTCCACTAGGTCCGTCTACGGAGCTAAGTGGGGTGTGTTCGAGGAGTGGTGTGTGGAACGGTCCCCGGTCGTGGTCCCGTTCCAGGCGTCTGTAGCAGACGTCCTGACCTTCCTACAGGATAGGTTGGATCTGGGGAATGCTTTCTCTACGATCAAAGTGTATCTGGCGGCCATCTCTGCCAACCATGTTGGTTTTGATGATGGGACAACTGTGGGAAGACAGCCCCTGGTGTGCCAGTTCATGAAGGGCGCGTTGCGTGAACATCCTGTTTCACGGTCCTTGTTTCCCACGTGGGACTTGGTCCTGGTGCTCGACTCACTCTCTCGTCCTCCTTTTGAACCTTTGGAGACGGTGGAATTAAAGTTCCTCACGCTAAAGACGGTGCTTTTGGTTGCACTGACAACAGCGAAACGGGTGAGCGACATTCATGCCCTGTCGGTAGTTCCGGAGTGCATGAGGTTCGCTGGTGATGGCAGTAGGGTGGTCCTTAAACCCAACCCGGCGTTCATCCCCAAGAACCATCTGGCGGTGGTGACACCGACCGAGCTGGTGGCTTTTCACCCGCCTCCGTTTACCTCAGAGGAGGATCAGAGGCCTCACTGTCTTTGTCCAGTAAGAGCCCTGCGGCTGTATGTCCGGCGGACTGCGGCCCCGAACCGACCCAGTCAGTTGTTCGTTTCCTTGGGCCCTGGACCAGGGGGGAAGGCAGTGACTAAGTCCACGCTTTCCCGCTGGATTGTGGAGGCTATTCGTCTGGCGTACACTAGTAGGGGGGCTCCAGTGCCTTAAGGCCTGAGAGCGCATTCTACTAGGAGTGTATCGACGTCCTGGGCCCTCTTCAGAGGGGTGTCTATTCAGGACGTCTGCACAGCGGCGAGTTGGGTCTGGGGGGCGTATCCTGGACCTGGTGGGTCTGGGGGCACTGGGGTGCCAGGGGGCCACGTCCCGGAGGGGGGCGGGGCCCTGGCGCCCAGGTGCTGGGACAGGTATTGTGGTATCTTGGTTGTAGATACATTCCGGGGGTTTATATCTCCCATATGTGAACAACGAGAGAGCAATGAAACAAAACTATGGGTTACTTCCGTAACCCCGGTTTTGTAAGTTGCGAACGAGTTGTTCACAAAAACACCCTTCTTTTTTGCTTGGCAGAAGGAAGCTGGTGTGTAAAGAGAATGACTTCCGCTTGCCAGGTCTTTTTATGCCCTCGGGGGAGGGACCTTGGGAAGCGAGGGAAGGCCCACAGGGCCAAAAAGGGTTTTTGCCCTGAGGGAGTGAATGTGAAGCTTCTGTCATCGCGCCAGGGGGCGCTGTTTCCCATATGTGAACAACTCGTTCGCAACTTACAAAACCGGGGTTACGGAAGTAACCCATAGTTTCTTTCTAATAAAAAACATTATTGCTAATAAGAAACACATTATTTGTAATAACGGCTTATTATGTCAAATTAGTGTACCGTAAATTGTGCTGCGACCAAAGTATGATAATAGAACAATATCAATGAATAATATTATCATGTAGTAACTATGTATTATAATATAAGGTGTTATAATATACAATATAACACATGCTTTATTTTATAATTATGCTTATCGATATTTATAAGCATAATTATAACTAGAGTATTATAGTATAAACAGTATAGCACTTACTTTACTATATAATACATTTATAGATTCATAAATGACAATGGATGTTTATGATCATATTATAGGTATAATTAATAGGCATTATAGCTATATGGCATTATAATATGAGGTATTATAATATAAATAATGATAATATGATCATGATATAGCTATATATTAAAAGGCATGTTAAAACTATTGGGTGTTTTAATACAAACATGACTTTATTATTGATTGATTTAGAAACACGCTGCATGATATTGACAGTAATATAAGGATGTATAATGTCAATACTTGTGTTGTGTATTATTATCAGGTTAATATAATAATACAGTATATGACTAATGGATGTGTCTTGCCTTGTTAATAACGGAAATGCTCTTTGCCATCTTGACTCCCACATGCCTTATATGGGGTTTCCACCAGATTTTGTGATCTAGTACATCTTCAGACCAGCTCAGTGGCCTTGTGGTTAGAATGTCCGCCCTGAGACTGGGAGGTCGGGGTTCGATCCCCGGCCGGGTCATAACAAAGACTCTTGGTCCCTGCAAAGTCCCTGCAACATATACCGTCATGTCCAGGGGGTGTACTTGTATATCAAGCTGCTTCACGCGAAGGAAACAGGAGACAGGGCTTGGCAAAGTTTACATCTTCAGCGTCCTTCTCCCCATATCTTTTCACATGTCCAAACCATCTCAACCTCGCCTCTCTTGCTTTACCCCCAAACCTTCTAAACTGGGATGATCCTCTAATGTAATCATTTCTGATCATGTCTTTCCTTGCCTGAGAATCGTACAGCAGCATCCTCAATTGTGCCACCTCCAGCTCCGCCTCCTGTCTTTTTGTCAGTGCCACGTTTCCAAGCCATACAGCATGGCTGGTCTCACTACCTACCACCATCTTTAAATAGAAATGTTCCCAAGAAAATTATTCTGGGAAGAAATAAGCAAAAACACAAAACGATTGTTTAAGCCAATGCACAACACTTTGTAGTTTGTACTTATGCTATGCTGCATGGCACGAGGGATTTGCAGAGAGCCTGCCAGGGGCTCGGGTTGCTACAGCGATCAATTTCCCATATTAGGGACATCAACAGGCATCAGATTCCCTGATTGGCCAACCCAACGTGCCGGTTTCACGCTGTACCGATATAAGTGATGGCGTGGACAACTGCATTCCATTCTTTCATGGAGCAAGATTGGGAATCCCGCTTTTTGATGTATGTGACTATTTACCTTGTTTATCGACTGGAGTTCATGCCTACTCTGCATATTCTGATTGCAGACTTGTAAGTCGCTCTGGATACATTGTGAAACGTAATTGTAGATTGCCTACGGTTTGTCCCTGGTTTGTCACATGTTGGATTTGCGTGACATTTGTGCCGCTGTACCGTTATAAGGCCTCGGACAGCCCGACATTCTTCCACGGAGCAAGACGCGGAAAATCCATTTTTGTCTACGTTTCGTCTACGTTACGCATGTCAAATGTTGAACTGGATGGTGCATCTTAAAGGAGGGCCGAAGCGAGCATGTCATGCTGCGGTGACAGTCGGCCACAAGGTTTACTCCTTCGGGGGTTTCTGTACGATGGAGACGTATCGGTACGACAGAGGACACATCGACGTTCACGTCTTCAACGCCGTATCCCTGAGCTGGACGAAGTTACCCCCAGTGACGAGCGGAGGAACATCCAGGGGGTGCTCTCGTCCACCGCTTACACTGACCACTGGAGGAGGAGGAGAGCACCAACTGGACGTTCCCTCCATGCGCTACGGCCACACGGCGGCACTGACAGAGGACGTTATCTACATCTGGGGCGGGATCGTGGACAGCGAGGTAGAGGAGTACTGCAACGTGCTTTACGCGTTCGACGTCGACACGCACGGATGGTTCAAGCCCAGGATCTCCGGGAGCGTTCCCGAGACGAGGCGCAACCACTCTGCCTGCGTCTTGGGGAAGGTCATGTATATCTTTGGAGGATTCAACGAGCGTACCAGATATACCAACAACATCTACACGTTGGACACCACAACAATGGTCTGGGCTTTAATTAACACCAGGGGAACTCCGCCACCTGTCTCGGAATGCCACTCTGCCACCATCATCGGGACAAAGGTGTTTGTGTTTGGAGGCCAAGCGAGCAACATCTACTACAGCATCAGAGTGTTTGACACAGAGACCAACAGCTGGCTGAGCACGCCTTCTCCACAGCTTCTCCCAGAAGGACGAGAGTGTCACTCAGCCTTTGCCTACGATGGAGAGCTGTACATATTCGGTGGCCAGAATTGTAGTCTGCACGAGATCTTCAACGACCTGTGGAAATTTAATCCAGAGACCTGCTCCTGGAAGAACGTGGAGCCCAAGGGGGAAGGCCCGTGTTCATGGATGTATCGGATGTGCTGTTGCATGGTGGGAGATCGCATCATCCTCTTTGGGGGAAACACGGATGACCTGTACGTCTTAGACTTAAGTCCTGGTCTGAAGGAGTTATGCAAGCTAGCGGTTATTCAGTATGGTCTGCAGCAGTCGGAGCTCCCACATGACGTCCGGTGGGAACTGGCAGCCATGACTACCAACAGCAACAGAAGAAAAAACATGAAAAGACAAAGAAGAAAAAAGAAAAAGATCATAGATAATGGCAGAGAAGTTAAAGGGAGCGGGACAGAAGAAATGGAGAGACGAGGATATCGGCAACCTTCAAAAGTAGCGTGACCATATTTTCAAAGCACCCAAACCGCACCCAAACATTTTTTGTTACTCTTGCAACAAGACAAATGGCAATATTTGTTCCATGCACATATTTATTAATTACAAAACCCAAAGATATATTACATCTAAAGACAGAAAAAGTCTTTCAAAGGCATTGGATTTGTCAAATACATGTAAGACAGGATTCTCATTGACATAGATATCTTGTAGGTACAGTATTACTGTAAGTAGTTCTTGTAATTTTTTTGTTAAGGCAGGATTCTCATTCACTTATATCTTGCAGGTATTGCTGTATGTAGTTATTGTTTAATAGTTGTATCAGCCAGCTGTTTAAACTTGATTTTCAAGTGATCACTTCTTCAAAGCCGCAGTCATCTCTGGAACAGCCTAAATATCGGAACATAGACAAAAAGAAAATAAGACATGTTTTCCTTTAACGATTTTTTACAATAAATAAAGTAGAGGTGCAACAAAAACAGGCACAATAATCGATAATGTTCTGTTGTGTCTGACATCAGTGCTGATGGTGTCTGACATGTTTTTGTTACTTAGGCTTGTTTTTCTTGACCACAATGTTAACATTTAGAGCGCAGGTTATTCAGACAGATGCTGGGTTTGTTGTTTACCTGGTTTCAATGTACAGATTATTATTTTGATAGTATATTGTTTAGACTGATGCTAGGTTCTTGGTTTACTCGTGATGCTAGCTTACTGAGGCACACTACACTGTCTCTCTGCATTAATGTATGTTTACCTTGCTTATTGTCAGTCGCTCTGGTTAAGAGTGTCTGCTAAATGCCTACATTTTAAATTGCTGACGGGGGGCAGACATGTCTTTGACACCATATATGTGCGGTAGTCCACCGACCGCACAACCTCACACCCATTAGGCAATTTTAATATAGTATAATCGATCACTATCCATATTATAGGCATATATTACACACACACACACACACACACACACACACACACACAACATACATATACATATACATACATACACATATATATATATATATATATATATATATATATATATATATATATACACACACACACACATATATACATATATATACATATATACATATATTATACATAATATTGATAGCTGGCAGCCCTAAAATGACTTATTTTTCATAGTGAGCAGTTAACATTGATTAGATTGTAAAGCAGTTATGTGAGACAGGTAAAGTGATAACCAGCGCACCACGGATCTGCAACCTGCTACCTATAACTACACCCATCACTTCAATGGAGTTTAACTAAAAGACCAGCACACGCCATGGAGAAGATCAATCATTCATGAGCCATGGTCAAACAAATGGACCACGCTGCTAGGATTACATGCCACACAAATGAATGGAGGCCTTTTGATTGAAGGAGGGCAGAAAAAGCTGGCTGGCACCAGTGTTGCCATGTCTTCTTGTTATAAGCGACTTTGGGCTTCTTTTTCTGTAAAGTCACTTAAATATTGGTAGTTCCGGCTTGTGGTTTTTCTAAAGTGTAGTTACTTAGTTGTTTCCTAAAGTTGTTAAAACCAGTGGTTCTCA
Organism: Gymnoscopelus microlampas; assembly: GCF_963454915.1. Taxonomy (NCBI): domain Eukaryota; kingdom Metazoa; phylum Chordata; class Actinopteri; order Myctophiformes; family Myctophidae; genus Gymnoscopelus; species Gymnoscopelus microlampas. Next base: position 22,893,758 of record NC_139962.1, read on the forward strand.
AACATTTTCATGTCAAGGACCCGCCTAATTAATATGTATTCGTCCACGCCCCCCCCCCCCCCCCCCAATTCAACACTTTCACTTTTTACCCCAAGCTATTTTGCAGATCTACAAGCTCACAACGTTGTGAGCTTGTAGATCGGCTATTTTCAAATAGCCGTTGTATATAGGTTTAAAGTGCTCATGTGGCCTACAGTCGCCTCTTTTGGGCTTGTTTTCATAGACCTTGTTGCTTATATCTCTCAGAAGATCTGGCAACAGTGGCTGGCACACTTATCTGTCACTGTCTGCCACCTCTCTGTATTCATGTCCCAACTGAACCCTAACCCTCCTCAGGTCAACAAAGCATGTAAATGAAGAGACGAAAACTAAATCAATGTGGAATCCAACACCAGCCACTCGTGTTGAGCAGCTGTTATGCTTTGCCTCTGCATTTGCTCAGTGGCACGGTGCCCACTAAGTGAAAAAAAGTGATCCAAACATACAGTATTTATTTTACAGCATTCCACACGTTTGCTACTAATTGCATCCATAACGTGCACATTGCCTTCAAAAAGGTATTAGGTCTCATGTTTACACCTCTGCTGCATATTACATTACAGTCATTTAGCAGACGCTTTTATCCAAAGCGACTTACAATAAGTGCATTCAACATAGGTAGGGAACGAAACTACTAATCACCAGATGTCTTAAGTGCATTCTCTTCTAAAACAAGCGACTAAGAGTATACCTAGCGCTAAGGTAAAAGTGCAATATATCAGCTACCTACTTTCTCAAACAGATGAGACAAGTAGGAAAATCAAATGAGCTAAAACAAATAAGTCTATCGAATAAACAAGATCCAATAAAACAATAAAACAAGATCTCGTACAACTAGTTAACAACGAGTAGGCAAGGCAAAGAGGACGGGTAGTGTTTCCTAAAGTTCGCTATCTTCCTGTCACCTCTATAAGGGGCTGTGTCCACAGAAAGGAGGAGTGCTTTGGATAACCTGTGTCCAGAGAACTTCTTACTAAGCATACAGTGTGTGTTGTTGACACCCACTAACTTTAAACCTATCAACAACCGTCGTTGTGCTCGGATGATGTGTCATCTGCTTTATCAGCACAAATAGCCTAGCTGAAACAACGGTAAACATGGACTTCTAAATGCTTACGGTAAAGATACATCGTCAGGTGGTAAATGACCGGATTGTCACACACAGCCAGGAAGATCAAACGTGAGCGGCACTCCTCTCCAAGAGTTGAACTATTTTCTGTTTGAAGCGCCCAGGGTGCTCCACCAAAAACGGGGGGATAAGCAGTGCTTAAATTCTACGCCTTTTTAGATTTGTGGATGTATAGTTTTCTTTTCATTGTATGTCATCTATAATAGAGATGTATTACATCGATTCTATATAACCTTTTAACTCACAGATAAACTGCAAATGACAGGTGAGGCCTAAATCATTCATATGAACTGAATTTGTCGATATATATCATCCAGGGCCAGTTTGATGAAGTGACAGCGAGCAGACCTAAAGAAGACGGCGGGACAGGCCCTAAATTGCTTTTGGGAGCTCTCCAGTGACGTGGCTGTCACACAGTGAATTAACAGTGACCATTATTACAGGCTTCTCTCAATAATTGAAGCGTTTTAATAAGGGCTCGCAGGGAGTCACTTTAAAGTGCATTAACATTACATGACCATTGTTTTCATTCCGATTCAGTGATGGCGAGGCATCCTCCATGTCATTACCCACTTAAGCCCTAATTTCTATTTTGTCGTTCGACGAATAGCAAAAACTGACAATCTACAAGCTTTATATCTGCTATTTTTAGAGGAATATTTTATTACGATTTCTGCCTGCATGCCCACAATAGGGATGCCAGGTTAACCTTTATGTATAGACTGTAGGGGCACTCTGCTGCTGCTATGCTCGAACTGCCACCCATGTTTACATTGACATGCCTGATACCTGCTGCTAAATGATGTCTCACTTGCACGAGAGACTACAGTATATGCACAAAGTTTATGTATCGGTCACTGTACTATTGCTGCTACATCTGCTGCTATTTTTAACATCATGCATATACAGTATCTGATACAATATTTTAATTAGCTGCTATTTTAACGGCCTCATAAATCACCTTTTTATATCTGACCTGCTTGCACAGTATGTGTATTTCAATCTACTCATATCAGGAATATTTGAATATCTGGCCTGTTTTCCTTGTTCTTTCCTTCTATTTTGCTATTCTTCTTCTTTCCTAAAAACTACAAATGCTTGTATGAAAGATAATTGCACCACTTCTTTACACCTGTAAACCTGTGATGTGACAACTTTGAAGTTGAAGTGAGTATATAGTTGCTTCCCACACGCCTCTCACATGCTCACCTTGAACAGATCGGCCACCAGACCGTAGTCAGCCACTTGGAAGATAGGAGCCTCTGGGTCCTTGTTAATGGCAACGATTGTCTGCAAGAGAATAAAAGAATAGCACATCTCTGTCAGAACATAATAGAAATGTGCTTCACAGTGAAAATGGATCTCCGCTGTAAGCTGCTGTTCTGCAAGCATTTCTTTGTTCATGGCATTTACTCCAAAACGTGCACTTGTGCAAGTGCTCTGGATAAATGGCTACATTGTGCAACATTGTACATTGAAAAGGTGCCTAACATAATCTAGATTACAAGAGAACAAAGTTACATTTCAATGATTTTCCTTCCACGGGCTGGATTATGAACTAACAAGACGGGCTCTAATAGCGGCTTGGATTTCCTGCTGATCTCAGGGCCTTTTCACCTATAGACCCTTTTAAACGAACCGAACTAAGACCTCTTCAAGTGGACTAGGAAGTGGACATGTCATCTATGACATCAGGAATCAATGACATCAGTCATCCGCTGATTTGAGCAAAGTTAGGCCAGTCCAACCTCCATTGACAACCAGTTTAAAATGAAAGTCATACAAATCTATAAAAGTATCAAACTTTGTCCCCAGCACGCATAATGTGCTTCTGATTACACAGAGATAATTTTATTTTACACGGTAAAGTGTGATTAATCAAATAATATCTTTAAAAATCCCAATCTGATCCACTCAGATAGAGATTACAAGTGTTGAACTCTTGGGCCCAGGTGATTTTTGATTCCTAGAAGAGTCAGAAAAACATTGGTGTTTGCTTCCCCTTCCTCTCAATCAGCTACTTCAACTCCCACTCACCACTGCTTCAGGAGTCAAACTATGTCTACTCCTCTGTCCTTCTCTTCACCTCTCTTCTTATCTCACTGGCTGCCTCTCTCTCTCATTCTGCTCATCATCCAAACAGCCTAAATTGACCTAAAGAGTGGTTTCCAACCTTTTCTGGATCAGGGCCCACTTGAAAATCTCAAAAGTGTTCGCGGCCCACCCATCTGACCACTTAACCCATTCAATCCGGGAACGCATCTACAAATGTCTTCTAAATCCTGGTAAAAACTGGTTTCTAAATATGCGGTAATATCAGCGGTGCTCAAACTTTTTTATGTCAAGGACCACCCAAAAGTATATGTATTTGGCCACCGACCCCCCCCCCCACCTCAAAATATTTAGCTGTCTCACATTACGTCTTACTCAACTCAAAATCTGAGTAAATGTACTTGGTTACTTTCCACCACTGTCTGCATGACGGGATGCATTTACAGCACAGATCAAATTAACCCCACGCACAATAAGCAGCTCCATCTTATGAACGCAACTTCTTTTTGTGGGCGAAAGTGATTTATGCCATAAAACAGCTGGATATATGTTAAATCACATAGAAAAATAAATATATAGGCGGGGGGGATGACAGATTTAGAACCCACCCCCCCCAACACACATAAATGCACACACACACACACACACACACACACACACACACACACACGCTGTGAAGCAGAGGGGATAAAACAGAATGAATTATACATGGTAGTTTAAAAAGCTTCTCAGGTTCTCTGTTCTGAAACATTCTTCTTAAGTGCACTGGATTACAACGGCTCTGAATCCACTCAGGACATTGTTGTCATGGCTACAGATTCTTTTCGTCTTTTTTTTTTACATTTACATTTTTTACTAAGCCATGTTCGTCGGGTGTTGGGTGCCCTCCATTACTTGTGACGCTATAAAAAGTGGGTTGACTTCTGGAAAAGAGTCGTGCGGCGAAAATAGATCTACACGTGAGCTTGTAGATCTGTTTCCATATATGATGAAGTATGAATTGGGCTTAAATGTAAACTGACTGACATAAAATATTGTTACAGTTTAATGCAAGAGATACAAACAATTAAGCGAGGGATAATGAATGGTTAGCTGCTCATTGTTGAGAAATAAATCCCAACAGGACCCTGACGTGAAGCTGAGAGGTCCAATGACCCTAAAGAACTCATTTATCAGCTTCAATTTTGTGTTTTATGTTCTCCTCCCAATGTTGTTTCATCACTTCCAATGTCAGTTGTTTATCTTGTACCTTGTATGAGATCTCTCTCCTGACTGGATGAAATTGTTATCCCGACCTGAAAATGTATTTTCTGTTTATTAAAGAGCTTAACTGACAGGGAGACCCCAGGGAGTGCAAACACTCTAACAAACTATAGCAATGATTATTATCAGAATGTATTTTAGGGGGGGGGGGGGCATTACTTGAAGGATGAAAGGACTTTCAATGGCAAGTCTGTTTTTTCCTTTTAAAATACAAGCAAAAATCTGAAAGTTGGCCTGGGTGATAAACACGATGATGTGACTGAAACAACGCTCCTCTGAGCGGCATTCAACATTTTTCAAATTCGTTTTTTAATTGTCGATCTACAGTACAAGCCTTGTGAGCTTGTAGATTAGCTATTCTCGAAAAGCCTAAGTATGAAATAGGGTTAAATGGGTTAAATTGATTTTGATGCTACATTAACCAATTTCGCTGTGGGGACGCCCTGGAACCCCCTTCAAGGACCCCTGGGGGTCCCCGGAACCCACTTTGAGAACCCACTGCGCTAGTTCATCATGTGATAAACATGAAAGAGGGGACAGGAACAGCCCTCCCTCCCTCCCTCCGGGGGATGATGAGCGACATTAACTGCACTGAATAAAATGATCAACACCACAATTAACTTAGCGATCCGACGCTCGGCGCCCAAAACTCCATGTAGTTATGCATGACTCGTTGCAGTTTAAATTAGCATGTGTGTCCTAGTAGAAAGCACAAGTCTACTGGGAGATGATTCTACACATTTTACATTTTCTAACATCCTCGACATCCTGAGACTGCACTGTTCACAATTACATTCCACTGAAATGAATGGAATATCATTAAATTTACATCCTTTGCTCAGACAACCTGAATTTATGAAAACATATTTTCAAATAACAAAGTCAATTACAGGGACAGTAAAAAAAAAAAAAAGTACCAGATGTTACTGTATATATTGTTTAGAGTAGACTGATGCTGCTAGGTCCTTGGTTTACCTGTGATCCTAGTTTACTGAGGCACTACAGTATATTGCATGCATTCTAGGTGACTACCTTGCTTCTTGTAAGTCGCTCTGGATAAGAGTGTCTGCTAAATGCCTAAATCGTACATTCTAAAATGTGTGTGGGGGGGGGGGGGGTGCTGCTGGTTCCGTCCTTTAAATGTATGAAAGTTGACGTGCACATGTAGTTTGAAGCCGTGCATATACTGTAATTAACCACATGAACACTCCCTATTCTGGGGCGAACATTCTGCGAATATAGCCAATCTACAGTAGTTCTGCAAATATAGCCAATCTACCACAGATTGGTGGAAAGAGGAAAACGGAGGGAACCAAATACAGACCCCTGTAGGACCCCGGTCAACGGATAAGGTTGTAGTCTAGGAGAAACTGGTTCTATATTTACATGGAATGTGAAGAATCTTACCTTGCTGTCCTTCATTCCAGCCAAATGCTGAATAGCTCCTGATATGCCAACTGCAATGTACAGCTCCTATAAACAACACAAATACACAAAACCATCACACATAGTCTAAAGCTCTACATATGAGAAATACATCATTTGGAAGTTGATCAGAGGAGACAGCAACATGACTGGCATTGACAGTTTAAATCTGTGGTAAAGTAATATCATGTCAAACATTTAGAGTACTTTAAACTCACCAGCCCAAACTTTAAGAAAATGATTAAAGGTAATATTGTTTTGTTAAAATAAGTGTTAAATAGCTCTATATTGTGATTTAAATTGACATCCTTGCTGCTATAGAGCAGGGGTCATCACAATCAATCATTTATTATTATATACCCCCCCCCCCTATACAGTATATTCCACTATCAAAGATTTACCATGTGGAAAAGTCTTGCCACATACAGATTTGACCCCTGCTATAGAGTGTTTATTCAGTAACAGAGGTCTCCAGCTCTTTAATAAATACCAATTTCATCCAACATCAAGAGAGAGAACTCACACAGGATATGGAATGAACAAATTACATTAGAAGTGATGAAACAAAAACAATTAGCAGAAAATATTAGTGATAGAACTGGAACACTATAAAACTGATGCTGATGAATGTCATGACTGGATGAAATTGAAATGTGTTTATTAAAGAGCTGGAGAGACAAGGAGACCCCTGTTACTGAACAAACTAGTCTATAGCAACGATTACTATCTGAATATAGAACTTTAACTGTTTAACAAAAAAACGTTTTGTTTTAACCAAAAGATATCTTAAACCACCTATAATAATCTCTTTCCACCAAGTTTCATTAAAAAAAAAGGGGGGGGAAAAAGGTATTTTGTTCACAGACAGACAGACACAGACAAATCACACACAAAACACTCAAGGCAAGGTAAAAAAAATAAGTTGCTAAATGATTAAATTTCACCCACGCTATTACATCTGTAAACTTGTGATGTGACAATACAGTTTAATCTGAATCTGAGCTATTATGTAAGACACATTTAAATGTGTCACACTGAGCTGTGCATGTCATTAACCATATGAACCTTAGCGTCCCTATTCTGGGGCAAACATTCACAGAATATAGCCGAAAAAAAAAAAAGAGTGCACCAAGTACAGTGCAACTCAGGTCAGTTTTACTAAGTGTAGCCGTAGAGGGTCTAAGACTCTTAAGTGGTTCCACATGAACCCTAGCGTCCCTATTCTGGGACAAACATTGTGCATCTGAATCTGAGCTTTTATGTAACACACATTACAATGTTTCACAAGATGAATCTCCCCAAGGTGATCTCATGGCTGTTTAGCAGCTTTACAAATAAAGAAAGTATATCTATGTGTCATTTGTTCAAACTAATTATCTAGGGTGAAGTTGGGCTGGAAAATGGGTGTTTCCCTAAAATGAAAACTAATTGACCCAGTTAAGGTTAAAAGTGATGTTTTGGTTAAAACAACACTTTTAAGTTCTATATTCGTACTGTAATAATCATTGCTATAGAGTGTTTATTCAGTAACAGGAGTCTCCCCATCTCTTTAGCAAACCGAAAATAAATGTCAAGGTTGGTTACAAGGTGTGACCACAAATAACACCACAAAGATGAATCAACTTATGTTCCAGTTCCAATCTTGTCTTCTTATGTATTTCTTTTGTTTTGTTTCAATCACCAATTTCACTTGTTTATCCTGTATGCTGTATGAATTCTGTCTCCAGACTGGATTAAATCAGCATATGTACTAAAGTGGCATGCCAGAGAGATGGAGAGAGCCACGTTACTGACCAAAGACTCTTTAGCGATGACTTCTAGAACGATGACTACTTCTAGAATATAGACCTTTTTAAACACTCATTTTAACCAAAAAATATCCCTTACAGCACCATTAAAATAAGATAACATTTTTCCCCCCTAACAACGACAAGCCGCCCCGGCAAACCCTGTTTGACAGTGAACCCCTACAACGTTCCCGACATGATCTGACCACAAAAACCACACGGCATGTCTGACCAACCATCACGACACAATGTGAGACGACTGGCTAACCTCCTGGCACCCGCTAGAATCAGCGGGCCGACCAGGAGCTCGGGGTGTCTGCCAGCGTGTGCCGGGACCCTGGCTGGCAACATTTCCATCCCGGTGGGTTCCCGTGGGAGTCGCACATCAATTGCTCTCAGCTAAATGCACTCACATATGAATATTTCAGTACGATTTAATGTTTCAGCCGCGGCCCCAGAGGAGCAGAGCATCAATTTGTGAACACAGTTCTCCCAGAGTTAAAAGCCAGCCTGGATAATACAGTATGAAAGGCGCTGTCAATCCAGGGGGCTTTTTTTTTTTTCACTTGAGGGATGATGGGGCGGGGGGGGGGGGGGGGGGGGGGGGGGGTACCAGTTACATACAAACAGCTTCTGAAAGTTTCCCCTCCACAAAGTACCCTACTAAAGCCTTTGGATTAACCACTTAAAAGGAGCACTTCACCCATTTTTCAACCTTGTCCTCATATAATTGGTCCTCACTAATGCTCATTATAAGATCTCATTTCTGTCTGCTCACTCTGCGTCTCAGACGTGGACATAGCTTAGTGGGTCGTGAGGCTGTCTCTGGTAATCATTAGGTCACCGGTTCGCCGCCCAGCCCTGGTCTATGTCACTGAGTAAGACCCCTCACTGCCCCCCCCAACAATCATGACCATTTGAGCAGCCATCAACTGACCGCACACACACACACCACACACACACCTCCCTGCTGGGTATCCAGCAGGCCAGGGATGATGCATCTGCTGGCCTGTTCTTCAAATACCCCAGTGTAATGCTGAAACCAATGTATTCAGAGTCACAGCTGAGCTAGCTTCAGGTGTGAGGACATGATGCTGAAACCTGTGTGTTCACACAGCGCAGCTAGCTTCAGGTGGGACAATATGAGCATATCCACTTCATCCACCAGCTGGCTATGCAGAATAAAGTTTTTTTTTTTACACCTGGGCCCTACAGTATTTCATCATTTGGATCACAAAAGAAGGGTGGGTGTCAAAATGATTAGGTCACCTCCTGAAATTAAAACTATGCTATTTGTTTGTTTGCATTTCTTTTTATTCCTAGAGACCACTGGGATAATGTTTTCAGGCAGATATAGGAATATAATCTATCGGCTAAATAAAAAATGACATACCGTAATTTGAATTAAAAGCTTGCCCCTCCAAATGTCCAGAGGCAAACAAATGGACAAATTCCGGTCCCTTTAAGTGTGAATACAATAAACAAAGTGCTGCTGGTGGACGATTATGTTGTATTTTATGAGATTCTAGCGATACCAGACTTTACACCAGCTATAGATTCAACTTAATTATTTCATGTGTCCCGTTGTGCCCCGTTGTGAACTTAAACTTCTGACTTCATTGTCACATTGTGTGTAAAAAAAAGTGAATGAAATTACTTTCTGTATACAGGCGCCATCATTTGTATTGTTCAGGAAAGGGAAGAAGAATAAAGATAGAAAGAAAGAATAAGGTAAACAGGTCAGATATTCAAATATTTCGATATGAGTAGAGTCAAATTTATAGTATAGGCAGTCTATGGATAAAAAGGAGTGAGCCTAGAACAAATTGCAGAAACAGAAAACAGAAAACAGAAACCATTTCAACTGTTTGTCTCATAAATATGTTACTTATAGCATATCTAGTCCTAAGAAATCCCAGTGGTGTTAAGTATTGAAATATGCTGAAATAGGTGATTTCCCACAATTTCCCATTGACGCCCATGTAAAAAAAAAAAAAGATTTAAGCATGTTTTCTTGTCTAATTTCCACACAAAAGGTTGTCTGTCCACAATCAACCAGCAACTGTGTTGGATGCAGTACAGTGCTTGTGTTGAATTGCCTATACTTATATGCATAAATACATATAGGGTGCCTGGTAAGTTTAAATGGCTATGTATGAGGCCGTTAAAATAGCAGCAGATATACTATCAGACGAATACATTAAGTTAAAATAGCAGCATGTACAGTATATCTGCTGTTTTCTCTGTGCAACACCTTATTTTCAGTGGACAGTAAATTCTCCATCAAGCAGCCTTTGTACACTGTGTACAGCAATGGTTCTCAAAGTGCGGTCCGGGACCCCAGAGGTCCTTGGGGGAGTTCCAGGGGTTTCCAGCTAAATGATGTATAGTTTAGCTCTCAGAGTTAAATTAACATTGATTTCTCAATATAAATTGGGGTTCCAGAGATAGAAATGCCATAAAATGGGGGTCCGTAGCCTAATGCATGTCAAACCGAGGGGCCTTCAAATTAAAATGGTTGAGAATCACTGCTAGAGCCGTAAAGATCTTCTCTTATGGGGGTCCCTGGCATATCTTTTCAAATAGGGGTCCGTGGACTGATAAGTGTCAATTGGGGGTCCTTGGCATGAAAAAGTTTGAGAACCACTAGTGTACAGTACACAGTAATGCTGATGTCACAACATGTGCTGAGGTTGTGTCGACTGGGGCTGAGGCTCATTAAAGTGACACGCCCTCGTGTTTTAAACCTCTAATAAGCAAGCGCTTCACACCAACAGCCAACAGCTGATAATAAAATACACGACATTCCATTTTGTAAAATAAAACAGCCCACTGACAGTTACACTGACACGGTAATAATGGCACCGCTTCTCTGGCCCAACAATGCAGAAAAGGCCCGCAGGCAAGCGATCAAAAATTAATACTAATTATCATGCGGTATACTGCATTAACTCTGAAGAATTATGAATTATAAATCCACAACATGGTTCCGCTCTCAGACTGGGCAGGCTTGCACAAGGCCGTGATTTGTTTTCAGACGAGGTATTTTTTGAGGCCTGTCAGAGTAAAGAATGGTACACACACACACAGTGTCATACACACACACACACACACACACACACACACACACACAGTGTCACTCACACACACACACACACACACACACACACACACACACACACACACACACACACACACACAGTCACACACGCACACGCAGTATACGTACCAGTACTGTACTCATGGATTACAGCAAAATAAAATCTCACGACTGAAAATGTTTGTATGGCCAAGTCCTAATGTGCGATTTGTGAAACATTATAAAAAAGACCCCCCCCCCCCCCCCCCCCCCACACACACACACACACACACACACACACTAGCACGGATTCCGAAACAATTAACACAATATGTAAAATGATGATGTTTTAGTAATATTATTCCTGCTGTTCTACATACGGCCAACCAGGTGAAGAAATCACAGATTGAGTGTTTAACCGTTGCTTTTTATGAAATATCTGAGACCATTAGGATTTTATGGAAAATGCTTCTAAACATTTGACTACTTCAAATGCACTAATCTTTAAAAATATTTTTTTACCAAAAATGTTATCAATCTACAAGCTCTCAATGCGTTGAGAGCTTGTAGATTGGATATTTTTGCCGGGCAACATGCTTCCATAGAAGACATGTTGGCTTCTATGGAATCCAAATAATTGAAATCAGTCGTGGCGACTAGCAAATTACTGTATATCTACAAATACCACCACTAGTTACGAGCAAGTCATATCTACATATACCATCACTAGTTGTTAATTTTCAGGATATGTAAAAGATAATGTAGTTATTATTTAGTCACAAGCTCTTGTTCATACTTTTAATTGTTTAAACATTTATAAAACCCACAGAGCAGACAGACCACTATCAACCTGTCGTCCATATTGTGGGCCACTGGAAAAGCCATTATAGGAAAGAATTGCACAAATTTGCAACATTTTTGAAGCGTGACCTTGTCATACGACAGAATATTAAATAGGGCATTACTTCATGAAACAAATTGAATTAAATTAACAAAGAAATATGAAATATAGAATAGAAGATACAAGCTTCCTGCCCAAGAGCGGCGATATGCAATATATCAAAAGTGACTACCAAACATTGATATTTACAACTAACTAATTTACAACGACTGGCTCATCAGTCTAGTATTACCATACCATGTATACCAGATTCATATGCATTACACTGCTGGCAGACTTGACCATTTTGGGGAGCAGAGTGAACTCAAAGCACTTAGAAGTCTCCTCACTAATGGGTCTGGTAAATCATTTAGGAATTTAAAGTCAACACTAAGTACATTTCAGCAGGTCCAAACGTGGCTGTGTGATGACAGCTGGAATATTCCTATTGGACGCCAAAGTGCCTAATTAACCAATTTAAAGCTCATTCAGACTGAAATAATTAAATAATGTCACATCACACATGACAGCATAGTAGAGATATTGTACTACAATTTCCAATTACAATTTAGGCATTTAGCAGACGCTCTCATCCAGAATGACCGACAAGTGCGAAATCTGAATTAGCAGAGTAAGCATGAACTCTGGTCAATAAACAACGAGGTAAACAGTACTGCACTCTACAAGGTAAAAGTAGAGTGCTGCAAGAACAGAGTAGTGTAGTGCCTCAAAGAAACTAGGCTACCAGGCAGGTAAACAATGAACCTGGCCATCCGTCTACACATCATGCAATCTAAATAACATTCTTAAAGGGATAGTTCACCCAAAAAATTACTTTTTTTTCTATCGATTAGTCACCCCATGGAGACTTGAATTCATGGATATTTTTTTGTTTTTGTCGCATTCCTAAGCCAATAATTTGATGACCAGTGGACCGGTAGGCAGTTCTGGTAGGAGACACAAAGGAGACTCTTTATGTGTCCTACCGGAACCGCTGCTGGTCATCAAATTATTGGCTTAGGAATGCGACAAAAACTACAAAATATCCATAAATTCAAGTCTCCATGGGGTGACTAATTGATAGAAAAAAGGTCATTTTGGGGGTGAACTATCCCTTTAACGTGTGGTCAAGAAAAAACACATCTAAAAGTAACAAAAACATGAGAACAAGTGACCAAGATACATCTGCATTGTAAGCTAGCATCTATTGAATAAAGGTGACAAGTCTGAAGAGGTGAGTGCTAGGGAGTGAGGTGGAGTCTGAAGAGGTGAGTGCTAGGGGTTGAGGTGGAGTCTGAAGAGGTGAGTGTGCTAGGGGGTGAGATGGAGTCTGAAGAGGTGAGTGCTAGGGAGAGAGGTGGATTCTGAAGAGGTGAGTGCTAGGGGGTGAGGTGAAGTCTAAATAGGTGAGTGCTAAGGAGTGAGGTGGAGTCTGAACAGGTGAGTCACAATTGTGACAATTGTGGGTGAGTCTGCAGTTCTGTTTGCAGTCAGTACAGTAGTGTTTGTACTGTTGTGAATGATGCTAGATGATTACCAATATTATGAGAAGGGCAGGGTGATATGGAAAAAATCAAATATCACAAACAATGTTTTTTACCAAATACTCAATATCGACATTGTGACGATAATATACATTTTCTAATTCAAACACTTAAAAAAAATATATATAATAATCCGATCTACAAGCTCATGACACATTTTCACTTGGAGGGCCAGAATGAAAATAAACTTTTTGTGTTATATCCTTTTGACAGATATGAACAAATATATGTTCATTTATATGTATTGTTGTCTTACTGTCAATCAATCAATCAATCAATAATGTAATAACTTACGGGTGCCACAATCTTCCCTGTCTGTCCAACCTGCAGGTCGTTGGGGACGTAGCCAGCATCTACAGCAGCCCTGGAAGCCCCCACTGACAACATAAAGACATGGTCACACTTAAAGATAGAACAACAATAAGATAAGTAGAACATGGTCACATTTAAAAAGTAGAACATGGTCACACTTAAAAGGTAGAACAACATAAAGACATGTAGAACATGGTCACACTTAAAGATAGAACAACATAAAGACATGTAGAACATGGTCACACTTAAAGGTAGAACAACATAAAGACATGTAGAACATGGTCACACTTAAAAGGTAGAACAACATAAAGACATGTAGAACATGGTCACAATTAAAGGTAGAACAACATGAACATATTTTTGTCCGTTTAAGGTCCCGGAGACAACAAATTACTCTTTTGGGTCTCGAGCTGAACACATTTGGGAACCTCTCTGAAAGGGTTGGAGACCTGAATAAAAGTATATTACCTGCAGCGTTCATTGTATCAGCCAGGTCGTACAGCAACTTGAAGTTGTCACCACTCTTCAGACCTCGGCCTAAAACACAACAACATCGCATAAGAAACTCTCAAGGAGGCCAAGGACCCCTTAGCTGTGAGAGAGACGAAGCACTACATCAAATTGTGTTGCATATTAAACTTTTGTCCTGGACCCCCTGTTGATCTAAGGTTTGTTTTCATACCCATACAACTTCTGAAAGAGAGGCTGTTGGAGTGTCTCAGGAGGTAGAGCTGCCACTTGGGAATCAGAAGGTCCCGGTTTGATCCCCGGCTCCCTCTGGGTTAGTGTTAAAGTGTCTTTGAGCAAAATAATGAATAACTGCTCCCAATGAGCAGGTTGGTGCCTTGCATGGCTTCCTCTGCCTTCGGACGTAGTAAAGCGCTTTGGATAATTGAGCCATATAAAAGCACCATTCACCATTTACAAGCTCTTACCTCCAGACACCACTACTTTGGCACTGGTGAGTTCAGGTCTGTCACTCTTGGTCACATTCTGTCCAACCCACTGGGACACGCCCGCTGGAGGAGGTGGAGTCACTGAAAAACATCAAGAATAGTTGGCTCCAAAATGAGTTTCCACCAGACGTCATCGATATGTGACATACATACACACACACACACATGTGCATAACATATGGCATGATATGCAGCAAGTACAGCGGGTTCTTCAGGGATCATGACGTTTTACACATATCCAGTTTGGGACTAAAGACTGACAGACCAACCGACCCATGTCCTTAGAGCAGTGGTTCCCAAACAATGGGTTGGGAGTAGGGACACATTTTTGGATCACGCAACCCTTTTTTTTTTCAAAGAGTCGTGAGTCGTTGTTTTGTTTTTCAGAAATAAAAAAAATCTCCAGAAATAAATAAAATAAATAACAACATTGATACAGGTCATCTTGTTGGCTCATAAGAACTTAAGACAAAATAACTAACGTATCTCCCTACAGTACTTCTCTCTGTCTCAAGCCATCTCTGTCTCAACAACTGAAATTGCTTGGTGGGACAAAAAGTGTCTTGAGACAACTTGTTGTGATTTGGCACTAAAATTAAATGTAATGTAATTGAATTAACAGCATTGTGTTTGGTTTCACTCCTAGCCAGGACATCTGTGCTGCATGTTATCCCCATCTTTCTGTTCCTGCATTCCTGTTGTCTCTTTGCCCTGTCCCTTCTGAGCTAATCACTAAAGCCTGAGTTATACTTGGTTACGCGTGGGTGTCACACACTGGAAATAGCTGATCTACAAGCTCACAACAGATTGTGGTGAGCAACTAAGTATACATCTGGTTTAAAGCCATAAGAATGTCTTTAAAAATATATTTATAATATTACTTAGAAATGTTGGAATCAATGTCGATAGCTGATATGCCTCCATATTCATTTTTCTGAACCAAGTGTTTTCTATGTCTTTATCTATCAACTAAATTGATTAGCCTGATTAACCATTTCAGCCCTACTTTATACTTTTTACTATTGTACAACCGTGTCACGCAAAAATAGAAGATATATAAGGAAAGCGCACATATTTGATTAAAATCGAGGTTGCACCCCTACATTGCACAGCCGTATATTTTATTTTATTAAAGTTTTTGTTTTTGTTTGTTTCCCTTTGTCTTTAAATTTAGAGTAGCCAATTATTTGTACTCCGTATTCTCCTAATTTAGTCATTTTAGCCATTAGCGAATTAATCCCTCTACCCCACTACTTTCCACTGTTGTTGTACCCTCCTAGTCCCCCGGCCCTTGCAGAGCCCACATAGCGCCTCTGTCCTACTCCTTCCGCTAAACATTGCCTGCTGACAGGCTCCGCCCCGGCCCTAGAAGTACATGCAGTGACAAATAACACCCTCCCCGCCCGAATTTCCCTCCCCCGAACACGGGCCAATTGGGTTCGTATCGGAATTGACTCTCGGCAAGCCTGATGCACCGAAGTGGATTGGATTGGATTCACACCCCTAGACTCAGTGATATAAAACAGAAAGTTAAGATCATGCTTACCCTGTTCAGAGGCAGCGCTTCCTCCCTCAGTGGAAGCAGCTTCAAACGATGTCCCCCTGACCGTGAACACCTTGACACTGTCACCGGACTTCACTGTGGCCAGAGCGTTCCCTGTAGAACACACACCGTGTCCTTGGAGTTAGCAACATCACACCATGAACAATGTGCAGGCGTTTAGCTCGGTGTGTCTGGACAGGAGGGTGGGAGTTTTTTTTTTGGGTCTGGTATTCATTTTTATTCTACAGGCAACAACAAAGACCTTCCAACTGGCAGACGTTCAGTTGAATGGAGCAGGGGGAGTTCAGAGAACTGGGTATTGTAAATTACTCATTGATTTGACAATAGCGAGGCAGAGGGCCACGAAACTCAAGTCACTCCAGCCCCGATGGAAAACCGTTGAGCTCTTACCCAATTTTAACCACTTCCTACCTGGTGTTTCTATTGTAGGCATGTCATTTTAAACATCATTTATTTAATGCCATGATCAGGAAAAAAAAAGCTTGCACACAAAGATTGGCGCGGATTGTTCCAGCAGTTTCCGAGATTAGGTACGGAAACTGATTGCCTCTTGCAAAGCCATGCTGTAAAAAGTCATTTTGGCTGTGAATATTCCTTTAATGCCAATTGTACATAATATAACATGACTGCGATGTGTCAGTGTGTCTGTTTAAATCTGAGGTTTTTATCATGTGGATCTCGAAACGTGTGCGCGCGCGCACACACACACACGAACACGCACACGCACACTCTATTATAGACAGCGAGAATCCCGCAAAGCCATGCCATAAAAAAAAAAACCTCACCAGCATAAATGGTCCTGACAAAGGTGTCTTGTGATTTAATTTCAATGATGTCTGAAATGGCTGCAACGTCCAGCTTGGCTGCCACTCTGGGAAGGAGACTCTGTAAACACAAGTGTTCAGTTAAGAAGATGGTCAGGACCACTACGTCTGGACACAATGAGTGAAGCGATAAACGGCTGTAATGTAATATGTATCCTAATGAGTCCTCCAAGGACAGAGTAGAGAGGTTACGATGAGGATCACTTTATTTACAATGGCACGGTTAGAGCAGGCTCTGGAAATTTGTGCTTTATCATTTCCATTGCAGTTTAAGAGTAAAACATTATGAATAAACTTCTGCCTTTGAAAGACACCAGACCTGTGGTCAAATGGGACTGACACAGATTTCCCTATTTTATTTATTCAACCACTTTCCCTACACGTCCCTTTTTTGGGGCATGTCATTATAGGCAAAATGTTTAAAAATGAATACATAATAATATTAATATTGATAATAAATAATTATGTGTGACCGTGACTTGCCACCCATCCGGGCTAAGGGACCAGGAACTACCACATCCCGTGGCGAAAATGTTATTAATAAAAGTGTTATGATAATAATGGACTTCCTCACTCCCTTCGTACGCCAATGGTCAACGCTCATGTGCAGTTTCCGATTGGTCAACCCACTGTGGAGAAGAATAGATGAGGGCAAGACGGATGGATAGCCCGACGGACAGACAGGAGTGAATTTTATAGTAGAATAGCAAAAATAGCCTATCTATAAGCTCACACAACGCGCCATGATGCGATGTGTGTAATACAAGCTCACAGCGCATGATGTTGTGAGCTTGTAGATCAGCTATTTTCACTATTCATCGTACAACAAAGTATATAGGGCTGAAGTGGATAAATAATTAATGTTTACGCGCGCACGCACACACACACACACACACACACACACACACACACACACACACACACACACACACACACACACACACACACACACACACACACACACACACACACACACACACACACACACACACACACACACACACACACACACACACACACACACACACACACTGTAGTGTGCACTGCTCAGACACGAAACATTCAGAGGCCTTGCTCGGAAATGGAATGCGGCAATCAGACCCGTCTTATACAAACAAGCACTGATGTTTTTCCCCAGCGAAAGTGCAATCAAATCCAGGAGATTAAGATGCATCATCTGAAAAGGATTCATCTACTCAGGGAAATCACGCTCCAGCCTCAGCCTCAGTCAATATGAGCTGGATTACAATACATAAAGATATTGTTTAATGCATCCTAACTCAATTGGAATGCCATTATGATCTTTGAGTTGACAGTTCTATTGCGGAATGACAGATTACAAGAGAGGTAATTGAGAGTAGTTCTACACTGTGACTGAAGATCCCCTCTTTATGAAATTGAAATGGAACAAAACTTTCAGACGCATTAAAGGCGTAATGTTCAAAAATGCAAAGTCAGATAAACTATCCACGCATGTGGCTTCATTGAGGCATCCCTGCGTCCCTCTCAAGCATTCCTGGGGACTCACTATCACTATTATCATCAATGTCAGGTGGAAACCTTGTGTGTACGAAATGGTTACTTTTCAGGAAATCGTCTCTGTCGGGTGGAAACCTCATATGTCAAAAACAGGATTCAAATTCAAAAGTATCAAAAGTAGCAGATCTACAAGCTCAAAACGTGATCAAGTAGGGCGTTAATTTACGAAAAAAACACAAAAGGTTAAAATATGGAGATAAGAGGTTTCTGCCCGACAGCAATGAAATAGAAAAATAAGCTGCGTTGCAACAAGCTCACAAGGCGTCGCGATGCAACGCGTTGTGAGATTGGTTATTTTCACTACTTCTGCGCAACACAAAATACTTGTGTTAAGTAATCAGGCACTACACAAGTAGGGCACTCATTCTGAAAAAGTAACAATTTTGGACTTAGCTTCCACCCGACAGAGGCCATCCTACTATAATTCTAGTAACCTCTGTCTGTAGTGGTGAGTAGGTGAGTACGTGAAGATACCCGGTTCTCCTCACTGGCTGGACCAATTGCTCTGATTTTGCACACAGCCATTGACCATTACCATCTGAACGCAACTGTGAAGCCTGTTTTTCAATTTCATCAAATCTCAGCTTCTTATTAGCGTTTTTGTGTCAAACACTGTCGCCATGGTTACGGGGCTGCCCAGCTATGGGACGAACTGCCTCCCGGGTTGCCAGATCATGTGCGCATATCCCCCCACGGATGCGTCGACCGGGTATGGTCTAGTAAACTAAATACATAACTGCTAGGTTAGTAGTTCCATGACAAAAGACACTTTCATAATCTTGGGTGTTACTTGCTACTGGCAAATATACAATGCGTGATCTGACAAGGGTTGGGCCAACAATGGAATCAATATTAATTATTACACGAAAGAGAGTATTCCAAACTAACAGTTGATTATGTGACTGACCTTTCCAAAAGCAGAGGCTCCTGCACAGATGTGAGTGAAGTTAAACTGACTCTGAGAGGCCAAAATCAGTGGAGTTAATTCCTCTGTAGAGAGAGACATACATGTAGGACAGATTAGGTTTTTAATGTTATAGCACAAAAAATATTACAAACAAAGTTTTTTTATAATATTATTTAAATATGCCAACTGGTATATAAATATAAGCATTGCTTTTCTTATTAGTATTAACCACATGAAAGCTAACATCTCAATCTGGGATGAACATTCGGTAAAAACAGCCAATCTACAACTCTGGATCGGTTATTTACAGTGAAGAGATTTGGTGCAGAGGGGAAACTGTTATTTACAGTGAAGAGATTTGGTGCAGAGGGGAAAAAAAGGAGGGAGCCAAGTATAGACCACTGGGGAACTCCGGTCAATGAAGTATACAGGGTTTAAGTGGTTAATTATGTTGAATTTTATACTAACAGGATCCTGTTGTGACAAAAGCAGATAGAAACTAGAAAAAGTGCTCCTCGGAGCACAGGTCTCCACCAGGTCAGGTAGGCTATTGTGGCCTCCTGGTGGCGCTATAATAGGCCAACGTGAAAAGGGTGCCATTTTTTCTTAGGCCTTGCACGACAATCGGACACTGACTGCATTCATGATTTGAGGCATTGTGTTTCGCTAAATTAGACCTGTTGGTGGCGCTATAACAGGCCAATATTAAAAAGGGTGGCATTTGTTCCTCAACATAGTGTGAATGTGCGTGCAAAGTTTGAGCACAATTGGACGGTGCGTTCATGATTTGCGGAATTTTGTTCAAAACAAGGCAATAATGCAAACTTTAGATGTCAATCTTAGCCAATCAGTATGGAATATGAAAAATCAAACACATCCGTCGTGATCACATGACTATAGAGATCATGTGTACCGATTTGCGTGAAATTTGGATAAAATTGGAACGAGTAGTATAAAATAATGTGTTTTACATAAGTCGGCCTCCTGGTGGCGCTATAAAAGGCAGATGTGAAAAATGCAGGGCAAAGGTTTTTCCTTGACCTTTAGGGAGTGTGCATACAAAGTTTTACACAGATCAGTGCAATTATAGGTAAAAACACAAATCGGCCTTTTATAGCGCCACCATGAGGCTGATTTGAAAATTATCAAACGGTAGTTCTTCCTCGGCCTAATGGGAATGAGCGTGCAAAATTTCACGGAAATTGCATGCTGTGTTCATGATTTGAGGCATTTTGTTCAAAACGGAGCACTCCTGCAAACTTTGAAAGACATTTTTAGCCAATCAGGATGGAATATGAGAAATCTGAAAGACCCGTTTCGTTTAATGACTATAGAGATACTGTGTACCGATTTGCGTGATTTTTGAACAAAATCTGTAGGAGTACTGTCAAAAAATATGTTTTGCACAAATCGGCCTCCTGGTGGCGCTATAAAAGGCCCATGAGAAAAATTTGGGGCAAAGGTTCTGAATTGGCATCCAGGGAGTGTATGTGCACAGTTTCGCTGTGATCAAGACAACGGTGCCGGAGATTAGCTGGTCACAGACGGACGGACGGACGGACGGACGGACGGACACACGGACGGACACACGGACGGACGGACGGGGTGGAAAACATACTCTCTCGCCATGCCTTTCGGCCTGGCGGAGACAATAAAAATAGGAATGCACAACAGCACAAACTTCCATCAGTGTACTTAGTTTACCTGGTAGAAGGCCTTTGTAAGAGTCGTGTTGAGCCACCAGAACCTTCTTGACCCCCTGGACCTTACTGATCTGTTCAGCAACCTACACCAACACAACAATAAGAACAATATAAGTGTTTCCCACACGTTTATGATTCATTTCAAATGTGGTAAAAAAAAAAAATGGTAATATCAAATATATAAATGTTGAATCAAGCAACTTAAAAACTGTCTGGAGTGCACACAAAACCCTGAGTAGACATTAAAATGACCCCAGCAGTGTTTAAAAGTGAAATAGCCCTTTAACCTCTGTGTGGACACTGCAGGCCTACCGTACCTTGGAGCAGTCGGTCCCAGCCACCAGACATGACACGTCTCCTCCCACTTTGGTGGCAGCGGTGATGGCATTCAGTGTGATGGGTGTCAGCTTGCCATTTTCATGCTCTGCCACCACCAGGGTGCTCTGACACCTGTGCAGGAGACTGCGCTGCAAGACAAGGAGGACAATGTGCTTTTATAAGCTGTGCATTGGCTTGTAAAAATGGTTTGGTCACAACGTTGCATGCAGAGCAATGTGACGTTCAGGAGTCAAACATCAATCTTTTTTAATAAATTCCTCCCACTGCTTGACGGCGCTTCTTGTTTTCTTTTTCTTGCCTTGTATTGCTCTATACGTCAGTACTTTCTTTCTTTACTCTTTACCTGTAAAACTCTTAACTCACTGCTGTGCTGCCTCTGGGCAACAGATTTCCTCCCACGGGATCAATAAAATCTATCTATCTATGTATCCTACTGGCTCACCTGCCAATGAGGAGCCCCCACTGGGAGGACATAACGCCTCCACCATCATCCTACTCCTCCTGTTCAACATTCCCTGCTAACAGCGCGAAGGAATACGTGCAGTAACAACGTTCACCCTCACTGCTGCCTGGCTTCCCTCCACCGAGCACAGACCATCTTGTTCGTATATAGACGCTCGGCAAGCCGGATCAGGATGGTGGGCACTGGGCAGGTGTTTTACCCCTCACCACCTGACTGCCCCATCAATCTTTGACAGCAAATGTAAAGCTATTGTAAGCTTTTAGGAGGCATACGGTAACAGTATACACACAGCTTGTATTAAAGAAAAACTATGTTACAAGTGATTGTGAAGTCTTACGCAAATACAGATTGTTTGAATGTTATACATCACACTGTGGGTGTTCTCTTAGGGCTGGAAATTGGGCTTGCCAGCAGATTTGAACCAGAAACACATGGTCATTATGACACCTTCACGACACGTGTGTTTTCGGTTCAAATCTGCTGCCGAGGCCAATCAAACAAAGCTATGGGAAAATGAACCAGAACAGAGAATGGGCATGCCACCTTCTGAAGCCCAGGACAGGAAAAGTTGAAGAAATCTCCGAATGAACAGCAAACAATAATGACTGTCACAAAAAGGCACATCTATGCTCTCGTATGGACACAACAGTGATGAAGATGTTGGTTAAAATGATATGAAGAATACTTAATGTCTTTGTCAGCCACACACACACACACACACACACACACACACACACACACACACACACACACACACACACACACACACACACACACACACACACACACACACACACACCTAATGTTAAATATCAAAGACATACATTTGTAGTGTTAAGTAGCTCGGCTATGTGCCCAATGCTCCGGAAGTTTATAACTGGAAGTTATCTGCATATCAAAAGCAATCTGGATTTCAATGCCTTGCTCACAGGTACTCTGTAGCTGTAATGATGGGTGTAATACCAGCGGGGGCAGTGTTGGCACTGTGAGTGAAGCCAAAATTCAAACCCTATTCCAGGCGTAGCAACATAACCGCTAAAAGCCTGAGCCACCTCATTTAACCTTCAGTCCTTGTGCCACCGACTGTCATGACAACTGCTGCAACCTGGTCCAATGCCAGTGGTTCTCAAAGTGGGGTCTGGGGACCCCCACGGGTCCTTCAAGAGGTTCCAGGGGGTCCATTTTAATAACACAAATATTGTATGGGGGTCCTCCCTGCCACTGTTATACTGTACTAACCAACTCTTTCTCTGGTAAAACGTTCAGTAGGATAGACGAAGTCGAATAATATTTTTATTTTATTTTATTGCCTGTACTTGCCTTACTCTGCCTGTCACCATGACAACCTAACTGGTGTAAACTGCTCCAATGCAGAGCACACTCACTGCAAACACATGGAGCTGTGTGTCACAGTCAAATCAAACAACAACTGCCCTGAGCCAGGATATAACAGGAATGTGAAATCCTATTTACTGCCTTACAGGCTATGCCCTAAAATCCTCAGGGTTAATTTAACCATTTGTTAGTCTGAAATGTTAGTCAAATGGACCCTTAAGAGTCCAAATGGACCCTTAATGGGCATTCATAGTGTAACTAAATGGACCTTAAGGTTACATTTTTACATTTTGACTTACATTTTACACAAAATACCTTACTGTGTGGAGTCTGACTCTGTGGACATAATAATGGTAGATTGTACTGTATAGTCTATATACCATGGCTAGCTTGCTATTGTAGTAGTTACAGACTATAAAGCTACAATGCATAGGTTTCATGTCTTATCCAGGATTGGAACCAGAGTTTCCCCTACAGCAGTGGTTCACAAACTTTTTCATGTCAAGGAGCCCCAAAATGATATGTATTTGGCCGCGGACCCCCATCTCAAATATTTTGTTCCAGGGACCCCCATGCAAAGATTTGAGTAACAAATGTTCGCTTAAATATATATATATATTCAAAGATTTGCACAAATGTTGACGATTTTTCAAAAAATCACACCCTGTGTGAAGGAAGCGGTGCCTTTGGGGCGGGGCTTAACTCATTTCATTTCGTCCCTATTGGTGGTCTGAGTCCACTTACCAAAGTTTTACTTGGTAGCATGCTGCAAACTGGAATGATGGCTGTTTAAAGGCCAGCCAATGGGCAGACAGAGGGGGCGGGGCTTAAGTAATTACAGTTCGTCCCTATTGGTGGTTTTAGTCCATGTACAAAATTTGTACTCCCTAGCATGCTGTGAACTTGAGTTATGCCTGTTTAAAGGCCAGCCAATGGGAAGACAGAGGGGGCGGGGCTTCAGCAATTCATGCTCGTCCCTATTGGTGGTCTAAGTCCACATACCAAATGTGGACTTGGTGACATGCTGCAAACTGGAGTTATAGCTGTTTAAAATCCCGTGCTCATCCCGTGCTTGGGGGTCCCTGGACCCCTCTTTGATAACTTCAGCAATTCATGCTCGTCCCTATTGGTGGTCTAAGTCCACATACCATATTTGGACTTGGTGGCATGCTGCAAACTGGAGTTATAGCTGTTTGAAATCCCGTGCTCATCCCGTGCTTCCACGGACGGACATACGGACAAAGTCAAGCTTAGAGCGGTTGGCACCGCTAAAAATAGCAGATCTACAAGCTCATAGCACGGCACTCGGTGCTGCACTATGAGCTTGTAGATCTGCTATTTTTGAATAGCCAAACTCAAAGTATAAAACTATAAAGGTTCAAAGTATTTTGACTATTGTTAACACATTTAGCAGGGGACCCCCTGGGAACCCCCCAAGGACCCCTGGGGGTCCCCGGACCCCACTTTGAGAACCAATGCCCATGCCCTACAGCGTGGCGTGAGGAGACAAAACTTCAACCGCTCTTCAAAGACACAATCCCTGCTTGTGCTTATTAGCATCAGGCAGTACTACTTGGCAACCAGCAGGTGTCCTACCTGACCACCTCCGACCACTGCACGTGCACTAGTTATATTGTAATCAGCTACTCTCTACCATACAGATGTACTCGTGATATTGTATTAACATACTCTACAGATTAAAAATAATGTTTTATTCATTAAAATAGGTATCGGATTGCAACTTTATAAGGCAAATCGGGTGCATTATAATTATAAATCCTCTTGGGCAGAACATGCACCTCTGAACCCAACCATAGACTGTATAAGAACCCAACACACTGGTGTCCTTATGTGACACACAGAATGTAAACAAAGCAGACAGTTCATGGGAGGATTAAGTAGGATTAACACTTTTTTATGGCATTAATATGCTAAAACTAAACAATGTACAACAGTTAAATATGTTCAACATATGTGATATTACATTCTAAGTAGAGTGCAGAGTATGAGAGCAAAGCTACAGGGCTAACTGCACTGTGTGCACTCTAAGCTAGCTGCTCCCATGTCCTCACATGACCCCATGATAAATGTTGACATTCAGCTACATGGTTTCTATTATTCTATCGAGACCCGTTTTAAACCACATTTCAATGAGTTCCACATACTGCTGTCAAAGCTTCAGGCAGGTCTACTTACCAGCTGCTGCACATTTGTCCTGGTTAATGCAGAGAACATGACTGTAATAGTGTGTGTGTGGACTGACTGTCTGTCTGGAGCTGAGCTGATTACAACTAACACTCCTGTTCTGTCAATAGAACCTCAGTGTGATGACAGCTTCCGGTAAACGGCAAAGATTGTGTCAAAATAAAGGTTTTGCGTATATTCGCAATTATTCGCCGGTGTGTAATGACCTTCCGGTTGAAAAAGTAAATAGGCCAGACCAGGGGTCTTCAACAGGGGGTCCGGGACCTCGCGGTTGTGAGCTTGTAGATCGGCTATTTTTGGCAAAGAGTAATAGGTGTAGAGGGAAAAAAGAGCAGCAAATGTTTATCTGAAACACAATTTTATACAATATAGAGGGGATCCCTGCTTCATCTCTCTCTCAGCTAGGGCTAGGGGGGTCCTTGGGCTGAAAACGTTGAATACCCCTGGGCCAGGCCAGCAGTCGTGGAAAGTAACTGAGTACATTTACTCAAGTACTGCACTTAAGTACAATTTTGAGGTATCTTCTTTTTAACTTTTAGTGGAGTATTTCCAATTTGTTATACTTTTACTTCTACTCCACTACATCTCAGAGGCAATTGTACTTTTATTCCATTACAATGATTTGAAAACTTTATTAGATAGTTACTTTGTAGATTTTGATTATTATTTCAAAAGATACATTATACCCACTTCAGTCCTATTTCATGCATAGGCTATTTGAAAATACATTTCGGCCATTTGAAAATAGCCGATCTGGAAGCTCACAATGCGTCGCTATGTGAAGTATTGTGAGCTTGTAGATCGGGTATTTTCAAAAAAGTGTTTTATACATAATGAGTACTTTCTACTTTGGTACTTTAAGTACATTTTGATTTTTACTTTTGTACTTTTACTCAAGTAAATTCAGAATTTCTGACTTTTACTTGTAACAGAG
Source organism: Gymnoscopelus microlampas (assembly GCF_963454915.1). Lineage (NCBI taxonomy): Eukaryota > Metazoa > Chordata > Actinopteri > Myctophiformes > Myctophidae > Gymnoscopelus > Gymnoscopelus microlampas. The sequence goes on from NC_139962.1 coordinate 22,920,037, forward strand.
TATTTCCACATTGCAATATTGATACTTTTACTTAAGTAAAACATTTGAGTACTTTTTCCACCACAGATGGTTGCAAGTAGTTGCAAGGAGTTGCATTGTGGACTGGGTTTACCTTTACTGCCCCATATTTCACTGGTTTGAAAGAGTGTTTTTACAACTGAGACGTTATGGTCTTGAACTTGACCCTAAATGCGTTTTATGGGTATATAGCCTATACTTAAAAAAGATATGTATATCGTCTGAGCTAAATTGAGCCTACCAGGTTAATACACTTTAAAACTAATACACTTTTTACTTAAGTGGAAGTAAAAATTATTACAAAGTAAAATTCCCACATTCATTTTACTTGAGAAAAGTAGTTTACTAACTGGCATCAAAATATAGGCTGCTTACAGGTAACCAAACGTATACCTACTCATTATGCATGGCATATAAAAGAAGGCTACTTAAATTGTACTTAACAAGAGTGACAGACAGACAGACAGACAGACAGACAGACAGACAGACAGATAGATATAGTTTGGCATCACATATTTATTGTTTATATTATGGTCTTAGATTTATTTTTGTTTTATGGATACTCATAATCATCTTATCTATTTTGTTGGGCGAGAGATTCTACTGGGGAGTTTAATATTTACAGCAATAACATGTAATAAAACTAAACTAAACAAAACACCTTTTTGCATTATCTTCTTGGAACCAATGAAAATATGTTTTTTAGCAACTACTGTAGATAGTTTAAGTGTTGTGAAATGTTCTGATTATTTGCAGCAACCTAAATAATCGATGTGTAGCCTATCCACTGACACTTTCCATATGAAACAGAAACAATCACCACCAGGTAGTTTCATGGTTTACACACAACAGTTTTTTTGGCATAAAAAAACTGGTGCACATTGTGATTTAGTTGCCCCGCACTGAAAATAATTGAATTGAATTAAATTGAATTGAATTGAATTGTCAGTGAATTATCAGTGAAAAGACAGCTTAATGTATCAGTTATATGACAGTAAATGAGGCTACATAGGCCTACATAATATTTTAACGTAATAACACCAAACAATTACTCACAAGTAGAATGTGAGAATTGTGAATGTAGTCTAGGCGAATAAGTAGACTTAATTAATTAAAATAGAATAAAGCATTTTCTTTATTTTATTTTTTTACTGTGTTGAGAGATTAGGGAGAGGATGATGCAGCTGTAGGCTACAGATAGTTCTGGGGGGTTCAGCTGTTAGTATTGATTATGTTATTTGATCTTAGCTATAGCTGCATCCATATGTATAAATGTTGCACATAATAGGCTAATTCGTGGACAATTCTTTCATTTAATACATCTTTCACACGTGTCTTCTATAACTTCCATTTTGTTTCCATTGCAAAGACAAAATAAGAGATTGCAGTGTGTGTGTGGGGGGGGGGGGGTTCTGAATCCTTAAGAGAGAGGATTTTTGTGCAATACATTCAAATTCAATTATATAATCCTAGGCACACTGTAAAGATGTATATTGTTTGTTTGTTTTGGTTTTTTTTTTTTAGCTGTAAAGACATTTAAATCATGTCTAAAGTGGTCGAACATGTAGTTTTATATATACTCCAGTAGATGGCGTTGTCCTCGAATAGATGGAATGAGTGCAGCACTGAGGGCATGAAGGTGTCAAGTTTCCCCTGCTGTGTTTCTCTGTCTGAAAATATACGACTGAAGGCAGCTCCTCAAATATTCGCTCAAACTTAAACAACCGTTCAGAAAGTGCAGGTCAACACTGTATATATATATATCTCATATATATCATCTATATATATGTGTCCGTGTGTGAGCTGCTGCTTCTCAGACGCACCAACAAGGAGATCCATTCAGTCAAAAACACTGAGACGAAACCAAAGGAACAACAGCCTTAGTTAGTAATAAAAACTAAACGGCATTAATTACAACGAAAATATCTCAAAAGCAAAAACATTATTGTGCCCCATAACAAAACATTGACCCTAAAAGATGCACTGATTGTAACCACGGCTCGAGGAGGGGATGCAATAGGACCAGCGTTGCCATATTTTGTGAGAGAAATAAGCAACCAGGTCTAGGATAAAAAGCCCAACAGAAGCAACTAGGCCACATGAGCACTTTAAACCTATGCGTCGGCTATTTGAAAATAGATTCAAATATCTATTCGCTTGTAGATCTGCTATTTTCAAAAACTCTTGCAATAAAATTTGGAATATTTGGATTTTTAAAAAAAACATTCTAGAAATGCTCCCTCTGGGCACAAAACATTTTCATGAAAATATTTCAGAACCACTGGTTTAAATAATAATTAAAAACTTTGGATCAGCAAGCCAAAATAAGCAAGTATAGGCTTACACTTTAGAAACAAGTCCAACCCTACCAAAAAAAACGCAACCCTACCAATTTTTACAAGCAACTTTACAGAAAAAGAAGCCCAAATTCGCTTATAATAAGCCGACATGGCAACACCGAATAGGACATTTTTTTTCCTTCTTGTTTTTTTTGTGTGTGTCGTCATCGGGCGCATGACGTCACAGGGAGCTTGTAGCTGTACGGGACAGTGCAGCCTCGGGACGGGACGGTTACAGTGAGATATGAGGCAGCAGAGCCAGGTCCTCCTCAATGCCCCTCTCCCCTGACCCGTCCTGTATGCTGGATGTTATATTCAACCCTGCTTTCTTGGGTGATATGGGCGATCATTCCAAAAGTAAGTATATGTAGGCTACATGCATTGCTGTCATTTGTGCTTTTTTTTTTAAATTGCATATATGTGGGGTTTAGCATATATATATGCTAAAAAATATATATGGTTTTATATGGGCGATCATTCCAAAAGTAAGTATATTTGCTTTGCTGTCATTTGTGCTTTTTTAAAGGAGCAGTTCACCCAAAAAAAGTACTTATTTTCTATCAATTACACACTCCATGAAGCCTTGAAATCGTGGAGTTTTTTTTTGTTTTTGTGGCATTCCTAAGACAATATTTTGTTGACCGGCGAACGAGTCTCTGGTAGGAGACTTGCGGAGTCTCCTATAGTCTCCTACTGACCGATGACCCTGTCATTAAATTAGTGGCTTAGGAATGCGACAAAAAATAATAAAAAATTGATATAAAATAAGTCAGATTTTGGGTGAACTACTCCTTCAATAGCATAGGTCCTATAGGCTCCGTGGGGTGTAGCAGCCTATGGTTTTATATGGGCTATTATTATTATTTCACGCGTTGTATATTTTTGTTTATTTTGGGTTTAAAGGGAACCCTGTGACCACTTCAACGCTCAAGTCTTTTAATGGAACGGACCTGAGTTGGATCTTTACTTTTCCGTCTAGGCTACCACTACACCAAATATTTTCGCCAAAAATAGCCAATCTATAAGCTCACGAATGTTACCCCAAAATTTAGCGGTGCTGCTGGGGTTCAAGTGGTTAAAATAAAGGATATGGAAAAGTAGGAGTAGTAGGTCATGTGTGCTTTTTACGTGGAATGTGTTGCCAATAGCCTATGCTTTTAGATATGATGCATGGGCTATATCACGAGCCATACATTGTTTTGTTTATGTTCCTTTTAAAACGCAATAGGAACATATTCTATGGGGGGGGGTCGTTCCAAAGGGAAGTAGCCTACATGGATGGTGTCATGTGTGCTTTTTACTATAGCCTACGTGGAATGTGTTGCCAATGCATATTATGCTTTTATATATGGGCTATTTTTTTAGCCCATGTTCGTACATGTATTTATAATAATATATGTTTGCTAGTTTTCAGGCCATGCGTAATTTTCAAATCATTTTTTTATTTTTCAAAATTAAATACGATTTTTGTTTTTATGAATTAGCCTGATTCTGTGCATGTGTCTACTCTGCAAGAGAGAGCAAAGTTCGCTTCCAAACTGACAATTAATATTGTGCTTAATTTCTGTCTTTATCTATTTTAATAAGAGTGACTTTCGGATAGGCTATAGTGATATATTGTGCAGTTTTGTGTCCAGCAGTGATTATAGCTATACCTACAGTATACTGCTTTCCTTTACTTAGGAACCAAATGGACCCCTTACATGTCTGTAACTCCGAGAGTGTACAAAAAATAGAACCAAAAAAATAGAGCCAATAAAGCGCCTTTGGCATATTGTAGATGTTGTTTTTATAATGCTTATAACACTGTTATAATGTTCTTATTTTGATCATGAGACCCAATTACTGGATGTCAGTCTCCAGGTTTCAGAATATGTATGACACTGATTTACTATGACACTTTAGGAGTCAGTGGGATTTATGGTAATTTCCATAACCATAACCCTGAGAGTGTACAGTATACAAATGTACATTTGTACACTCTCAAACAGACCTGTTTGTATGTCCATGGCAAACACTGAATTTTGACAAAAAATGTCCACTACAAGCCCAGCATGGCGTGGATGACCCCTGGTTAAAATATGTGCTTTGGTGGTGTACAGAGAAGCCCGGATCATTCGCGATGTGTGTGGGCTGTGGGAGTCAGATCCACGACCAGTACATCCTGAGGGTCTCCCCCGACCTGGAGTGGCACGCAGCCTGCCTGAAGTGCGCCGAGTGCGGCCAGTACCTGGACGAGACCTGCACCTGCTTCGTCCGGGACGGGAAGACTTATTGCAAAAGAGATTATGTAAGGTACGTATGTATTAATGTAGGCCAAAGTGGAATTATTTCAACACCCCAAAAAATAAATAGTTACATTTCGTTATGAAAGAAAACGGTGGATTTTGGGAATAGAAATTATTTTATTTATATTAGCATTGCAAAAGAGATTATGTAAGGTATGTATTAATAGATAAATCCACAGATAAATATTGTGAAAATAGCAGATCTACAAGCTCACAACCTTGTAGATCAGCTATTTTCAAATGTTTTGCCTCTTTCTTATATTATATTATATTATATTATATCATATTATTATTTGACAATTTGGCCACAAATAGTCATTTCGTTATGAAAAAAAAGGTTGGAAATTATAGGGCCTATAATATGCAGGCCTGGTTATTTCCACAAAACATCTTTGTTGTGTGGGAAATACGAAGAAGCTATTCCTTATTTTCAGCTACAAAACAAGAAAATTCAAATAAATTCAAACACAATATCAGACAACCTCTGCTCAAATATTCCTTGACTAACTGAAATGTCATACAATGAGCCCATGTAGCCATATGCAGAATTAAATGAAGTTAAGCTACTCGTGTTTCAATCTGACATCTCAGATGATTTTTGTTTTATATTGATGTGTTTTCTTATCATTTTACATAATTAGATGATATTACGTTGCGAGGCACTACACTGTTCTCTTATGTTTTTATTTACCTTGTTTATTGAGTGCACGCTTATACTCTGCTTATTCCGATCTCCTACACTGCATAAGAGCGTCTGGTAAATGCCTAGGGGGTCCTCACTCCTCAGTGTTGCAGTTGCTACAGGGGACCGCCAAATCTTTGTGTGATGGGGAACATTAGCCAAAAATAGCAGATCTACAAGATTTGGAGAGGGAAATAGAGCAGACCAAGTACAGAGCCAACAACGGTCGAGTTGACTATATTGAGGGTTTAAAAGGTTTGGAAATACACATGAACATGAATCCAAGTAACTATCTATGAAATCTATGAAAACGTTTAAACTGCAATACAATTTTATACAATATAGTGTGGGGGGTCCCTCATTGCTTCATCTTTCTCTCAGCTAAGGGGTCCTTGCTTGGGCTGAAAAACGTTGAAGACCCCTGTAAACTGTACTAAACATTTTTTTGTTTTTGTTGGTCAGGCTGTTTGGAATAAAATGCGCAAAATGCCAGCTGGGCTTCAGCAGCAGCGACCTGGTGATGCGGGCCCGGGACAACGTGTACCACATCGAGTGCTTCAGATGCACGGTGTGCAGCAGGCAGCTGCTGCCGGGGGATGAGTTCTCTCTGCGGGGAGAGGAGCTGCTGTGCCGCGCCGATCACTCCCTGCTGCTGGAGAGGAGCGGAGCGGAGAGCCCCGTCAGCCCCGGACACATCCACACATCCAACAGAACGCTACACTTATCAGGTCAGTTGTTGTTATAATTATTGTTGTTATTATTATTATTTTATTTTTTATTTTAGCTCTACACAACACAATGAAGGCAATATAACTGTTACAACTTGGTTATTGTGCTATAAATTCTGACATTACAAATATTATGACAGATTCACTTAAACAGTTCAGAAACGAATAGGCCCAATGATTTCTAAAGAAAGTTTTAGCTCATACAGGGTCTTAAAACGCGTTTTCAACAGACCAGTTGTTTTTGGTAAATTAGAACGTAAAGTCCTATAAAAAACGAATTAAACTAAATATAGTTAAAACAATTATATACAAATATATATATATATATATATATATATATTGCAAACAGACAGGGGAAAAATATATATCAATAAAAAGAACAAAATAACTTATAATAAAGGCAATTATGTCACCAAACCCACAATTTTCTCAGTTTCTTTTGACCAGAGCGTCAAATAGCCTACATGTGTGGTTGTTTGCTTTAGGCTATTGCTAATTTCATAATTGATCTCATTAGCAGTAATCTGCTCACTGTCATTATCTGAATAATCGCATTCATGGCTTGCATGTTATCACTACTGTCTGCCGGGCATGCAGGGCAGCGGTGGGGTAAGCCTGTCCTACAGGATAGATGAGTTGTATCATTTAGAATACCACAGCAATACATGAGGAGTGAGTGCTCACAGAATTCCTGCAGAGATTAAAAGGGATATTTCTGCTGGTAATACTGTAGGCTACGTTCAAACTGTCCTCATAGACCAGGCCTACACTGCTATAATATAATCTTAATCATTTTATTAATTCATTAGCGTCTTTGCACTGGCAGGTGCAAAGGTGATTTGATTATATGCTGAAAACGACATTTTTTACTTGCTGTCTTGTATTTGTATAGACAGTTGTTCCACTAAATGACAAGTGGCCATTGGCTGCAGCTAATGTTATGATGACTAATGATGATGATGAGGATTAAAAAAAACACTCAAATCATAAGATATACTTTGTATTTTATACTTCAAAATATGTTTTTCCCCTTTCTTCTTTCTTCTTTCTTTCTTTCATTTTTGACACATTTTTAACTTTTTCTTTTAGTTGTTTCATTTTGTGTGTGGCCATTTTTTGTCTATAGCCTATCATTTAAAAGTATAGGCGACTAAAACACTTGGGTCCTATCTCTATTCCCTCATCAGACCCGGTTGCGGTCCGCCAGGCACCGCATCGGACCCACGGCCACAAGCAGGCGGAGAAAACCACGCGCGTGCGGACGGTGCTCAACGAGAAGCAGCTGCACACATTGCGTACGTGCTACAACGCCAACCCAAGACCCGACGCTCTGATGAAGGTACATACGGTTTTGTTTTGCTCCACTTTTGCTTTGGCAATGTAAAGTTCCAGTGGTTCTCAACCTTTTCAAGGCGGGACCGCCCAAAAGAATCATATTTGAACTGGGGACCACAGTTTGACTGAGTTCCACAGATAATCGTGGAAATAGTTCGTAGATCGGCTATTTTCTTATATTATTTGGCAATTTGGCCAATGTTTGACCAGTTTTTATAGTATAGTTTGTATACTTTTGATGCAGTAATGGTCTTTTTTCTTTTCTTTCTTTTTTTTTTTGAGGTCTTAAAAGTCCTTAAATTGTCACTTTACTGTCATCTGGGGACCCCCGCCCCCCAAAAAAACTTGTGGGTCCCAACCTACAGGTTGAGAACCCCTGGGGTAAACGTACAGTATGTTTTCTAATGCCAATAAAGCGCCTTTGAATTGACTTGAATTGAATTGAAGGAGCAGCTGGTGGAGATGACCGGCCTGTCCCCGCGGGTCATCCGCGTCTGGTTCCAGAACAAGCGCTGTAAAGACAAGAAGAGGTCCATCCTCATGAAGCAGCTCCAGCAGCAGCACAGTGATAAGACTGTAAGCATCTTCGTAAGTCAACCATCGCCAAGAGCATTTTTTCATTTGTTCCTTCTCTTTTGTTTGTTTGTTTGGTGCAGTGCAGTGGTGGGAAAAATACTCTGATTACTTTGTTTACTTAAGTAAAAGTAGCAAAACCACAGTAATACTAAATAAAAGGCCTGTATTCAAAATTCTATTGAGTAAAAATATTATATATATATATATATATATATATATATATATATATATATATATATATATATATATATATATATATATATATATATATAATCGTAGAAAATAGCAGATCTACAAGCTCACAACATATCATGATTGAGCACAGCACTTGTAGATCTGCTATTTTCAAATAGATTAAGTAGGCATATAAGATAGGGCTTGTTTTGTAAATAATAATAATCTAAATTGGCAAGTAATATTTTCAAGTAAAAAGTACAATATTTCCCCCTGAGATGTATTGGAGTATAAGGTATTGAAAGATGGAAATACTCAAAGTAGCCTGCCTCAAAATTGTACTCGAGGAAAGACTTAATTTCCACCATTGTTTGTTTGTATCCTTTGGTGTCATTGTTGTCATGAACCGATCCTATTCTGGGACGAACATTCGGCTAAAATAGCCAATCTGTAAGTGTGTAGATTGGCTATTTTCGCAGAAGATATTCAGCTAGTGTAAAGTGAGAACAGCAGGGGCACTAGTATATAGCCCTGACCCTGGTCAATATATATGGTTTGGTTAAAGGAATTGGTAAAAGTCAAAGCAACTATCAACAATAATAACCTATTCTGTTTTTTAGTTTAGCTTCATTGCAACAAAGCATATTTGGCTGACTTGCTATGACAGTCCATATAGTTTAAGATTATGTCATTGAATAATACATCAATTGCAATTATTTGCTTTGGCTTCAGTTGCATGAAAACAGCATTTTTTTTTGTTAGTTTTTTCATATGATGCCCATAGGAAATATGAAGCAATGATGTGGGTAAAGGCACACAAACCCTTGACTATTCATGTTCTCTTTGAAACTATTTCACACAGTGCACATGGATCTGGCTTTTGTATAGTTGACAGTTGATACTTTCATGACCCTTTGATCCTGGTATATACTGTATAATGTATATATTATTATTTTGTACTATTTTGAAATCACACTAACCAATGTATGGGCATTCTGAATAGCAATTTTAAGGGATCATTTCATTTTTATTTTATATTTTTACATTACGATTCATATTTTGTCTGGAATGTGATATTGAAAACCAACCAATGGGTTCCAGGGACCATTAGCGTTCCTTGAGGGGGTTCCAAATGGACCCTTCTGGTCTGTATGGGGTTCCTTGAAAAGTTTTCCACACTCAATACCATTATTGTACCAATACCATTATATTGATGGTATACCATCAATACAGTATACCATTTTGAAATCACATGACTGTTTTGTATTCTGAAGAATAGATGACAGCTTTCTTTACATGTTTGTCAGGACTATGGTGTTGATTTTCAGAACCTGCAGGGGCTGACGGGGACGCCCCTGGTGGCAGGCAGTCCCATCCGCCATGAGAGCACGGTGCAGGGCAACCCGGTGGAGGTCCAGACCTACCAGCCTCCATGGAAGGCCCTCAGTGAGTTCGCCCTGCAGAGCGACTTGGACCAACCAGCCTTCCAACAGCTGGTAAGACCATGAGTTTTCAATACATGCAATGAATCCCTCTAGCAGCTAGAGAGAGTGGACAGAGCTAACAGTTTTACTAGCTAGAGTCTAGCTAGTAAAACTGTTAGCTCTGTCCACTCTTTTGTCCCTTTACCCTACAGTGGTTCTCCAACATTTTCATGCCAAGAATCCCAAATGACTATGTATTTGGCCACGGACCCCCATCTAAAAACAAATTGTGTCAGGGACCCCCCCGCTACAAGATTTGTGTTTCAAAAGTATTCCACATTTTGTCAAGACATTTAAAAAAATCAGATCTACAAGCTCACAATACGTCACACTGCGAACGTGAGCTTATAGATCGGCTATTTTCAAGTAACTGAACTTTAAAGTGGTTATTTTGATGCTGTATTAACTCATTTTGCTGGGGACCCCCTCAGGGACCATGCAGTGGGGGTCCCCAGACCGCAATTTGAGAACCACTGTGGTAAAGGATGAGTGACACATTTTACAATAGATACAATTAAGCTACACTCTGTAACTTTACGGGGGATTTGAACCTGGGTTCCCCGCACAAGTGCTCAAATTGTGCGAGTTTGCTCAAGGGATTTAGTGCATTTTGGCCTTCAGGCCATCTGACCTAAGTTGACTCTGTACTTGGTCTGCTCTTTTGTCTCTCTACCCCAAAATCTCTTCACTGAAAATAGATCTATAAGCTCACAACACATTGTGATACGTGAGCTTGTAGATCTGCTATTTTCAGCATGCAACCAAAATCAACCATTACAACGCCATCAAGGCCTGCCAAAATACCTTTTTAGTCGTCAAAATCAACTTTAGATTTAGTCAACTAAAATCTTATGATGTTTAGTCGACTAAAACTAGGCTGTTTTTGTCAAATGTTCTCCCCAGAATAGGGATGCTATAGGGTTTTGCAACCATACCATTAATCATATAAAACCTGATTGGTCCACACATGGTCACATGTGCTCTGCAAACACTTCAGACAATAATCTGACTTGATCTGCGAGTAAATACATGCATGATGCATCTTGCTCTCTCTCTCACACACACACACACACACACACACACACACACACACACACATACACACACACACACACACACACACACACACACACACACACACACACACACACACACACACACACACACACACACACAATCCAAAACGAAAGTGTTCTTCTTTTAAAACTCCTGCAAACAATAAGTCACTGCATTGTTTAGGACTATAAAGTCCCCAGTTGTATTTACCCATGTATAACACAGAGAGTACAAATGTAACCAAGTGGACCCTTAACAGGTCCATTTAGGCTAACTTCTCAAGAGTTAATTAATGATTCGGTTACATTATAGGATTTTCATGCATATAATATTGACTACCTGACCCGCTGACCCCTCTCCTCTCCTCTCCTCTCCTCTCCAGGTGTCTTTTTCTGAATCGGGGTCGCTGGGAAACTCGTCTGGCAGCGACGTGACCTCTCTGTCCTCGCAGCTACCGGACACCCCCAACAGTATGGTCCCCAGTCCGGTGGAGACGTGATGGGAAGGGACCACCACCCCGACCACTCCGACCACCCCGACAGTCACCCCCCGAACAGAAGCATGACCCCCTCGGTACCCCCCCACCCCCACCTGCCCCTAAACCCTGCATGATGTGACCGGCTCATCACAGCGCCCAAAAGACAAAAAAAAGAGGATCGATTTTTTTCTTTCTTTTTTTCTATCTAAACGTGGAGGATATGCAAATGAACAAGTTACCTATACCGACCTGCAAGGACCTATACTGACCTGCAAGGACCTTTTCCAAAAACTACACGGCCTGTTCAAGTACGACATTTTTTGGGGGGGGGGAATTTCCAGTAAAACAAAAACAAAAAAACAAACAAACAAAAAAATAAAGCAGAAAGATGGCGTTGCATGAATTGATCCCGGGGAAAAAGAAGATGTATATTTAAACCGCTGGATGGGATTATACTCTCAGAACAATTCCTTCAAAGGCAAACATTGGAAACAGAGATGATGGACATTCTGCGATTTCATTGTGGTCATATTTGTTGTCTTGTTTCTTCAAACATGCGATTTTTTGATACATTTATTGCGTTTCAAGAGTGAGTCAAAAGACTCAAAAGTTGTCTTTGTCTTAAAAAGGTCGGAGCATGATGTGTCCGCAGATTAACTCGTGTTGTAAAATATTTTATCTTATGGAAAGAAGGAGGACAGATTGTTTGAGCTTCTCGAACAAAAAAAAGTAAGTTATTGTTATATTATTTATTGTCAGGAAAGCGATTCATAAAGGGATTATTAACTGATGGAAATAAACATGAATACATGACATGTCTTCTTGACTCAAAGTTAAACATAATGAAATGTCCGGGAAAAAATGAAAGGAAGCAATTAATTCATTAATGTGGTGCTCTATATAAAAATGCAATTTAGATAAATTCGAGTGTAGATTTTAGTTATGACTATGGCAATTATGCGTGTCATTATTAAAATCCAAGCTATAGCCTAATAATGATAGCCGCAGTTTGCTTAGTTATTTCCCCCATATAACAGAAAAATATTCACAATAATAATACGAAATCAATCAATGCGTAAAATGCGTAAAATCCGTATGAATTGATCCGTGGGTTGCATTTGGTTACATTTCTATACTCTCGGAGTTAATTTAACGCTGAGGTTTTCACATGTCTGAAACATAATGTGTGTATACAAGCCTATTATATATGCAGCACGGTGTAAAGGAAAAAAGAAGGGGAAAAAATGAAATCCCACTGTGGATTGTACTGTGCATAGATCTAGATAGGTCTATTCGGGATGTCGACTCAGCAGTGCACGGCAGATCTTTTCATCTTTAAGGTCAATTAATGTGGGTCTGAGGCTGTCACTCCATCTGACCTGTGCTGGCACGGAGTCATAACCATACTGACTGACCGCTGCCTGCGCTGCAGTGAAAACAAACTGGGACCCACAGTGCGTCTCTCTATCCAAACCAACCGCTCGTTTAAATCAATGCTTCGGTTTGTTGTGGCTTTCATTCAGTGGATCGCTTTGCAGGTGATGCCACGAGCAGATAAGGAGGTCGCCGATCCCCCCATAGCTCGCCGTCTAGACTCTATAGACGTTTATGTGACTTATTTAAAACCAGTGAAACTGGACTGAACACCGGTTCGCAGTCAGAAACTTAAATGACCACCGGCTTATCTGACCATATAAGAGGGGCGACGCACAAAGCAGCACCAGATCCGCATGCACTGACAAGACAGCCTATAGCCTGCAGGTATATTGTTGCAGGCAGAGTTTGGTTTGATTCAACCGACCTAAACAACTTGTCAGTGCGTTGTCGATCATCAAGAATTTTGGCGTGCATGCCTGTGCTATGCATTGACCCGATCATTTCATTTATACTATGCTGCTGATCATTATTAAAGCCGCATTGTCTAATCCTGTACCTGCAGGCTTTAGGTCGAGAACTGTAGCCTATACTGCATAAGCTATGTTCCTCGGAAGACAAAAAAAAGAACGACCTACAGAGGTGTAACTGAGCCTGTTGCTTATACAGATAAGTAAATAATGGCTGCGAGATTACAGATAGGCCTACATGGCATAACAATGGCGTTTACACACAAGAATGTGACAGACTGCAGAAAAGCACCATGGACTCAATGTTTCTAGAGAGGGGGGGGGGGGGGGGGGGTAGTCAAGTCCCACCAGAATACGAGCCTTTATTCCAGAAACAAAAGGTCCATAATGACATCATATGGGTCATGTTTAAATTAACGCTTTTGGGGCCTATAGCCTATACCAGTGGTTCCACTTTTTAGCTCAAGACCCAAAAGAGAAATTAGACGTTTGCCCGGGATCCAAACTGAAAATAGCAGATCTACAAGCTCACAATGCAACTGTTCGTGCCGCGTTGTGAGCTTGTAACTCGGTTATTTTCACTATTTCTTAAACATTTGTTTTTTAATGTATGGAATTTCTTAGATTTTTTAAATTCATGAAATTAAATTTTATTCATGAAAATGTATTTTTTTTTTGGAATACTTATTTATTTTTGTTTTTGACATTTAGGCCTACTTGTCTCCCATAAAAATGTGTCCCTGACCCACAAATGGGTCCCGAACAAATCTTTGGGAAACAGTGCTATACGACAAACGAACCAAGAAATGAAAAGAGCTGAAAAGGGGGTACACTGTCTTTCTCTGCACAAACAACCAATTTAAAACGAGCATAAATCCTTCAGACTGCAGTGAATAATCGGGGTTTACTGTCACTGCAGCATGCGGGTTTCCCCACGCAAAATGTCCACGGACTCCACGCAGTGCCAGCCACTCACTCCCAGTCCCTTAAATCAGTGGTTACCAAACTATTTAGCTCGAGATCCAAAAGATACATTTCTCGCCCTGACCCAAACTAGTGAAAATATGCTAGGTATTGTGAGCTTGTAGATCTGCTATTTTCACTACTTATTAAACATTTGTTTTCAAATTTATGGCATTTCGTAGATTTTTGGCATTTATTTATGAAATTATTTAGATTTTTAATTTTAATGTTTTTAATTCATGAAAATGTTAAAAGTTTTTTTTGGGAAAAAAATGAATTTATTTTTCAATAGGCTAATTAAAAACTAAATCTGGGAAATGAAAACAATAAACGGGAGATTTACTCGTGACCCATACAAATGGACCCGCAACCCAGAAATGGGTCCCGACCCATTGTTTGGGAACCACTGCCTTAAATGTTCTTTAGACTTAGACTTAGACTTAAAACCTGCCAAAACTGTGAAAACACACTGTGTCAAATAGCAGAGGTGTGCTTGTATTACAGGTGTTTACAGTGGTGGGAAAAGTGCTAAATTGTTTTACTTAAGTAAAATTATAAATAATGCAATGTAGATATCCTCTGTTAAAAGTAGAAGTCCCATATTAAAATGTACTTGAGTAAAAGTACAAACGTATCAGCATCAAAATATACTTAAAGTACCAAAAGTATAGGCTACTCATTGTGTAGAATGTCCCATTTCACCAGTTCAAAATGTAAACAATCTTTTGAAAATAGCAGATCTACAAGCTCACAATGTGTTGGATATGATCGGCTATTTTCAAATGGCCAAAATGTATATAGAATGAATGAATGAATGAATGAATGAATGAATGAATATATATATAGGGCTGAAATGGGTAATGTATGTTTTGTAATAATAATCAAAATCTACAAGTAACTAGTAAAGTTTTCATATAATTGTAGTGGAGTAAAACTAAAACTAAAGTACAATATTTGCCTCTGAGATGTAGTGGAGTAGAAGTATAAAGTATTGAAAATTGGAAATACTCCAGTTGAGTAAAAGTAGGCCTACCTCAAAATTGTACTTAAATACAGTACTTGAGTACATGTACTTAGTTACTTTACACCACTGAAAACACGCATTCCACGCATTCACCCACCAACCCTCCCGCACCTTCCCTGATCCATTGCATTGAAACGAGTTGAACAGGGAAAACGGGTGAAAGCGTATCTCTTTACATTTAAATATCCTCTATTAGTTATCTTAAATAGCCTAATTAGGCTATTTTATCCCTGCTCGAGCCTCACGGCTGCGCGATTTTCACGCGCACGCGCAAGTTCACCCATCCGTCCATCCATCCACCGCTCATTTAAAAACAGCAGGAGCATGTGGCCTACTCTGTTAAATAGATTAAGAAATGTAACTTTAATAAATACAATACAGATGAAATAATATAGACCGCCACTGAAAAAAAAACAGAATAAGGCAATTTGACTCAAAATTTGACAATATTAAATCCAAAGATAAATGTATAGGATTCTTCCATGGCTTTATACCACTTAAACCCCATATGGGTGACCGGAGTCCCTCAGGACCCTATACTAGTGTATTTTCTGTTTTCTGTTATTGTGGGGAAAGCTTTGCCTTGTGAGCTTGTCGACCTGCTAGTTTCAGCAAAAGCTTTCCCCACAATAAGGATGCTGGGCCTGGGTTTAAGTGGTTAAACATATAGTCTGGATTGTGTGTAGGCTATGTGTCCACCACAGCAAACTCCCTCACTGTTAATTAACCCTCACGGGTCCATTTGGTTACATTTTTTGTTGTACATCCTCAAGCGTTACAAATGGCCTAAATTAACACTGGGCATTTTGACTGTGTGGTGGACATGATGATCAGGGCGGATGGAAAGGAAACCGATCATGAATGATTAAAAGGACGACCCCATTTAAGGGTGTGATGTAACAGTGTAATTGCCAGAGATGATGTGTAATTAGATATAACCCAGCATGCATGGGGAGATTCCAGCAGCCTGGCCCGGGTTCAGGTGCAGCACACAGGAAAATCCTCACTGATCATTTGACCCCTGAGAGTGTACCCCAAAAAAGAAAGAAAAGTAGTACTAAATATAACATATAATACACCTAGTTAGAAAATTTGAAAATAGCAGATCTAAAAGCTCACAATGCCTTGCCACGCAATGTGAGCTTGTAGATCGGCTATTTTCAAATGGGCAAAATGTATAGGGCTGAAGTGGTTAGTATATGTGTTGTACTAATAATCAAAATATACAAAGTAACTAGTACCTAAGATTTTCAAATGATTGTAGTTGAGTAGAAGTACAATATTTGCCTCTGAGATAGTGGAGAAGTAAAAGTACTGAAAATTGGAAATAATCCAGTAAAGTAAAAATACCTCAAAATTGTACTTGAGTAAATGTTCTTAGTTACTTTACGGCACTGCATTTGACCTGAGAGTGCGCCAAGAAAGAAAGAAGAAAAGTATAGTACTACTAAATATAAAATCTATTATGCCTAGTTTGAAAATAGCAGATCAATTATTATAGATCGTCTATTTTCAAATGGCCAAAGTGTATATAGGGCTGAAGTGGGTAATGTATGTTTTGTAATAATAATCAAAATCTACAAAGCAACTAGTAACTACGTTTTCATATAATTGTAATTGTAATGGTGGCCAGACTGTATTTAACTATATTCTTTTTTATATGTAGATATATATGTCAGCCTCGGTTTTAAGGAAACTTGGTGAAGGTTCATGGTTCAATTCCCCTTTCTTGACAATTGTCATATTACCCCAGAGTGCCCAAGAACATTTTTTTGTGGTGTTAATTACAAAGTCTCTATGAACCAGTGGTTATGCTAATCAACCAAATCTTGATTATGGCTTAACATCCTACCAGTAGATTGTATTTATGCAAACTATAGGTGGCACTGCAGAACTTAGGAACCATTCAATTAGAATTTTGAATTTATCTGAATGTGTTTGTTTATAATGTAAAAAGGAGTGAGAACACTGTGGTGTTTTGACTGCACTGCAGTCCATTACACTCACACGTCTGAATCAGGGTGTCTCAACTTTAGGGGTGTCAAACCTTATAACCACTTAATCCCTATAGCGTCCCTTTTCTGGGGTTCTGGTTCAGAGAAAATTAGCGGATCTGCAAGCTTGCGATGCATCCGGCGTTACGAGCTTGTAGATCTGCTAATTTTGGCAAAGATATTTAGCGTATAGAGCGAAAGGGGAGCTAGTATAGAGCCCAAAGGGCCTCCAGTCAACTAAGTATAGGGTTTAAATTAAAGGTCATTTGAACAGGAGACATGACTTGAGAGAGAGAGAGGCCTCATGCAACGTGTCCCTGCATTCATGTCGGACACAACATTTTAACAAACAAAATTCATATAGAAAGATGAACGTTTATACCTGATTACTAGCCTGGTAAACCGTACCGGTCGCGTGAATTCACATAATCCTTTGTTTTCTGCAGACTGGTCTGGCCCCAAGCGCTGGGTGGGCGCTTTGCACAAACCAAAAAGTGGAAGAGCCAATCACGGGGCCCTGCAGAGCGCAGTCACTGGTTGTCTATTCCACTTTTTGGTTTCTGCAAAACGCCCACCCAGCTACCCGACTACCACCTTTCCTGTTGAATTGAAAAGCAATGTTGTGCATGCACAACATGACTATGATTTGTAGCACAAACAAGCAGTAATAAGTATGTATGAATCAGAATCGGAGGATCTTTATTTGTCATTGTACGAGTACGACAACATTTCTGCAGCCCCTAGTGGTACCTATACGACACAATAATAAGGTCAAGTAAAGACATTAAGTAAGAATAAAAAGCAGATGATCAATATGCTACAATCAATAAATAAAAAGGCCAGCAAAATATTCTAGGACATCAAATAAAAAAATAAAAAAATGCATCGGACCAACAGCACAGTGCATCAGTATCATCAGGATATTTCTAAAAGGATATTTCATAAAATATTTATGTATGTAGGTAGGTAGTGTGTGTGCTCTCGTCTCGGGGGTCCATCCATGGCGGATGAGATAGTACAGCTCCTGCCCGCCTGCCTTCAGTGGTAGAAGAAGTATTCAGATTTTTATACTTAACCCATTAAGACCCGAGGCCGATTCTACAAATGCCTTCTAAATCAGTAGTTCTCACACTTTTTCAAAAATGTTCAAAAATAGCCGATGAACAAGCTCGCTGTGAGATCATCTGCTATTTTTGAATAGCCAACGCAAAAATCTAAAATGATACAGATGCTTTTCCCAGTTTTAATGGGGAATAAATAAAAGTACCAGTGCCACAAATGTAGCCGTTACAAGTAAAAGGCCTTTATTCGAACTATGACTTGAGTAAAATTACAAAAGTGTTGGCATCGAAATACACTTAAAGCACCAATAGTAAAAGTAGTCTTTAATTTAAAAATGTGTCAGAATCTTTCACAAATAGCAGATCTATAAATACGACACATTGTGAGCTTGTAGATCGGCTGTTTTTGAATAGCTAAAATAAAAAATAGGGCTTAATTGGTTTGTGTATATTCAATCATCTAACTCTGCAAAGTAGCTAAAACTGTAACATTTCTGTAATGGGCTAAATAGTACAATATTTGCCTCAGATGTTGAGCAGAAGTAAAGCGTCAAAAATTGAATTGTTCAAGTAAAGTAAAAGTACCTAAACATTGGGCTTAAGGACAATACTTGAGTAAATACTTAGTTCCTTTCCACCACTGGCCTGCCTGCATGTTGGAGGTGTTTGACCTGGGAGGACAAACTTCAAGTCCAACCTCTCAGGGGAAGCCGGCTGACAGGCTGACTTAATGCAGAGACCTGGGGAGGTGGGCCGGAGTGGGGTGGGCTTGTTTTCTGAAAGAGGAAAGGGGTGGAGCGGGGGCTTTGTGGGGGTGGGTGGTAAATGAGCGAGAGAGAGGGAGAGAGAGAGAGAGGGGGAGAAAGAGAGAGAGAAAGTCACACTTTTGGAGGAACAACAATGACGAGGCTGCCGGTGGGGTCTCTATAGCTTATGTCAAATTAAATCATTCCATACGCCCCGTGGATCCAGAGCACCATTACTGTCTAGTTCTCCTTTTTTTTTCTCGGGGGGGGGGGGGGGGGGGGGGGGGGGGTCCCTAATGCATTGTCTGGTGTGTGTGTGTGTGTGTGTGTGTGTGTGTGTGTGTGTGTGTGTGTGTGTGTGTGTGAGAGAAAGTGTGTGTGAGAGAGAGAGAGAGAGAGAGAGAGAGAGAGAGAGAGAGAGAGAGGGGGGGGGCTTTAAAAATGACCACACATAAGTCGGGGCTGTTGATTTAATTCTGAGAGTGTACAGATGGAACCAAATGGACCCGTAAGGGTTTTAGAATTAGAAGATTGCTGATCCCCTGATGCACTGACTGGTGTTGGTGCGTGCGTGTGTGCGAGACAGAGAGAGAGAGGGGGGGGGGGGGGGGGGGGGGGAGGACTTTAAAAATGACCACACAGTAAAGTCATGGGTGTTGATGTAGCACTGTGCAGATGGAACCATCTGTACGCTCTACAACTGGATAACTGAACACTAAGGATTTTACCGGGGTAAAAAAACAACAACAGTGAAAAATAGTAACATGTAGGGTAACGTATCAAAACAATGTTTCATCTTCCGAAAGATCCATCGTGTTTGATTTTGTATTCATTTCATACGGTCACACCCACACCCACCCACTCATACACACACACACACGCGTGCGCGCACACGCAATGCCGTCCAAGTGCCTCTCTGGACTCCGGTGTCGACAACAACAGTAAATTACAGTCGCCGGTTCCTTGTTGCACTTTGTGTTTTTCCCCCTCTCTCTCTCTCCCTCTCTCTCTCTCTCCATCGTTTTGTCAGCTCTCTTAAATAAGAAATTTAAGGCTCTATTTATCTTCGATGGGTAATGGCCAATTTAACATCCAGTGACAAGAATTTAATCATCTCTATTCTTGGGTTACGCCGATAATGAAAGGGCCCAGTCAGTGTCAACAGTCTGCCTGTAGTAGCAAGAGGCCTGCTTGTGTTCGCTTATCGATCGGCCCCTGGAATGGATGGATGCTGCTTTTATGGGAAGCTGACACCACCAAGTAAACACACACAGGATTACATCCTTTAACTTTTAAAAAGATCACAGCCCGCGTCGGCACAGGAGAGGACTTATTTCAAATGCACCATAAAAACTATATATTATTGATTTATCTTTTTTATATGTAAAATGCTATGTTTCACATTTTGGTTTATGTGTGCGCGTGTGTGTGTGTGTGTGTGTGTGTGTGTGTGTGTGTGTGTGTGTGTGTGTGTGTGTGTGTGTGTGTGTGTGTGTGTGTGTGAATGGATATTTCCCAGAACCTACACCTATACATGACCTGTGAAAGGACAGTGTAGGTCACATACTCGCATTCTGCACTATAAAATCCACAGTGTTATTTCAACACCCAATGGAGTACAAATGGAACCAAATGGACCTGTAACCAGGCAAATACGCACAAGATTACATCCTTAAACTTAAGAAAACAACAAAAAAAACTTCACAGCCTGCGTCAGCAGAAGAGAGGACTTATTTGAAATGCACCATAATAACTCTAATGGTGATATTTATTGATCATTTATTTGTATAAATATATAAACGATTATGCTATGTCTAACATTTTTGTTTATATGCGTGTGTGTGTGTGTGTGTGTGTGTGTGTGTGTGTGTGTGTGTGTGTGTGTGTGTGTGTGTGTCTGTGTGTGTGTTTTGTAGCTGAATGGATAATCCCCAGAACCTATACGATCTGTATGAGGACAGTATAGCTCACAACCTAGAACCTACACAGTAATCCTTACTGTTAATTTAACTCCCCAGATTGTACAAATGGACCCATAAGGGTCCATTTGGTTCCATCTGTACCCTGCTGGGAGGTAAATGAACAGTGAGGTTTGACGAGTAATGTACTGTACATGAACCTCAGTGGGAGGAAATTGCAGCAGCGAGTGTATAGCCTGAAACTCTATGACTCAGGTCATAAGAGTACAAGAGGTTGGGTGTGTGTGTGTGTGTGTGTGTGTGTGTGTGTGTGTGTGTGTGTGTGTGTGTGTGTGTGTGTGTGAACGTGTGTTTGTGCGTAGGTGTATGTGCGCATGCGTGTGTGTGGGTGCACATGCGTGTGTGTGTGTGTGTGTGTGTGTGTGTGTGTGTGTGTGTGTGTGTGTGTGTGTGTGTGTGTGTGTGTGTGTGTGTGTGTGTGTGTGTGCGCGCGTGTGCGTGTGTTTAAGAACACACATAATAATGTCTGCGTGTGACTTTCCCTCAATATGTGTGTCTTATTTGAGTGCCTGTTTCCATGGACTGCTTACATGTATGCATGCAGCATGTGTGTTTTTGCATGTGTGCACATTTGTTTGTGTGTGTGTGTGTGTGTGTGTGTGTGTGTGTGTGTGTGTGTGTGTGTGTGTGTGTGTGTGTGTGTGTGTGTGTGTGTGTGTGTGTGTGTGTGTGTGTGTGCGCGTGCGTGTGTGTGCGCAGTGTGCATGCATGTGCATGTGTCTGTGTGCATGTGAGTGTGTGTGTGCATGTGTGCGCAGGCTGGCTGGCAACCAGACCACAGTCTCACCTGGAACACACAGGGAGCGCCACTCAGGGTTCCGCCACAGAGACAGTGTCAGAACG